>NC_041398.2:93327426-93674301 GCF_900747795.2 Erpetoichthys calabaricus | reverse complement strand
GTAAATTAAATATTCATTCTAAGATGAAGTTTAGTTTATGATCAACATGTCGACTTTATTCTCGTCATAAGCGTTGAGATTAAAGTAGAAATGTCGAGAATAAAACCTGTCGTCACATTATTACACAGTATCCAGGTACATTGCACAATATTGAAAAAAATAAAATAAAACAAGTACAACTTGGCTGGCAGTATTATCCAGTTGTATTGAAACAGTATTCACACATTTGAACATAATGGTCCACATCCGACCTTTTAAAATCTAAGTATCTCCAGACCACAGACACAGCTCCTTTTTTCGGCAAAAGTTCTTCTGTGTCATCATGTTCAACTTTATTGTCTGCTACAGCTTCAGTTTCAGAATGTTCTCTGTCCATTTTCACTGTTCAATACCTCTACTAACGCATTTACTCTGTTGTATGCGTGTTTAGCGGTGCAGGAATTAAAAAGGTCCCTCCTTAAAACAGTTTTCCGCTGTACCACGTTCCGAACTTTGTTTAGGCTATTCAAACCGGTGTTGCGGTATACGAAAAATCCATATCATAACAAAAATAAAAAATGGTTTTTGGTATGAACCGGTATACCGCCCATCACTACTATATACACAATGGGGTTAGTACAGTATATTATACTATAGCTTTATGATCACAGTTTTACTAGATAAAATATAGTGAAATGGATAAAATACATACCCATTCATACTTTATTTTTGGTGAGGTGTTATACTAGAAAAGACAAAGTTGCATTAGTTGATTGTGCACAAAATTTGTGTTATCTTGACTTTTTAACATGATCCTCAATGTTAGAAAATATTATTTATTGTCTGTCATATGATTTTAACATTGGTATCACTCATCTGAGATAAATATCATTCATATAAAATTAATGGTTTTCTTAATGGATTTGTTTCCTCCAGAGAATTTGTTTTTATCAGCATGAAGAAGTCTCTGACTAATTCATTAAGTAATGCACTAGGAAATGTGACAATAGGAAGACTTTTCTGTTTCTTTACCTTTTAAAATATCAGTGTGTTTTAAATATTTTCCCCTTAATTTGTCTTTTAAGATACTGTACTGTTTAACGTGTCCTAAATGTTTATTCTGATTGTAGTGTCGGAAAGAATGACAACAGTCCATCAAAACAAGATTTTCCAGTTGGAGTGGCAGAAAAAATTGTAAACTTTTCTAAAAGGCCTTTGAGGTCTTGCAGGTGGGCCTTTTTTATTAACATGTTATATAATAACCACAACAGAAAAATATTACTTGTTTAGGTCTGTGGTACTGTGTCTCTTCGGAGAATCCTTGGGTTGTTGCTGGTTTGACTTTGTGATGAATGAGCAGTTGCTCATGGAGTCCCAAATGAGGCACATTACCTGCATTGTGAGGGAGCATCAGTTACGGCACTATGGCCATGTGGCTCGATTCCCCAAGGGTGATCTAGCTCGCAGGATCCTCATTATTGAGGACCCGAGTGGCTGGACCAGGCCAAGGAGACACCCACATAGCACCTGGCTGCGGCAGATAGAGGGTCATTTCCAGAGGGTGGGACTGGACCCTGTGCCTGCCCGGGGGTTTGGGGGGGGGGGGTAAGGGGGGGTGCCAACCAGGATCCTGAGCTGTTTCTGCTTGTGGTGGGTGCGGCAATGAACTGTACCAGTGCATGCTCCCCAAACTGACCTGAACTAGATCTGTAATATTACAATTTTTTTCTGGAATTTGACTTACATTGTACTTAAATGTAGGGGTGTGTGATATTGGCAAAAAATGATATCTTTATATTTTCTGGGACTTTGACGATAATGATAATTAAAGGATATCTTGCATCTTTTAAATATGTGTTTCTAAAAGTCTTATTGATCTAGCTAGGTCTTCTTAGTAGGATATTAATTATAGCTTACTAATGAGATTAATGGAAACAACAGTTAAGGAAAATGGGTCTTATTTACTTAAAACTGTAAGCTAACACAACACATTAAAATCACCTGTCAAAGTATTACTGAGATTAAACAGTGCAAGTATGAGAACACCATTTCAAAGTGGCCTGCAGGATTTATACATTGACCAACAAACTATTGTTATATGAGCATTTTAAACAGACACTTGCCCTTGATGTAAACAAGATATGAATCCAAAGGGGAAAAATACTAATCATACCGTAAAATCTTATAATGCACACTCGTGTATAATACTGATGTTGATTTAAACCAAAATTTTTAGGTTAAGAAAGAAATTCATATATAATGTGCACCTTTAACTTTTCAAGATTTTAGGGTGGATGTCGAGTTTTGTTGATATGAGAGTTGAGGGCAGTAATCAATTTTAAGCATTGAAAAAACTCACCGTTACGGTAAAGGTCTTTGCTTGGAGGAATGTTAGACTTGTTAATTTGTGATTGATGTCTAATCCCTGCTTGTGCGTGAGTAGCAAAGAGCAAAAAATGGCATCAATCTCTAGCGAGAGAGTAAGTGAATGTGCAAAGCAAAATACTCCTATGGACGCCATTTTTCGTATATTTTATTATTTTAAATTGGACTCTGACTTGTCGGACTCCAGTTTTGTGCAAGTGATCTGGATATCGAGATTTAAAACAAAAGAGAAGTACCGGCATCAGCTGATTGTGGAGCTGAACACATTTGTGTAGCTCATGTGCCTATGGCAACATTCACCTGGAAGGACTGCCACTTACAATGACAAGAGGTACAAACCAGAGTGCATTGCACTGTGACCTTTGTCTCTGCCGCTGTAGCCGGAGATGGCAAACACACAGTGAGAGTGGCTACAGAACCAGCAACAGACCTTTTATGTTCATTTATTTGTGAAACCATTGCTTTGTGAGCTTTTCAGAAAAGGGCCAGCAGCTGCTTGCCGCTTACTCCCACCGGTGTCGCTCTCTGTGCTGCTGCAGCCAGAGACGGCTAACATGCAGCAACAGCACACTGTATGTAGCAACACATGTTTTATGTTAATTTATGTGAGGAACTATTGCTTTGTGTGCTTTTCAGAAAACAGCCCGGTTGCCGTGCGCTTTAAACAGCCCCTGACCCCGGCCCATACGTCAAACAGATTTTTTTGTTTTTGCCTGATATTTACAGGACTCTGTACTTCTGGTGTGTTGACTGTGCACGCCTATGCGCTCAGTTTATGCACGCACACTAGTCTATCCTGTTAGGTTATATGAGACAGTGAATGCATGGACACTCAAGGTGTGTTTTTGTTTGTTTTTTTGTAAAGTGAGTTACATTCTCGATAATTTCATGTTACACATCGTTAAAACAACAATTAAGATATTATCGTAAATGGTACATATCTCACAGTCTTACTTAAATGTCTTTTTCCAATGACCTAATCATCAACACATTGTAAGCTGATGATGCTTTTATACTTGTGCTTACTTGGCTGATGCCCTTATCCAAGGTGACTTACAACATTTGAGATAAAACTGGTTGTTTCTTTTTGGTTTTTCAAATTAGGACACAGGCAGGTAAAGTGATTTGGCCATGGTCACACAGTGTCAGTAGTGGGATTTGAACCCAAAACCTCAGGGTTTGAATTCTAAATCCTGAACCACTGTGCCAAATTGCCTAAAAAACACTTTCAAATTACAGTATTTGTTTTATTAAAACAAAAAGGAATAGTCTAAAGCTGCATTTTTATTAAAACAGTTTTTCTGTGGGTTACATGGACTACATGAGAGATACAGTGTTCCAAAGTATGATTTTTTCACAAATGTTTCTTTTTGTTGACTTTATTTTGGAGAGATTTTAACTGCCTTTTTCTTTTTTTCCCATGAGTGAAATTATATAGGCACCCCATGCTTTCTGTTCATGAAATACTATGTTACTTTGTCTTTTCAGCATATTAGGAGTCCTATTTCTGTGGCTTTCAGTTCTACTTCCACTTCATGACTATACTATGAATAGTTTTGTTGTCTGAATAAGTGCTTGAAAGTACTGTGAACATTTTGTGTGCATGTTTCACTTAATCAAAACCGAGACAAAGGCTTTAATTGGTTTATTAAAGACAGTAAATTCGGTTGTCCGTATGGTCTTCAGAATTACCCATTTATTAATACAAAATACTAGCTTCTATAATTGCTTGTTAAATTTCTGTCTTAAGTTTCTTTGCTGTAATTTATCTTCACGTTGATTGCTTAAATAGGTGAAACGGTTGTATGGTTACGATGAATTTACTGCAAGTGTGCAGAAAATGGTCAAAATGGAGTATGTTAAGAAAAAGGAGGAAAGGGTCACTTTGAGTGTTTGCTGTGCAAACTTTAAAAGACTGTAGTTCCTAAGCATATTGTAGTCAGAAGGCGCAGAGTCATTGAGAAACTGTAACTGATGAGTTATGCACCAGCTGTAGTCTGTTCAGTGCGTCTTCAATGGATACTATAGGGATGCAGATTGGAATACTGTTTGTAAATGAGGAATACCAGTATAGGTTGAAGTGAGTTTTAAACAGCTTGTAATTCTATTCAAATTTAAAAGTTTTTAAAACTTCATATTTAGTCCTAGTCAGGAGAACACATGAATATTCATATTCTTACTTTAGTTTTATGTTGTTGTTCTACACATGTCTGCCGCCTTTTTGCCCATAAGTTAATAATGTCAGAATACATTTCAGCTGTTTATAGATTTTTTTTTTTAACAGACCATAGATAGATTACATGACATGCTCAGGGTCATACAGTGAGGCAGAAGTAGTAACTGGTCCTTATGGTTTAAAGCTCGTTGCTCTAGCCACTAGACCACATATACTATATGGTGATGCTGAATAAATCTGCTAACTTGAAATCAGTACACAGAAGTTTTATTTAAAATTTAAGATGCATATTATTGTTTTTATTAGTATAGTATTTATTCAGCGACTTGGGAGCATATCATAAACTAGCAGGTTCAGAATGAAGATTATTAAAGAAAATCATAAGGACATTGTAGTCAGCAATGTAAAGGGAGAAAGTTAAAAATTAAGATATTTTAATAAACATTAATAAAACCAAAAGTACTATATCTGCCCCTTGGATAAATGATTGCTCCACTCTCTATCTTTTGTACACAATATTTATTATTTGTCTCTTACTATTCAAGTAAGCATCATAATATTATTTTGTACACATTTTTTTACATTAATTTATTTTTTTAACTGTTTTTTTAATTGTTTCCAAATAATATTTTTCTTCTTAGGGTTAAAGATGCAAGACTACCAAGGAGTGCAAAGCAAAAAGCATTAGATCATATTAAAATGTCATCTGGATTTGATGACGTGAAAACTGATGAAGAAGAGGATCTTTTATATAAACAGAAAACATTTCCTAGAAGCAAAGAAATCAAAGATGTGGAAAAGGTTATCCAGTGAGTATTTTCTGAAATTTCCATTTTTAACATTCTTAATATTGTACACGCCATTTAGAACTAATACAGTATTTTATGTATTATGCAAAAAACAGTTATATATAAAAATTAAAAAGCATCGCACATAATTGTGCGTGTGTCTGTGTAGTGGGGGGTGCTTAAGAACACACACACAGACTGAATTTGATGGGAAAAAATCAATAATTAAAATAACACGGAATAAGAGGAGAAAATGATTTATATTTCAGGAAGGTCACTAACTCTGCTGTTTAAGTAGCAGGAATATCTGTGTCTCCGAAGGATGTATACAGTATAGTAGTATGAGGTAATTTCTTTTAAATTACTGCTGTTTAAGCATGGAGATACTTGGTTCAATGTATTTTTATAAAGTACATTTTGCACTTAATAACTATATACTTGAATAGTTCTAAAATCAACCGTATTTTTATGCCAGATCAGTTCACATGTTATTTCTTTTCTTTTCAATGGAAGAAAGGTTTTTAATGTGCCATTCAGGAAATCGGTCTGTAATTTCAATTTTATTTAAATATCCCCACTTTATTAATGAAAAATCCAGACATGCCATTCTAATTAGTTTTCTCTCATTTAGAGTCTCCTTCTAATGATACATTGTAGTTTAAAATTGACAGTGCATGAAGGTGAATAATCCAAATTGTGAATTAAGCTTGATGGTGGTGAAATGAAATGGACAATTATGCCATCCATAAGTGAAGAACTATTTTCACCACCCAGTAAACTTGCTAAAAAAAAAAAAAACACCAGCTTCACTTCATGACATTTCATGTAGGTTTTGGTTGATGATCTTCTCTAACAATGATTACCACTCTCAGCTATACGGTCTCATAGGGTGATCGAGTACTGTTAAGTTTTTATTTATAACATCTTTAAGCTGTATAAACATTTTTATAGATACACACTTGTTCAACGATTACAGCTTCTTGGGGAAAATGTTTGATTTTTTTTAAACCATTTAGATGTTTAAGTATTTCATTTTTTATCCTTTATTTATGCAGGCTATAGAACAGTTTTTCCAAACATTAATTTCCCTTCAATTCCTTAACTCATAAAATGAGTTGCTTTGCTACTTATTCTGAATGTTAAACTGCTCTAATACTTCCACTCTATGACTCTTCTGTGCTTTTTATTGCTTCTTGATTATGTAAAACATTCTATTGATAATAGCCATATTAACGTGTTTATTGACTTCTGTTTGTTGACAGTGTATTACTACTGTACATTGTGTATTCCTGGATCATACACATTATTTTGCATCACACTTGCTTGTATCCGACCTCATTCACCAGTTATCCTCTCACTTGCTGCAATTAACATCAGCAGAAAATAAGCAATATTTTCTTTAACACAGGTTATTTACATTAACATTGCTTGTCACAAACTTGTCTCGTGTATCTGTGTAAAGAAATTTTTTTTTGATTTAATGCAAATTTACTGTAACAAGCGTCCATCAGTGGCCTCCATGTTCTTGTTGAAGTTGACAGTAAGATAACAGTTTATTCCCACTGTTACATTCATAAGTTTACTTTTATTATTAAGTGGATTTAAAAATGGATAGATCTGAATAGATTTGTAGGATTATTTCTTTATTCTATCTGTTCAGATTTAGTTCTAAACATTCTACCTAGTATAATACTTAAATTTGATTTTTTTATTATGATTTATCCATTTTTACTATAAAGTGCTTGTTTCCCACCTGATCAGTACATTGTTAGCCTGTGGCTCTTTTCCATTTGCCCTTAAAACTGCTACAGTTTCCCCATCCTTAAAAAATTGTTATGATTCATCCATCCTTAATAATCACAAGGCTGTCCTCTCCTTAGGAAAGTGTTAATCTTCTTATACAGACATGTTTATGAGACCACTCTTCTGATAGTTGATAATGACCCCCTACTATCTGCAAATACTAATGATCTCCACATTTTTCTTCTTGATCTTAGTGGTGGAATGATCCTGTAAATCATAATCTACTTCTATTACTTTTCAATTCCTATTGTTATCACAGTGTTCTCTTGGTTCATATCAGTTATGAACAACACTTCATTTCACTTGAAACACACACATTTTTAACTGCCTGAATTACTCAAGGTGTGCAACAAGGATTAGTTTTTTTGTTTGTTTTTTATGTTTATTGTAACCTTTGGCTAAATAATGCTTGGTAATAGTTTCAGTCATCACTTTTATGCTGATGACATCCAGATTTATTTTTGCAGTAAGGCTAATACTGATCTGCTACTTCACTGTCTGACAGAATTAATCTCAAACTTAAGTAAGTCCTTAAATTCTATTTTATTCAAGTGAAATTATGGTAAAATGAGAGTTGAGTTAGTTGTACGCAAAATCCATGTGTTCAAGGGTATCAGACTCTAGTAATAAATACTGATGTTGTGTTTGTTAATTGTTAATATGCTGGTTATCCTGTAATATTGATGTATTACTGGAAAAGGAAACCTGGTGGTTGAATGGGGAAGTATAGTAGAGTATACAGAGGAAGAGGGTGGTGAAGACGAAGTGGGATAGTCGGGGAGATGCAGAAAGTAGACGAGTACAAGGAGGTAAGGCGTAAGGTAAAGAGGGAGGTGGCAAAGGCTAAAGAAAAGGCGTATGAGAGGTTGGACACTAAGGTGGGAGAAAAGGACCTGTACTGATTGGTCAGACAGAGAGACTGAGCTGAAAAAAATATGCAGTAGGTTAGGGTGATAAAGGATAAAGATAAAGGATATGTAAGAGGGAAGTGTGACAGTGGCGGTGAAGTCTTTGGTAGGAGTGACGGATGCATTCAACATTGAAGTGGGATTACATCAGGGATTGGCTCTGAGGCCTTTCATATTTGCAGTGGTGATTGACAGGTTAACAGAAGAGATTAGACAGGAGTCCACATGGACTATGATGTTTGCAGATGACATTGTGATCTGTAGCAAGAGTAGGGAGCAGGTTTAGGAGACCCTGGAGAGATGGAGATATGCTTTAGAGAGGAGAGGAATGAAGGTCAGTAGGAACAAGACAGAATACATGTGTGTAAATGAGAGGGAGGTCAGTGAAATGGTGAGGATACAGAGAGTAGAGTTGGCAAAGGTGGATGAGTTGAAATACTTTGGATCAACAGTACAGAGTAACGGGGATTGTGGAGGTGAAACAGAAAGTGTAGGCAGGGTGGAATGGGTGGAGAAGAGTGTCAGTAGTAATTTGTGACAGATGAGCATCAGCAAGAGTGAAGGAGTAGGTCTACAAGACGGTAGTGAGACCAGCTATGTTATATGGGTTGGAGACAGTGGCACTGACTTAAAAACAGGATACAGAGTTGGAGGTGGCAGAGTTAAAGGTGTTAATATTTGCATTGGGTGTTACTAAGATGGAAAGGATTACAAATAAGTAAGTTAGAGAGTCAGCTCAGGTTGGACAGTTTGGAGACAGTCATAGATGAGAGATTGCGTTGCTTTGGACATGTGTAGAAGAGAAATGCTGGGTATATTGGGAAAAGGATGCTAAGGATAGAGCTGCCAGGCAGGAGGAAAAGAGGAAGGCCTAAGAGAATCCATCCATCCATCCATTGTCTCCCGCTTATCCGAGGTTGGGTCGCGGGGGCAGCAGCTTGAGCAGAGATGCCCAGACTTCCCTCTCCCCGGCCACTTCTTCTAGCTCTTCCAGGAGAATCCGAAGGCGTTCCCAGGCCAGTCGAGAGACATAGTCCATCCAACGTGTCCTGGGTCTTCCCCGGGGCCTCCTCCCGGTTAGACGTGCCCGGAACACCTCACCAGGGAGGCGTCCAGGAGGCATCCTGATCGGATGCCCGAGCCACCTCATCTGACTCCTCTCGATGCGGAGGAGCAGCGGCTCTACTCTGAGCCCCTCCCAGATGACTGAGCTTCTCACCCTATCTTTAAGGGAGAGCCCAGACACCCTGCGGAGGAAACTCATTTCAGCCGCTTGTATTAGCGATCTCGTTCATTCGGTCACTACCCATAGCTCATGACCATAGGTGAGGGTAGGAACATAGATCGACTGGTAAATTGAGAGCTTCGCATTGCGGCTCAGCTCCTTTTTCACCACGACAGACCGATGCAGAGCCCGCATTACTGCGGATGCCGCACCGATCCGCCTGTCGATCTCGCGCTCCATTCTTCCCTCACTCGTGAACAAGACCCCGAGATACTTGAACTCCTCCACTTGGGGCAGGATCTCGCTACCAACCCTGAGAGGGCACTCCACCCTTTTCCGGCTGAGGACCATGGTCTCGGATTTGGAGGTGCTGATTCCCATCCCAGCCGCTTCACACTCGGCTGCGAACCGATCCAGAGAGAGCTGAAGATCACGACCTGATGAAGCAAACAGGACAACATCATCTGCAAAAAGCAGTGACCCAATCCTGAGCCCACCAAACCGGACCCCCTCAATGCCCTGGCTGCGCCTAGAAATTCTGTCCATAAAAGTTATGAACAGAATCGGTGACAAAGGGCAGCCCTGGCGGAGTCCAACTCTCACTGGAAACGGGTTCAACTTACTGCCGGCAATGCGGACCAGGCTCTGGCAACGATCATACAGGGACTGAACAGCCCTTATCAAGGGGGCCGGTACCCCATACTCTCGGAGTACCCCCCACAGGATTCCCTGAGGGACACGGTCGAATTCCAAGTCCACAAAACACATGTAGACTGGTTGGGCAAACTCCCATGCACCCTCCAGGACCCTGCTAAGGGTATAGAGCTGGTCCACTGTTCTGCGACCAGGACGAAAACCACACTGTTCCTCCTGAATCCGAGGCTCGACTATCCGACGGACCCTCCTCTCCAGGACCCCTGAATAGACTTTTCCAGGGAGGCTGAGGAGAGTGATCCCTCTGTAGTTGGAACACACCCTCCGATCCCCCTACTTAAAGAGGGGGACCACCACCCCGGTCTGCCAATCCAGAGGCACTGTCCCTGATGTCCATGCGATGTTGCAGAGGCATGTCAACCAAGACAGTCCTACAACATCCCGAGCCTTGAGGTACTCCGGGCGTATCTCATCCACCCCCGGGGCCCTGCCACCAAGGAGTTTTTTGACCACCTCGGTGACCTCAGTCCCAGAGATGGGGGAGCCCACCTCTGAGTCCCCAGGCTCTGCTTCCTCATTGGAAGGCATGTTAATGGGATTGAGTAGGTCTTCGAAATACTCCCCCCACCGACCCACAACGTCCCGAGTCGAGGTCAGCAGCGCACCATCCCCACCATATACAGTGTTGACACTGCACTGCTTCCCCTTCCTGAGACGCCGGATGGTGGACCAGAATCTCCTCGAAGCTGTCCGAAAGTCGTTCTCCATGGTCTCCCCAAACTCCTCCCATGCCCGAGTTTTTGCCTCAGCAACCACCAAAGCCGCATTCCGCTTAGCCTGCCGGTACCTATCAGCTGCCTCCAGGGTCCCACAGGACAAAAGGGACCGGTAGGACTCCTTCTTCAGCTTGACGGCATCCTTCACCGCCGGTGTCCACCAACGGGTTCGGGGATTGCCGCCACGACAGGCACCGACCACCTTACGGCCACATCTCCGGTCAGCTGCCTCAACAATAGAGGCACGGAACATGGCCCATTCAGACTCAATGTCCCCCACCTCCCTCGGGATGTGGGAGAAGTTCTGCCGGAGGTGGGAGTTGAAGCTACTTCTGACAGGGGGCTCTGCCAGACGTTCCCAGCTGACCCTCACAACACGTTTGGGCCTACCACGCCTGACCGGCATCCTCCCCCACCATCGAAGCCAACTCACCACCAGGTGGTGATCAGTTGACAGCTCTGCCCCTCTCTTCACCCGAGTGTCCAAGATATGTGGCCGCAAGTCCGACGACACGACCACAAAGTCGATCATCGAACTGAGGCCTAGGGTGTCCTGGTGCCAAGTGCACATATGAACACCCCTATGCTTGAACATGGTGTTCGTTATGGACAATCCGTGACGAGCACAGAAGTCCAATAACAAAACACCGCTCGGGTTCAGATCGGGGGGGGCCATTCCTCCCAATCACGCCCTTCCAGGTCTCACTGTCATTGCCCACGTGAGCATTGAAGCCTCCCAGCAGAACGAGGGAGTCCCCAGAAGGTATGCCCTCTAGCACCCCCTCCAGGGACTCCAAAAAGGGTGGTTACTCCGAACTGCTGTTCGGTGCATACGCACAAACAACAGTTAGGACCCGTCCCCCCACCCGAAGGCGAAGGGAGGCTACCCTCTCGTCCACCGGGGTAAACCCCAATGTACAGGCTCCAAGTCGGGGGGCAAAAGGCCTAAGAGAAGGTTTATGGATATGGTGAGCGAGGACATGCAGATAATGGTTTTAACAGAACAAGATGCAGAGGACAGGAAAATATGGGAAAAGATGATCCTCTGTGGCAGCCCCTAATGGAAGCAGCCTAAAGAAGAAGAAGAAGACTGGACTCAATATTTACATTTGAGCCTTATATATTTTCACTTACTAATACAGTAGATCCCTGTTCTACTGTATTAGAACCTGTCTAATAATTGTTAGCGGAAACCGCAAATATTCACTGCAATTTTTATGGCTTTTTTTGTGGCAATACTGTACTGTAGAAAGAACAGAAAGCAACTGTAGAGGAAAATGCGGCTTGGGATGGTGAAAGTAACCAATAGAATTTGAAACTGCAACTCCCAGCAGTCCCTGCAGTGTCTCTGATTGGTCTTTTGCTGGGCTGTTGGGGTCAAAGGATGTCAGCGTGGCTTTTAAAAAAGGGGCCGGTGACCAAAAGCAAAAAAAAAGTTTTTGTAATTTGTGTTTCAAGTTCTTGTCTGTCTGCCTTCTCTTGGGTTACCTGTACTTATTTGTTTTGTCCTGGATCGATTTGTGTTTGGCTTCTGGATTGTCTGCCGTCTGCCTGTGTACATGAGAACTGTAAGTGGATTCATGGTCGTCCTGCAAAGAAAGTGCTCCTGAAGCCATCCACCCGTCTTCACCATTTCAGGAACTAGCGGAAGGACTATCTATTTTCATCATTACTTTTCATCCGTTGCCGTTTTTCATGATTTACTGTGTGTTTTGTTTGTGCTTTGTTGTATTTAATGTGTAATCGCCATAAGGGTAACAGGGGTGGTATCATTGTTTTTATTTCTTTCATTTGTTTTCATTACGTTCTTTATTTGCTGTTTTTACCAGTTTGCTTTGTTTATGTCTCTGTTTTTGAGTGCATGCGGGTCGGGCCAAGGCTGGTTGTGTCCCTGGAATCTCCACCATAAAAATGAATAAATCGCCGTCTTCTCAATGGTGTGAATCTTAGCGGCACCAGACCGCTACAACGTTATTCATTTCTCCTTGCTGCTGATGGACTGTGATGCATCTCCAGCCGAGTGTTTTTATGTTTTCCGTTTTGTTCCTTTTAACCCTTAAACCACCACAACCGGCTGTAGTCGTTTCCCAGTGCCATTTGCGAGCATGCAGGAGCTGATCAGTCAGTGCCATACATTCGTTGAGCAGTCAGCTCATGACCACTGCCAGCCCCTTGTGAGCAGGGGGGCTGAATACACCCCTAGAAGACGCGGACACTCCTTAAAAAACCCTCTTAAAAACGCTGATAGACTACCTTCACATTGATCCCTTACTTGCTGGGCTTACTTGCGGCTGCTCTGTTGCGTGATATGCTTCTCGCACGACGCTACGCATACTTAAAAGCCTGAACAGCACCTGTCCTTTTTGGGTGATTGCTTTGTTTCTCTCTCCTCCCCCAGGCATCCTCTGCTGCAGTTGGGGGTCCCAATCCCGTTGTGCTCCCCTATGATGTTTGCCTAATCTTTAATCGAGAATTAACTGCATACTGAGCTCGTTTTACTTCGGAAAGAAACATGTTTGTTTGAAGTGTTTGAATAAAGTTCCTGTCTCTACGATCTCCTGTGTTTCTGTGCAATTCTGTTACCCAAGTGTGACATCCTGCAGCAGTTTGCAGCCTCACTGTCCCTGGGATTGAGCCAATGCTCTAGACTAGCCTGCAAGCATCAGCGCTTACCTCTGTGTGCTTGAGTGAAGCCAGTTCAAGCACAGTTGGCTCTGTGATTTACATCCATTCATCCATTAAGCACTTGTGTTGAATTTGAACATAATTGCGAGGACGAGAAAGAAACAGTCTTATACAGACAGCACTGCCATTTATTTGTTTACAATTCAAGCACTGTGTGGCATCCATCGCGTTCATTTGTAAAAGTGTTTTTTTTTTTCCTCTCCCTTCAATGCCCTGTTCACTCTCTGATGACAATGAGATAAAGCAGCCATTAATGAGGATGGGCTTTATGCATGGGCATACATGCTTCAAAAGTGACCCTTTTTGAGACCTTGAAAATCTGGTCACCCTATAAATTACCTTCAGTGTCACATTCACCTGATATCCATAATGATCGGGGGCTGTAATAAAGTTTGCCTTTCACCTCTGTTATTCATTTGTCATAACTAAACAGCTTTACAAGTCCCACTTCATGAAAATTACTATAGCCAGACATGCTCAAGCACAGAAGTGATTATAAAAGAGTTTTATTTATTTATTTGGGACATGTTAATTGGCACTTACAAATTGTCACAGTTTGTTAATACGGAGGGTGTTTGCGTATGTGTGTGTGAGTAAGAGTGATCCCTGTTCTACTATAAAGCATGTAAAGTACAAAAAGTGCAAAGTCAGAAGTGTAAAAAGTATAATAGTGACACAAATAATAATAAAGATGGATAATGATAAAATTAAATGAATAACAATAATAATAATGATGCTAATGCAGTATATACTGTCAAAATATGTCTTTTGTGTGGTATATGTTTGAATGGGGAAACTGCTTAGGTGTATGGTCATTTACCCAACACACTTAAGCATAATGGTTTGTTTCAACAACATTTTATTCACTCGCGACATCATCAAGAAATAACATCAGGTAAGTAAGTAGATCTTGCCTGTCAACGTTCACATTTTTTTTCCTGGCTACCCCAGAAAATCATAATGAGGTGGTGCTGATTTATTTAAAGAAGGGTCAACAAAAACCCAAACACAAGCGTAACTTTCAGATTCATCAGGATTACTTTCGGTTTCACTGTCTGTTTCAGTTTCACTACCTGAAGAAAGATTCACTTCTTCATCACTGTTCATATCACCGTCAAAAGCATGCAACACCTAAGCTGCGGAGAAAAACGTTTCTAATGAGTCACCATGAGGCTATGAGAAGATGTGTCTACACTGTTGCCCAGGTAATGCTCGGGCCTGACGCTTATGTAAGACACACCTATACTGCTGCCCGAGTAACACTCGGAACTAATGCTGCTAGCACTTTTATAGCCCGAATAATCCTTGGGGCTAATACTTGCGCGAGATGTGAATTTATAGTTGCCCAGGTGACATTCAGTACTAATGCTTTTAACACTGTTTTCATAGCCCGAGTGATGTTCGGATCTAACGCTAAGCAGGTTAAATAGCTGAAATATCTCCACACTACCGAATTCCTTGGACCCTTCCTTTCAACAATGCCCTCATCTTTTGAGACTTTGAGTCCGTTGGGGTGTCTTCTTTGGTAATGCTGATTTTTGTTTTGTTAATATTTTCTGTCGTCATTTTCTCTTATCTTGCTCCCACTCCTAACATACTGGTCTGCACAGCTGCACATGTTCTGCTGCCAGCTGCTGCCACTATTACACTCAGTGCTATGTGCATCAACCTAACCTGATGTAGCTGTAACTCTGTTCTAGCCACATGATCGGTTCGGCACTATTCTCATTATCATTGGCTTTTTGTGTTGTCTGTCAAAATATGGACGGGATGAGTTCTATCGACGTTGTGTTGATCATGTCTTAACTTTTCCTCAGTAGAAATATATTTCATGATAATTATCTTTACCGTTTTATTGTCTAGCCCAAAATATATATAATCAAATTTCATATTATTCCTACTAATTATCTGTTGCAATTAAAAAGAATACATTTTCCTGTAAAATTGTGTCTTGCAATGACCAGCAACAAAAGTCAAATCACTAGGACAAGCAGAGACCCAGGCCCCTCCTGGACCCTGTGATCATCAGAGGTGTCTGTGTGCAGAGGGTGCAGACCTATAAAATACCTGGGAGTGCAGCTGGATGATAAATTGGACTGAACTGCCAGTACTGATGCTCGGTGCAAGAGAGGACAGAGCTGACTATACTTCCTTAGAAGGCTGGTGTCCTTCAACATCTGCAATAAGATGCTGCAGATGTTTTATCAGACGGTTGTGGCGAGTGCCCTCTTCTATGCAGTGGTGTGCTGGGGAGGCAGCATAAAGAAGGACACCTCACGCCTGGACAAACTGGTGAGGAAGTCAGGCTCTATTGTAGGAATGGAGCTGGACAGTTTGACATCTGTGGCAGAGCAACGGGCACTGACCAGGCTCCTGTCAATCATGGAGAATCCACTGCATCCACTAAACAGTATCATCTCCAGACAGAGGAGCAGCTTCAGCGACAGACTGCTGTCAATGTCCTGCTCCACTGACAGACTGAGGAGATCGTTCCTCCCCCACACTATGCGACTCTTCAATTCCACCCCGTGTAAACGTTAACATTATACAAAGTTTTTGTCTGTTATACCTGCACTTTTATCACTCTTTAATTTAATATTGTTTTTTATCAGTATGCTGCTGCCGGAATATGTGAATTTCCCCTTGAGATTAATAAAGTATCTATTTTATCAAATTGATCTAATGCAGGAATGTTTAAATTCATGGACAATTGTATATAGCATGTTCAAGATTAAACAGCTCAATTGATGATGATGTCTTCTTATTATTACTACTTATTTTTTGATTGATGTCTTTAATCAAGGCAACTTACAACATTTGAGATACAATTGGTTACATTACTTTTGCTATTACATTTGGAGCATAGGCAGGTGAAGTGACTTACTACTTACTCACGCAGTGTCAGTAGCAAACCTTGAACCAACAACCCCAGGGTCTGAAGTCCTAGGTCCAAGGCCTTAATCATTACACCACACTATCTGCTAATAATATTAGTCCTTGGTTTAAAAAAAAAACAAAACTAATATTGCATACACAAAGGCACTTAGTTACATAGTACTTGTGATGCACCTGATTAACCAATGGCAGTATAACTGAAGCTCATTAACTTTGAAAATGTCCTGGGCAAAGCTGGGTAACACAGTGAATAATGAATAGAGTCCAATTTCAGGTCAACATCCAATTTTTGGTGTCTGAACGGCATGGTAAAGGTTGTTTTGAATTATTCATTATCAATCCATATGGTTATGGAGCATGGGAGGATGCATTCATTGACCATTCTATAAAACTTGGACTGCGCATTTGAGCTTTTTTTGATAAGCAAAGTTATGTTTTCATCCTGACTTAGAGTGTGGTTAATAGCGGTGACAAGAAATTTAAATTATTCCACTCTTTTGATTGTGCCACAATTTAAGAGTCTTAAGTTCAGAGTCTCTCACTCATGCCTGCCCAATTTCATTCTCTGACATGTTTCTCAGAAAGTCAGAGATACTGAGGCATGTGGCATAGCTCAGGTTCATACAGAATATTTCTGAGTAAAGAAGGTCTGATAAGATTCTGGCAAATGGTGAGTGACAATTTCACAAATGAAATCCTGGGGTAAATACCCAACGAGTCCAAATTGTACAAAATTTAGAGGAGTTCAACTGATATGTTGGTAGAGTAAACAAGTTGAAGGGATGAAGAAAATCTGTGACACACTTGAGATAGATAGTAAAGAATTAGATATTTAATTGTTTATATTGTTCCTTTATATGAGTGCCACTGTTCGGTTTAGAGACTGTGCTTTCTCCCTCGTCTACTGATGGCTCGCTGGCAACACATTGCTGGCTGTGGTGTATTTTCAATTGGTTGTCATAGTTCAAGTAATTTTTGTTATTGCCTCCTACTAGTGTTTTATGACTACTTGCTTTTATCAGAAATGTGAATGATCATTTATTGTATTTTTTTGTTAAATCGTTAAGTTTTTCTCATTTGCTGTGTCATCATTTATTCTCTTAAAAAGTACTCCATAAAATATTCTTACATTCTGTGCTCAAGGAATTAAGCTGTTTTGTATATAAAATGTAGTGTTTACTAATTGCTAGGTGCTTTTGCTGTTTAACCGCTTAGGCACAAGGTGTCCCTCTGGGGAAACAAAGTTGTTTGTGTATGTTGCAGTAAACACATAAGTCAAATGAAAGCAGTAATGGTATTTTTCTTTCAAATAAATAAGTACTTTCTTTGTTGTCTGTTCTCTTTCGTTATTAAAATATGTGATTTACACACATACCCTAGGATATGCAGCAACTTCTTTATACATTGTTGCACACAAAGCTCGAGTCAGATTCTGAACACAGTTTTGACTCTATTGAGAGTGACATATTTCCTCAACGACTTGATACTACACTTGATTTGTAAGTACTGCTTTTTGTATTACTTTGAAGTGTCGAGGCATACAGTTTTACAGTTCAAGCGCCATGGGTTCAATTACCATACCTGGACACTGTCTGCTGCTCATTCCTCCCTATTTTTACTGTGCTTAATGTTAGTGCAGTGGTCTTTCAATTTCAACTTGTTTCTTAGCATACCTGTGAGTACTGATAAGATGTACTTGAGCCCCTTGAAAGTTAATGTGAGGACCCCTCCTTTTGATCAAATGTCACTGTATTACACCACTCACATCACTGTGTTGTGAGCACATGAGAGAAAGAAATGTGTAAACAGGTAATGGCTTGTTCATCAAATAACCAAACCCAACCTACAATGCTTGTTTTGAGATATTGTTTGTGCAAGAAACTAATTGTTTACAAAAAAGAACACTAGGCGTCCAAACCGGAAGACACCTTATGCTAAATGTTATATCTTTGCAGTGCAATGGAATGGGAGATCAAAACTTGGTACAATGATAGCTGACAGATTGGGACTGATTGATTACAGGCTCGTTAATCATCAAATGTCTTGGTTATATGGTGTAAAAGCCATTTTCTTGGAGAGAAATCCCTAAAGTACTATTTTATTGTGTTTTATGTAGTTGAAATTAGTGTAAACAAAGTTTTTTTTATTCCTAAAAATACTTTCTTTTAAAGTAGCATTTGAAGAATTGTACTTACTCCTCCTCAGACATTTGCAGCTCCTTTATTATATATTTCCAGAGTAATGGGCATTTACTTTTGGTTATGTAATATTGGTACAATATTTACAATAACCATGTAGGTCATAAGGGTTAAACTGAAGCATTTTATTTATAGCATATGCCTTCTAAATGTTGTTTACTTCTGTTTCATTCTGAGCACCTAAGCCTTCTCAACACTATTGGCTTTCAAATAATGCAACCTGCTTATTCTGCACCTGCTGTGCATTTTTATTTATATAGTTAGATGTTACAGAACAAGAAAATTACAGTATTTGCAGCGTGAAGATAAATAGATGAAGATATGCATTTTTGGCTTTTTTTTTTTTTACCTCAAAACTTAATGTTTAGTATCACTCTTTTCTTTACTCAGAAGGATAGAAATAGTGTAATAAATGAAACAATGGGCTGTATTCTACATGGGTTTGAAGTTTCTACATCTGATGCATGCTGATGCTTAACGGTTACCCAGTCTACAGTGCATATGTTATTATAGCTGAAGGAAATATGACAGATAAAGTTTGATTGTGGCTATATTTTTACAAGGTTTTTATAAATCTCTCCCCCAAAAAGCAAAAGCATAGACCAAAAATAGCACGAATCCAGCACCTATCTAGTAATTGGTAGTTTATTTTCATGTTGTTGCTTTAATTCTTTTGTACTGGCTATTACACAGGTGCCAAATCATGTATGCTTTTTGATTCACAGTGAAGAAAAAGTGCAATATGATTTGTTTTGTAAAATTTTTTGTATGGTTTACTTGTATTAAGACACATTAAAAGTTGTATTCTTTTTTTTAAGGTCTGATTCTTCTGTGTTTGTGCCTCCTACACCATTGCAAAGGTTTGTCACCAGACGCAGGAAAATAGTAAAACGTAATAAAACTGCTGCAAATAAAGGCCCATGGGACTCGGCATTCAAACAGGTAAAGTTCTCCCTATTAAATTCTATTTCATGTGGGTTGCAAAATATGTGTGTATTATACCTTCTTGTTTAGTGAAACACAGTCATATTGAAGTTTTTTTTTTTTTTTTTTTTAATTTATGAATAGCAATTTTGAATAGGACATGTACAGCCATATTTTTAACATTACTGAGCCACAAGATAACTATTTTTTATATTTTATTTAATTTTAAATCAAGAAAGTAACAGAGTATACAGTCCAACAGATCAAATTTACTGATCTTATATAACAACCAGTAACTTCAAAGTCAATCTAGAAAAAAACACCAGAGAATTTTTAAAGAAGAAAACCGAGAAAAAAAAATTAAAACCCCAACTGAGAGAGAGGAGAGACAAGAGCAAAGGAAAAAAAAAACTTTTTCCTCCTATATGAATGCTTATTTAATTTTTTTTTTTCATAACTCTTGCCATGTTTTAAAAAGTTTTTTTTTACAGATCATCTAAGGAAGATAAATCTACATGCTAGTAGTATGGTATAGGCTATTACTATCAATTGGTTCTTTTCCACCTTAAGCCTGTCTGGGAACACTGCTGTTAATGTGTTAGGAGTTCTTATAACACCAAGGCTGCCTAATAAGTGTTTATAGATTTTGTCCAAAATTATGTTAATTTGGTACGTTCCCAAAACGTGATCTTGGAGCTAGACTACAATACTTAAAAGTTGAATCTTGCCCTGGATACATTTTTGGAACCATTTTCAATGAGATAAATGTGTTTTATGAAAAAGTTTAAGTTGAATTATTGAGTGCTTTGCACATACAGAGCTAGAACATACTCTATTTTTGGCTTAATTCCATTTTTTTTTTTTTTTTTTTTTAAAGATTTTAATTGAAAGCTCCTTTTCCCAATCTACCTTAGGATCATTGAAGGGAAGATCATTTCATTTGTTTTTATATATTGTTTGTGTCTGAGTCTTCATGAACTTAGTATTGCTTCTGGAATATTAATAGTTGAAAGGTCTGGAAAATTGGGTAAGCTTCTTTTAACAAAAGTTCTAATTTGAAAATAGTGGAAAAATTGTGTTGCTGGAAAGTTAAATTTGAAGTGTAATTGTTCATAAGATGCAGAAATGTTATCTATACAGTTCTCTAAGTGTGTTAATCCTAAGTGTTTTCCAAAGGTTATATTGTGTGTAAGTTTGAGAAAGTTGAAAAAGGTAATTTTCGTGTAGAGGAGCAAAATATAAAAGCTGAGCTTCCTGGTCCTGTATCGGCCCCATATTCTGAGTGAATGGTGGACAAATGGGTTATTGGTGTATTGATAAGTTAGTATTTACTGCAGCCCAAATCAGGGCATATAAAGAATAAGAGTGAGATTTACTTTCCATTGCTGAATAGGCTAGTGTAAATGAATTCATTTGTGTTAGGTAGTGCCATGACACCTTCTGCTTAAGATCTTTGTAGAGTTGGCTTTTGAATGCTTGGACATCTCAAATTCCAGATAAATGAGGTTATAATTGAATCTTCCTATTTTAAGAACGATTTGTTGGTGTATCTAGGGAGGCTAGATGTTTATCTTGATAGTATTGATTCTCCCTGCTAAGGTGAGATGGAAGGTAGACTATCTGTTAACATCTTACTTATTTTTTTCCCCAGCTGTTACCAAAATTATGTTGAAAAAGATCTTTATAGTTACTTGTGATGTTTATCCCTAGATATTTAACCTGTTTTGATAGACTGTCCAGTCTAGTATGTTGTATTAGAGAGTTCACTGGAAAAAGCATTCTTAAGCATTAATTAAAATTTGTTTTAAGTCAAGATGTCTTTTGAAATTCTGCTATTGTGTTAAGAACTAATAGTAAATATATTTGTGGGTCTGAAGCATTAAGTACAATATCATCTGTATATAGTGTTATTTTCTGTTTGAGTGCTTTTTTGATAACCCCCTTTATCTCTGACATAGTTTAAAAATGAACAGTAAATGGCTATTGCTTAAAGCAATGGTGATAAAGGGGACCCTTGTTGAGTGCCATGTTCTATTTTGATGTAGTTAGTCATTTTGTTGCGGGGAACTGAGGAGTCTGGACTGGTATAAAGTACTTTTATCCATGCCGATATACGTATATGGGCCAAACCCGAATTTATGTAATTTGACTTTGTCAAAGGATTTTCTGTGTCCAAAGACAAGGTCTCTGGTGTGAAGTTTCATTTTCATGTAATTTCATATTACATTAAACAGATGCTGAAGATTTAAAGCCAAGTGCCTGCCTTTAATGAATCAGTTTTGGTCTTGTGATATTATAGAATGAAGCGCTTTGTCCATTCTTCTAGCTAAAGCTTTGGAGAGAATCATAACATCATTATTCAGATATGGAATTGATCGGTATGATGCCCAATGTAGCAAGTCCTTACTTTTGTTTGGAAAAGCAGTGATTAATGCTTGATGAAAAGTTTGAGAAAAAACTTTGTTGTCTCTAGCTTCTATGAATGTTATTACTGTAATAGTAATGTAGTTACAGTTTTTATATACAGCACTGTGCAAAAGGTTTAGGCAGGTGTGAAAAAATGCTGTAAACAAAGAATGCTTTCAAAAATGGAAGTGTTAATCATTTATTTTCATCAATCAACAAAATGCAGTGAATGAACAAAAGACAAATCTAAATCAAATCAATATTTAGTGTGACCACCCTTTGCCTTCAAAACAGCATCGATTCTTCTAGGTACACTTGCACACAGTTTTTGAAGGAACTCGGCTGGTAGGTTGTTCCAAACATCTTGGAGAACTAACCACAGATCTTCTGTGGATGTAGACTTCTCACATCCTTCTGTCTCTTCATGTAATCCCAGACACACTTGATGATGTTGAGATCAGGGCTCTGTGGGGGCCATACCATCACTTCCAGGACTTCTTGTTTTTCTTTACGCTGAAGATAGTTCTTAATGACTTTGGCTGTATGTTTGGGGTCGTTGTCCTGCTGCAGAATAAATTTGGGGCCAATCATACGCCTCCCTGATGGTATTGCATGATGGATAAGTATCTGTCTGTATTTCTCATCATTGAGAACACCATTAATCCTGACAAAATCTCCAACTCCATTTGCAGAAATGCAGCCCCAAACATTCAAGGAACCTCCAACATGCTTCACTGTTGCCTGCAGACACTCATTATTGTACCTCTCTCCAGCCCTCGACGAACAAACTGCCTTCTGCTACAGCCAAATATTTCAAATTTTGACTCATCAGTCCAGAGCACCTGCTGCCATTTTTCTGCACCCCAGTTCCTGTGTTTTCGTGCATACTTGAGTCGCTTGGCCTTGTTTCCACATCAGAGGTATGGCTTTTTGGCTGCAACTCTTCCATGAAGACCACTTCTGGCCAGACTTCTTCGGACAGTAGATGGGTGTACCTGGGTCCCACTAGTTTCTGCCAGTTCTGAGCTGATGGCACTGCTGGACATCTTCCGATTTTGAAGGGTAATAAGCTTGATGTGTCTTTCATCTGCTGCACTGTTTCCTTGGCCGACCACTGCGTCTACGATCCTCAACGTTGCCCGTTTCTTTGTGCTTCTTCAAAAGAGCTTGAACAGCACATCTTGAAACCCCAGTCTGCTTTGAAATCTTTGTCTGGGAGAGACCTTGCTGATGCAGTATAACTACCTTGTGTCTTGTTGCTGTGCTCAGTCTTGCCATGACATGAAACTGTCTTCCACAAACTCACCTTGGTAGCAGAGTTTGGCTGTTCCTCACCCAGTTTTAAGCCTCCTACACAGCTGTTTCTATTTCATTTAATAACTGTGTTTCGACCTACGTGTGACATTGATGATCATTAGCACCTGTTTGGTATAATTGGTTGATCGTACACCTGACTATAATCCTACAAAATCCCTGACTTTTTGAAAGTGTACCTATAAGAATTGATGCTGGTTTGAAGGTAAAAGGTAGTAACACCAAATATTGATTTGATTTAGGTATTTCTTTTGTTCGCTCACTTTGCATTTTGTAAATTGATAACAATAAACAATCATTTATATTTCTGAAAGCATTCTTTGTTTACAGCATTTTTTCACACCTGCCTAAAACTTTTGTACAGTACTGTATATGTATATATATAATATACACACAGTAGAGTCTCGCTTATTCGACCTATGCTTATCCAACATTCTGTATTATCCAACGTTCCACTGCAAAAAAAAAAAAAACTGCATCAATCGGCTACAAGAACTGCAAGTTGCGAGCATGACCGTAGTCTATATTTTGTTGCCAAGTTCTTTTTTTCAGTTAAATTTTTCTGTTTTGTTGTAAAACATGATTACAGTGGATTATGTGGCCAGCCCTCTCTGGTGTGTGTGCGTGTGTCTCTCTCTCTCGCTGGCGTGTGTGCACGCGTGTGTCTCTCTCTCTCTCGCTGGCGTGTGTGCACGCGTGTCTCTCTCTCGCTGGCGTGTGTGCATGCGTGTCTCTCTCTCGCTGGCGTGTGGGCACGCGTGTCTCTCTCTCGCTGGCGTGTGCACGCGTGTCTCTCTCTCGCTGGCGTGTGCACGCGTGTCTCTCTCTCGCTCGCGTGTGCACGCGTGTCTCTCTCTCGCTCGCGTGTGCACGCGTGTCTCTCTCTCGCTCGCGTGTGTCTGTCTCTCTCGCTCGCGTGTGTCTGTCTTGCTCGCGTGTACGCGCGTGTGTCTCGCTCGCGTGTGCGCGCGTGTGTGTCTCGCTCGCGTGTGCGCGCGTCTCTCTCGCTCGCGTGTGCGCGCGTCTCTATCTCGCTCGCGTGTGCGCGCATCTCTCTCTCTCGCTCGCGTGTGCGCATGTCTGTCTCGCGCTCCTGTGCGCCTGTGTGTCTCTCTCGCTTGCGCACGTGTGCGCCTGTGTGTCTCTCTCTCCCGCTCTCTCAATGCACAGGGAGAGACTGAACACGTGCGGAAATCATCGGCGTGCACAAACCGAAAGGGAAACTGGCTTGTTCGTATACCGAGTGTGTGGTCGTGAACAGATGCAAAAGTTTGGCGAACTTTTTGGTCATAACCCGATTTGTACGTGCACAGAGACGTTCGTGAACCGAGGTTCCACTGTATTAGATTCGTAATGTGTACAATTATAACATAGTTTGACATTTAATAGGCTTTTTCTTAACACCTCCCATTATCCGACATTTTCGCTTATCCGACGTTCTGCCGGCCCATTTATGTCGGATAAGCGAGACTCTACTGTGTATATACTGTGTGTGTGTGTATATATATATATATATATATTCACGGCATTCGAAGTCTGTGTCACAATCTGTTAGTGTGGGTGGTTACCTACCAGGTAACGCTTTGTGGTTGGCCAGCAATCTGCTAACATCCGCCACGGTGCCCTCAGTTTGTGAAGAGCAGATCATAGAATGGTTGCAATAGTTTACTGTCAAATAAATGCAAAGAGTACACGACACGTGTTTCGCCCTCATTCTGGGCTCATCAGGTGTACACACTCCACTGCACTCCCTCTCGGGAATCGAACCTCGGACGTCAGCGTCAGAGGCGATGCCCCTAACGTTGCGCCACGGCGTGTGGTTCGTTTATTTGACAGCATGTAGATCGGGGTAATTACATTCACAGCATTCGAAGTCTGTGTCACAATCTGTTAGTGTGGGTGGTGTCGTGTACTCTTTGCATTTATTTGACAGTAAACTATTGCAACCATTCTATGATCTGCTCTTCACAAACTGAGGGCACCGTGGCGGATGTTAGCAGATTGCTGGCCAACCACAAAGCGTTACCTGGTAGGTAACCACCCACACTAACAGATTGTGACACAGACTTCGAATGCCGTGAATGTAATTACCCCGATCTACATGCTGTCAAATAAACGAACCACACGCCGTGGCGCAACGTTAGGGGCATCGCCTCTGACGCTGACGTCCGAGGTTCGATTCCCGAGAGGGAGTGCAGTGGAGTGTGTACACCTGATGAGCCCAGAATGAGGGCGAAACACGTGTCGTGTACTCTTTGCATTTATTTGACAGTAAACTATTGCATGCATATATATATATATATATATATATATATATATATATATATATATATATATATAAAAAATACACATACATATACAGTGCATCTGGAAAGTATTCACAGCGCATCACTTTTTCCACATTTTATTATGTTACAGCCTTATTCCAAAATGGATTAAATTCATTTTTTTCCTCAGAATTCTACACACATCACCCCATAATGACAACGTGAAAAAAGTTTACTTGAGGTTTTTGCAAATTTATTAAAAATAAAATAACTGAGAAAGCACATGTACATAAGTATTCACAGCCTTTGCCATGAAGCTCAAAATTGAGCTCAGGTGTATCCTGTTTCCCCTGATCATCCTTGAGATGTTTCTGCAGCTTAACTGGAGTCCACCTGTGGTAAATTCAGTTGATTGGACATGATTTGGAAAGGCACACACCTGTCTATATAAGGTCCCACAGTTGACAGTTCTGTCAGAGCACAAACCAAGCATGAAGTCAAAGGAATTGTCTGTAGACCTCCGAGACAGGATTGGCTCGAGGCACAAATCTGGGGAAGGTTACAGAAAAATTTCTGCTGCTTTGAAGGTCCCAATGAGCACAGTGGCCTCCATCATCCGTAAGTGGAAGAAGTTCGAAACCACCAGGAATCTTCCTAGAACTGGCCGGCCATCTAAACTGAGCGATCGGGGGAGAATGGCCTTAGTCAGGGAGGTGACCAAGAACCCGATGGTCACTCTGTCAGAGCTCCAGAGGTCCTCTGTGGAGAGAGGAGAACCTTCCAGAAGGACAACCATCTCTGCAGCAATCCACCAATCAGGCCAATATGGTAGAGTGGCCAGACGGAAGCCACTCCTTAGTAAAAGGCACATGGCAGCCCGCCTGGAGTTTGCCAAAAGGCATCTGAAGGACTCTCAGACCATGAGAAAGAAAATTCTCTGGTCTGATGAGACAAAGATTGAACTCTTTGGTGTGAATGCCAGGCGTCGTGTTTGGAGGAAACCAGGCACCGCTCATCACCAGGCCAATACCATCCCTACAGTGAAGCATGGTGGTGGCAGCATCATGCTGTGGGGATGTTTTTCAGCGGCAGGGACTGGGAGACTAGTCAGGATAAAGGGAAAGATGACTGCAGCAATGTACAGAGACATCCTGGATGAAAACCTGCTCCAGAGCGCTCTTGACCTCAGACTGGGGTGACGGTTCATCTTTCAGCAGGACAACGACCCTAAGCACACAGCCAAGATATCAAAGGAGTGGCTTCAGGACAACTCTGTGAATGTCCTTGAGTGGCCCAGCTGGAGCCCAGACTTGAATCCGATTGAACATCTCTGGAGAGATCTTAAAATGGCTGTGCACCGACGCTTCCCATCCAACCTGATGGAGCTTGAGAGGTGCTGCAAAGAGGAATGGGCGAAACTGGCCAAGGATAGGTGTGCCAAGCTTGTGGCATCATATTCAAAAAGACTTGAGGCTGTAATTGCTGCCAAAGGTGCATCGACAAAGTATTGAGCAAAGGCTGTGAATACTTGTGTACATGTGATTTCTCAGTTTTTTTTATTTTTAATAAATTTGCAAAAACTTCAAGTAAACTTTTTTCACGTTGTCATTATGGGATGTTGTGTGTAGAATTCTGAGGAAAAAAATGAATTTAATCCATTTTGGAATAAGGCTGTAACATAACAAAATGTGGAAAAAAGTGATGCGCTGTGAACACTTTTCGGATGCAATGTGTGTGTGTGTATGTATGTATGTGTATATGTATCTATAATAATAAAAGGCAAAGCCCTCACTGACTGACTGACTGACTGACTGACTCACTCATCACTAATTCTCCAACTTCCCGTGTAGGTGGAAGGCTGAAATTTGGCAGGCTCATTCCTTACAGCTTACTTACAAAAGTTAGGCAGGTTTCATTTCGAAATTCAAAGCGTAATGGTCATAACTGTAACATATTTTTTGTCCATACACTGTAATGGAGGAGGCGGAGTCACGTATCGCGTCATCACGCCTCCTACGTAATCACGTGAACTAAAAACAAGGAAGACATTTACAGCACGAGTCACACCCGGGAACGAAGGTAAATGACGTTAATTTTTGACTGTCTTTTAATACTGTGTAAGCATACATATTAACACATGTGCAATTAAACGTGTGCATTTACGGGGTGATTTCTCAGGCTTAAAAGCTCGCCTTTTACTAAAAAGGTAAATGCAAAACTATTTTCAATCAGTTTATTGAAACGCTCCCGTTAAGGATTGCAATAACATATTCGCGAGATAAAAGAACGAAGTAGGGGGAAATGGAGGAACAGCCGCAAACAGCGAACAGCAAAAAATTAATTAAACAATTGAGAACGGAGCGAGTTAAGCATACAAGCATGTTCATAAGGGAAACAAAGCACGGTGTAAAACGTAAGTTTCAATTAAGTTTATAGAAACGCTCCCGCTGCGGATTGCAATAACATATTCGCGAGATAAAAGTTTAATGAGAAGACACGAGGTATAAACGAACCACACGCCGTGGCGCAACGTTAGGGGCAACAGTTTCAACCATTCTATGATCTGCTTCTCGCAACTGAAAGACGGCACATGGCGGATGTTAGCCGACTTGCTGACCGCAACGTTAGGGGCTTCAACTATGGCGCTGACGCCACATCTCAGTGCCAACACTTTGCAGACTGTACTTAAAAGACACGCCCTCCTCACTGGACAGTTAAAAACACCAATCAAACTAACGATGACATCAAGTATTACCCAATCAAAAGTAGGAAAGGAGGCATCTTCATAAAATGCATGTGGGATGATTTGCATGAGACGCTGCTTTAAAAAAAAAATGATAAAAAAAATACGGGATAAATCACGTCCAGTATTGATTCAAAACGGGACGCGCAATTTCATTCTCAAACACGGCACGATTCCGTATTTTAAAGGACGGGTGGCAACCCTACAGTGCCAGGTAACCACCCATACAATCACATTGTGATTCAGACTAGGAATGCAATGAATGTAATTACCCCGATCTACATACAAGGCGAAAGTCTTGCAACATTCAAAGATGATAGTTTGGGATAAGTACACCATACAACATAAAAGAGCTTATGAAGCCTTGAACCGAAAAAAGCAAGATCTCAGAGATCGTAAAAAAAAAAATAGGAGGTAATGTCGTTTTACTCGCTGTAGATTTTAGTCAAACATTACCAGTTATTCCACGAGGGAGACCAGCAGATGAACTCAACGCGTGTTTAAAATCCATGCTTCTCCCACGCTCGGTTATATGTCGCGTGTTCTCAGGTAGGTGCACCAAAAAATGTATACATTTAAGCATGTAATGGGCAAACAAAAAATTAGGTATACCCGAAGGCACTGCAGTAGTACTTAATGTAACTTTACTTCTTAAATGTTAATGTTTTACTGTTTAATAATTTATACGCTTCTTATATGTTGTTCAAATTCTTTTATCAAAATACCACTGACAGCGCAATGCACGATAACATGGAGTGAATACACCATACGCATCCGCCCACGGCTGCCCTGCTGTGCGCAGATAGGACTTGATTCTACAATAAAATAAAATAAAGATAAAAAGACTAAAACAATCATCACCCATAAAGCGTGTGTGTGTGTATATATTTGTATATATATATGTTGATATGTGGATGTGTATATGTATATATATATATATATATATATATATATATATATATATATATATATATATATATATATATATGTATATATATATGTAGATATGTATATATATGTGTATATGTATATGTATATATATGTTTATATGTGTGTGTGTGTATTTTATATATATAAAACACAGCAACACTCATAACAATGACAACACAATTACATTGACAATCATGTTACGTTATTTTTTAAATGTTTCCTTTTTTTTTCATAACCTCTTTAACACACTACTTCTCCGCTGCGAAGCGCGGGTATTTTGCTAGTATATATATATATATATATATATATATATATATATATATATATATATATAATATAATATGTCAAATTCCATTGGATAGCCATCAGGGCCAGGTGTTTTCCCACTTTGGAAAGAGTTAATAGCATCCAGTGGTTTGTCATGTCTTTCAGCACTAAGGGTATCAAGCTCATTCCTTAGATTGTGTCTCGTCTTCTCAAAATTGATTAGAATATCAAGACTTACTGTATGCTTGTAGTACTCCTTAAATGTGTGTTTTACATTTTTATGGTCTGTAATATTATCTCTAGCTGCATTAGGTGGGTGGGTGGGTGTTTGTGTGTCTGTATTCTTAACATATCTAAAATGGCATTAAGTTAAATGCTGAGCCAGTCTTTTATAAATATTATCAATGGCATATTAATATTTTTAATTGTGAAACTGGATTGAATGAAACATGCCATCCCAGTAGTGCTCTAGAATTAAACTTGAGTAGTTTTGTTCTATGTAATGTATACTTAAGCTATAGTTGTCATGTGTATATGTGGGGTGTCATTGGCAATTTAAACCTTTCCTTAGTTCTCTTAATAGTGGAATGGCTGGATTTGTAATTCCAGCCAGTGGTTCATGTGGAAGGGAGCATCTACATCGGAAGGCCAAATAAACTGTAAGGGGAGGAGACCAAGAAGGGAAGAGAGGTCCAGATCAGAAGGAAGTGTCAGACTTAATAGAGGGACTTAATAGAGGAGCTACACTACCCACTAAAGTTAGGTGAACCTTGGTTCATATCAGGAAGAAGCATTTTCTTTTTCTTCTGTGTATGGTAAATTCGGGAGAGGACCTGAAGGGCCAGAGTAAGGGACAGCGTTGGTGTGATCCTATAAAGGATCATTAATAACACTTGATGTTTAAAGGACTCTTGTTTTCATTAATTCTTTCCTTACAGTTTTTATTTGTGTGGTAGTGGTTTATTTTGTTGAGTGTTTTGTTTCGTGATTCATGTGTGGTGGGGGAGGGGGGAGTGCTACAGAGTGGTATTATGTATACTGAGGGTTTTGTTTTGAATGTTTCCTTATTTACATTATAATATCATTTCTCATTTAACTGTACATTTGCTTCCATTGGAGTGCTTCTGTACTTGTAGTCTAGTAGGAAAGTAGAGCTGGTCGCTCGCACCCTGGATTATTTCTTTATTTTTTTCTTTCTTTGCTGCCATTCTAGATTGGCAGCACATAATATAATCTTACTGGTTTGGGGAACCTTACAAGTTTATTGGGAGTACTTACTTGCCACTTTACATAAACTTGGGTTTGGTTATGGCGTCTTGGAGTACCTTTAAGTGAGTTGCTTATTCCACCACATTTTTATAAGGGGCATTTCTGAGACTATTTTTTGCCTATAGCGATCAAAGTATATAATGTTTTCACCCTAGACAGTTAAAATATAACAGACATACTGGCTTAGGATTAATATTTGTTTGTGGAGAGTATACAATACATTTACACTAAAAGTTCAGGGAATTCCAATGAATGGATTTGAACTATCCAAAGAAAAACTTTATTGCAGGCATAGTGGTTATTCTTACTGCGCCACAGTCCTGAGATGTACTGAGTATCTAGGTATGTTCAGTGCCCTTGAGATGGTTTTATACCTTTCTACAGAGCTGTGGCTCTCTATAATTGTTTTCCAGACTTGTTTTGAATTCTCAGTTATCATTTTATTTTGCACATTGTTGTCCCTGTAGGCCGTTAACACAGGAGATCCATTCATGTTATATGCAAAATGTGTGAGTTGGTAAGGAAAATTATACTGCACTTTAGGTTTAATTTACAGAGGTATGATTTTAATTTTTTTCTCGTTTATACATTTTTTGAAATTATTTTCTTTTGATTTGGTTTGGTTAATACTGTCTTCTAGATTATCCAGAAAAACTCTTACCTCAATATATTGAATGTTGATTCTGAGACAAAAAAATGTAAAAACAGTTTTGAGGTCTGAACACTTTGTCAAGCCACTATTAATATATGAAACCATGTCCTGATCTTGATTTTTTTTTTTTAATTTTTGAACTGCACTGTCTAGGAATACTTTCTGCCTTTGTGTTTTTCTAAGATGCTCTTGGCAGGAAATAGTGGTACTGGAAAAATAGATGAAAGGACGATATCAATAGGAAAGGAGCATATTGTTAAGCTACTGTACTGCTTAGAATCTAAAAAAAATTATCACAGTGTATTAAGTTATGCAATATGACTATTTGAAATGTGAATATTTACAGTATGTAATTAATAAAGTTTTCTGCTATTTTATAATCATATTACTTTTTTATCACAAAATGTACAGCATATGAAAATATCACCTCTGATACTTTACTATTTTGATTGGTTTGTACAGTACATCAGGCATCCCTTCTTAGCTTTGCAAAAATAAACTTTCTTTGGTATCTAGTAGCGATACATATTTATTTGGATTTACTTTCATTTTTTTCCTCCCATTAGTTCACTATTGATTAATTACAAAATCTGTAATACTTTTAAATATTATTATTCTACAAAATGATTATAGTGCAATACCTGCTATACTGAAATGCATTAATATAATCTAAAATAATTAAACATTTTTCATGTTGTTCTTACAGAGCATATCACATTTCCTGGGATCCAGTATGAAAGAATCTATACCAACTTACATTCAGAAGAATACATCTGATTGTCCAGTCAACCTAAGTTCAGAAAATTCAGTAGAAGTGTGTAGTTTCCAAAGGGAAGTAAACAAAGAAATGTTTGATCTAAACAAGACTAGATTTAAAAGTCCCATTGAGAGAGTATTAACAAAAAGAGCTTTCAAGCGACCAGTGGTGTGTAGTACTCCGTCTGTTGTATTAAAATCTGGTCAACAAGTCAATGAGCCCTCCCTAAGTGACATTTCATTTGGCAATGATGAGAATGAATATATGAAATTCAATGGAAATATGATTCGTAGACAAAGAAATAATTTGAAAAACACTGGGCATATTATGTATCCTGAAGAGCAAAGCCCAGCTTCTATTTTAAGAAGTACAAAATCTACTTTGGAAATAATTTCACAAAATGGACATTGTAGTTTTTCTAACATAAGTCAACTTTCCAAAGATTTATTTTCAGATGTTTCTAGTAGTTTTATAGAGTCCCAATCTGAAAGAGCACAATTAGAGGAGAAAACTGATAAAGGTGATAACCACCGACCTTTGGGTTCTGAGAAATATCTGGAAAGCCACTTGGACTTGGCTTATAATTCCAAATGTAGACTTTCTGCATCAGAACCTGTTGTGTGTTTTGAAAGAGGTGATACATTTAATTTTATTGAGAAAAATGCATTGCAACCTGTCATCTTGTTGGAAAAACTTGATAAATCCCAACTTACGATAAACCAAAAAGAATTGTCCAGCAAGTCACTAAAAACACAACACGAATTCCATTCAAGAAGCAGTACTGAACATTTGTATTCCGTCATCGATGATTCTGTTGATGGTCTGCTAATATCAAATGAAAAATCAAATGTACATTTGCCATTGCCTGCTTCAACAACTGCACAGGAATTAAAAACACAATCCACCATTACTGTTTCTTCACAGGTGGTTAAAACTAATGAGAAATTAGGGCTTGAAATGGATCATTTACCTATATCACTTCAGCACAATTCTGACACAACTGATTTTGTAAATTCTGGCAATAATATGCAGGATGTTAATTTGATCAAAAGGCGTTGCCTCTCTTTGCAGCCTGTGGTTTTGCTGGAATATGCGAGTATACCACCATATCTCATCAAGCAAAACGTAGGCTGTGAACAGGAGCTGGAATCCAGGCAAGGCAGAATGTCTGGTTACATTGAAAAGCAACAAGACATTTCTAAAATAGATCAGATGGCATTAACAAATAGCAGCATCATGGACAATCTCTCTGGATTTAATTCCTTAATTTCTGAAGAACTGTTTATAGATTATACAGGTGACCTTGTAAATGGTGAATCACTGGAGAAAAATCTAGCAACCAAATTTATCAACAGCTCAAGAGGAAAACTGGCTGCATGTAAACGTCTAACGTCACAGCACCCTATTTCTGCACTGAATGCTTCTCAGCATACAAATATGGGTTCTTCCCAAGTATCAAATTATTTGTCTTGCAGTAAGCTAGAAAAAATAGCTCTTGAAGATGTACTAAAAGAGGTTACCAAGGAAAAAACTAAAACTGTTCGCAAAGTTTGTGTCAGTGGTTTTAGTGCAAACCGCTGGAGCAAAAATGATCGGAAAAAGAAAAGAAAAAAAACATGGAAAAGCAATGTTTCTTCAGCAAGCAATGCCAATTTTTCTTTGACTGATTTTGGATTAAAGAAATACCAGAAAAAGTCAAATTCTGAGGTAAGCATTTTAGTACCAAAAATATTTTTAAGAGAAAAATTTCTAAGGTACAGGCAAATAAATTTCAAATTGGGCATATCAGCTGTAAACTTAAGTTTAAATTTATGTAAATTTGTACCAAGATGGCAGCAGTGTATGTGGCATGTCATCTACCGCTCTCTTTTTTTGCTTATGTTTTTGTTGTTATTTTTGTGTGTGTTATGCAAAATGTCAACTCACTACTGGTGTATGATCCCCAAACACTTCTGGAGCTTCATTTGTCTGCTGTAAAACTTGTATGGTTCAAAAACGGAGGACGAGATTACCCTCCTCCTCAGCTCCTATCTGAAATACCAGTATTCCTCTACCTTGCTCCAGGTCCACCTCGTTGGAGGAAGCGTCACAAACGCTGAGGTAAACGCGGCGGGCGGTTGGTGAAGTTAAAGGCCTGTTTGGCTCGATCTCCCAAAGTTTTTGTAGCTCAACATAGATCGGCTCCTCACCTTTTTGCATCATGGCACTCCTGGGACCCTGTGGACTCCTGGCTGGTACCTGTTTTTGGCTGAGATCAGGTGATGCCACCTCCGCTCCCCTGCCCACTTCACCTGCACTTGGGAGGAGCGAATCTCCAAAATTTGCGGCCTCTGGCGCGCGCTCCGCTCGCTATTGCGGCTTCGGACCCGGCTCCCATCAGGATAAGTCTAGTGAACGCTAGATCTGTAATGAACAAAACTTTTATCTTAAAGGATTTCTTCGCATCTCATGGATTGGATTTCCTCTGGTTGTCTCCCGGTGAGTCCAGCGCCTTCTGTGAATTGTTGCTGTGTGGCTGCTTGAATTTTAACAGTGGTTTCTAGCTGTTTCTTTCTTCAGCTTTGAGTCTTTTTGAGTTTGGTCGTTCTCCTGTGCTGCTCTGTGCGGTAGTTTATCATCCACCAAAGTATAATAAGGATTTTATAAGTGACTTTTCTGATTTCTTGGCAGAATTTATGCCAAAATATGACCAAGTTTTAATTGTTGGGGATTTTAATATTCTTGTTTATTGTACTGATAAGCCTTTGGTGAAGGACTTTTTAGCTTTAATGGACTCTTTTAGTCTAATTCAGTCTGTAACTGGTCCCACTCCAGAATGTGGGCATACGCTGGATCTTGTCTTTTCTCGCAGTGTATCTGTTCTTAATCTGGAAATTGGTGAAGCAGTGCTTTCAGACCATATGCCTGTTTTATTTGATTTTGTGCCTCTCTGTCAATTTGCTAAACCGTACGCACCTGTTCAGCGTAGCTGTGCTCTTAAATCTTCCACTGCTGTTCATTTTTCTGCTGTTTTTAATTATGAAGTGACCTCACATCCCTTGGTATCTTCCAATACCGAAGAGGTAACACTTCAATTTAATTCTGCTTGCCAAACTTCTCTGGACTCTGTGGCACCATTAAAAAGTAGGCAACTAAAGCCCTGCTCAGAGCCATGGTTAAATGCTAATACCAGTGCCTGTAGATGGGAGTGCAGGAGAGCTGAGCAGAGGTGGAAAAAGGACAGGTTGCAAGTTTCTTTTGAAATTTTGAGAGAAAGTTGGTTGTGTTATCAGAAAGTTTTGAAAGATGCAAGATCAAAATTTTTTTCTGAAGTTGTTGGCTCTAACTCTCACAACCCCCGTATACTTTTTAACACATTGAGTTCTGTTCTTAATGTTCATGAACCTGTCTATCTGGAAGCTTCTAGGGAAACTTGTGATAAATTTCTTTACTTTTTTTTGAAGAAGGCTGTAAGCACTAGGGTCTTCTCATGATCCATCCATTTTAATATCATATTTGGCTTTATTTAACCACTTCAAGCCTGTCACTCTCCCCTTTTTAAAGCAGCTGGTTTCCAGTATTAGCCATCTGGCTCCCCCCTTGATGCTGTCCCTCCTCGACTTCTTAAGGGGGTCTTTTCTACCTTGGGTCCTTCTATTCTTACAATTATTAATACTAGTTTAACCTTTAGTGTGGTGCCTAAGAATTTTAAAACATGCTGTTGTGCAACCTCTGCTGAAATAAACTGGTCTGGACCACTCTGTTATGTTTAACTTTAGGCCTATTTCCAAGCTACCTTTTTGTCCAAACTCTTGGAAAAAGTCATCTATACCCAACTGACGTCCTTTCTGGATGAACATGCAATTCTGGAAGTGTTCCAGTCTGGGTTTAAAACTCACCACAGCACTGAGTCCTCTCTGTAAAGGGTTTTTAATGATACTAGCTAACCCGCGGCATAGCATACGCTGCATAATTATGTATTGATGGGTGAACACTTCCTGAAAGACACAGTTGTCCAAATGGGGTAGGTTTGAGGATACGACTGTAGGTGAATGAAAAGATGGAACTCTGGAGAGGGCAACATACAATTGTCCGTGACTGACAATTGGAGGACCGCCGTTGCACGCTCATTCAGCGATTCACATCCGTGACAAACAAAGTGTTTTACACGCTGCATACAGCGATTCACATCCGCGACAAACATGATTTTTCTTAGATGGTCCTGTCGCGTCCACCCTCGCACTCGAAGCATACACACTGCCTGGTCATTTGCCCGCTCGCAAGAGCAACTCACAGAGACCCAACTCTAAGACCATGGGATACCCCTCGCAAACTATTTTACATGCTGCATACAGCGATTCACATCCGCGACAAACATACCTCTTCTTAGATGGTCCTGCCACGTCCACCCTCGTTCTCGAAGCGTACACACTGCCTGGTCATGTGCCCGCTCGCAAGAGCAACTCACGGAGACCCGCCCACCAACTCTAAGACCATGGCGTGTAAACAGTTTGCGATGGTGGACGCGGTCGTGCATCGTAACCGAAAAGAATAATGAAAAGTCAATGTTGCTCAGAGGTGCATGTGGAGTGTAGCATAGACGAACGCGAATGACGCCCTGTTTTGTGAGTTGCTGCGTCCGAGTTGGTGGGCGTGCCTCTGCGAGTTATCGTTGTATCCAATGACGCCGTGCTTTGTGAGTTGCTGCGTCCGAGTTGGTGGGCGTCGCTCTGCGAGTTGTGGTCGTATCCAATGGTCTTAGAGTTGGTGGGCATGGCACCGTCCTGCGTGCTCCATGGGTGTCTTGCTTGCGCTGGCGGCTGCTTAGTGAATTATATATATAGATTCTTTTAACAGTGGACCACAGGGCTGGTTTCTGGGACCTCTTCTATTCTCCTTGTACCTGCTGCCACTCGGCGCTATTTTCCAGAAACACGGTATTTCATTTCATCTTTATGCAGATGACTGTCAGGTTTATTTATCTCCGAAGATCCAAGGTCCATGTTTTGTCTAGCCCCTGCTTGATTGCCTTATTGACATAAGGAGTTGGATGGCATTAAATTTTCTAAGTTTTAATGAGAACAAGACAGAAGTCATGCTATTTAGACCCAATGGCACCAGCGGGACCTCCTGCATCGACCTTTCCACTGTGGCTCAATTTGAGAAATCCATGATCACAAATTTAGGTGTGAAAATGGATTCCACTTTAAAACTTGATAGCCAAGTGAATGCAGTGGTAAAATCTTGCTTTTTCCAGTTGAGGCGGCTGTCAAAAATCAAGCCTGTTTTGTCTAAACGCAACCTTGAAATAGTGATACATGTTTTTATAACGTCTCGTCTAGATTACTGCAATGCACTTCTTTTTGGAATTAGCCAGGCCTCTATTGCTCGCCTACAGCTGGTGCAAAATGCTGCTGCTTGATTTTTAACTGGCACAAGAAAGCATGAGCATGTTACCCCGATTTTGGCTTCCCTTCGGTGGCTTCCAGTTTGTTTTCGAATCCATTTTAATATCCTTGTATTTGTTTTTAAATCCTTTAATGGTTGTGCCCCATTTTATTTATCAGAACTGCTACACCCTTATGTACTGTCTCACTCTCTCAGGTCAGCAGACCAAATGCTTTTACGTGCTCCTAAGACACGATGCAAATTCCGAGATGATCAGGCTTTTTCAGTTGCAGCCTCAAAACTCTGGAACGATTTGCCGTTTTACATTAGGCAGGCTCCTTCACTAGCTGTCTTTAAATCTTATTTAAAAACACACTTTTACTCTCTGGCTTTTATCCCAGTATGATATGTTGGGTATCTGTATGCTTTTTATTATGAATCTCTTCAGCTCTTATGTGTTTCTGTTTCATTTACCCTTTGGTTATTGTTTGTCTGATATGTTGGGTTTTAATTGTACAGCACTTTGGTCAGCCATGATGTTGTTTTTAAAGTTCTTTATAAATAAATAAACACAGAGTGCTCATTCTACATACAGAGAAGTTGATTTGTGGAAGAAAAAAACAGGAATAGTTCATAATTTCAAATCAGATGTTATTTATTTTTAATGCCTGATTAAAAATTAGGTTGTATTTTTAAAAAATGAATGAGAAATGTATAACATTGTATGACTGATATAGAGTATATATTTTGTGTTTTCCACTTCCTGGAAGCTTTTATGTAAGTGGCTAGTGGCAACAAAACACCACATGAATGTTCCTTTTTGGTTTTCATAATGTAGTTGGAGGTTAAGTCACTTGAACACATTCATTTTTATAATACTTTTAAATGTGCTTTGTTAAATATGTGAATGTTTTGGAACTGGTATATTAATTTCAAGGACACAGTAAAAGTGTTAATTTCAATTCAGTGTTAGTTTAGATTTTTTGAACCCTGTAATGGATTGTGGGTCCATTCAGGGTTAGTTTCTGTTGTTAAAGTTTAGATCAAGGATCAATATGCCTTGTTATTGGTTTTAGAACTATTGACTATTTAAAGGAGATGCTTGACATCTTTTTAAGTGGCTTAGACAGACACTATTATTTTACAGGCCACTGCTTTTGTTTTTAATGTGGCCTGCTTGCTTTTCACTTGCCTTGTTCCCTATGAACCAAGGACGAGTAAACAAACTTTTGCTTTGGGACATGGTGGTTCTGCTGGGCCTTTTGACTCGCCAAATTCTAAACAATTTCTGCAAACCTTCAAGGCCCTTAAACTTAAAGAAAACTAAGTAAACTTTCTAGTGCATAAACACCTTAAACGTATAAAAATGTTTTAAATGGCATTTAATTTTATATATTAAGGCTTATGAATATATTCTAGATGATCAAGTTGAAAGCAAGCTGCATTGTGTTAGCTAAGATAGAGCTATAAATGAGTTTAAGAGTTGATTATCAAAGCAGCCATTTTCATTCAGCCCTAGCAGCTTAGCCCTTATCAGTTAAACTGTGTGCTGCGCTTACCAGCATAGCTACCTATGATTTTAGTCTTACTGGATGCTGGTTCAACAACCAATTACTAATTGAACTGTTCAGTTTCTCATATGTGGGTCACCATGGTTCCAACTTAATGATGAGGACTGGTCAATTAAAAGGTCTCCAATATTTATTACATCAAGATTAGGAATGTGAGAAATGTAAAACGTGTTCAGATGATGGTCATCTCCAGGCCACGCAGCAAGTACGACCTTCGAGCCCTAATGATTGTTATGAAATGATTGATTATTAGGGGAAAGGAGTTCACAAGGCAAGGTAATTGTTATGAAAACAGGTACAACATGAGGTCATTATTATGAAGATAACATATAAAGTGGATGATGAGAAATGGGGATGTTTTGTGATTACAACTGAAATAAAAATGAGCAGCACCCAATCCACCGGGCTCATTTCATGACCTGAGACGGCTTTATATGCTCTGCAGTTTTTTCGGAAGATTTCTACACAACACTATCTTGTGGCTGATGCTGCTAGGTTAGACAATAGCGCCATGCAGCACTGAAATGGAGTAAATGGGTTTAACAATGCTCTGTTGTTAGATCTTTTTTTTTTTTCTTTCATTTTTTTTCTTTTTCTAATAAATCAGTCATTGCATTGGTTTGGGGTCCACAAAATGAATAGTTACCTCATCAGTAAAGAAATGAATCTGGCAATGTTAATGATATGTGCCCTTTTTGTTCATCTTGCCTCATTTAGCTTGAGATTGTCATGTCTTTTATGAACACAAATGATGCTGCATTTATATACTGTTGGGCAGAAGAGGGAAGTTTGATGTGAATGACTTTTGAAGTGGGAGCTCCCTGTGGGACATTTTGAAAACAATCATGCTACCCAATTGCCCCTAGTTTTAATGTAACATGGACCTTTCACCTTATTTAATAAGAATAAAAATACAAATTAATAACCAGTTTGGCCTGAAATGGCATTTTTGGTGGTCAGCTTGTATTTGGAGAAATTTGAGACACTGTGTTAACTTTGATTTTTATTTTCACAAAGTAAAATTAGAGCTTATTGTTAATCACTTAATTTGTAGAATGAGTAACAAATAAACCACAATCTTGGGTTTCTCCCAAAACACCAACTGGTTATTCATCTAAGGCATTTGTGCTCATAAGAGGTACTTGTAGACTGACATGTAGCCAAAAAGATTATAGTTCTAATCTTAGATGTGTGTTCATTAGAAATTGCCTTTAAAACCTTTGAATTTGGATTATAACTTACAACTTTACTTGGATGACTGGAAGCTACTGTCTGAAGTTGAAATAATTTTCATCTGTTCGTTTTTCTTCATAAATGTTGACATGTAAAACTGTATATTAATTAAATATTTATTGGATTTATACAGACCACACTTGGTGACTGTTTTCTGAATATCAAGGATGTTTCACTCATGGCCACTCCAAAGAGCTTTGGTTTCCAGGCATTATTAAGTACACACAGCTGGTCAAGGCTCAAAGCAGCACTTTCTATACACAAGAAAAAAATAGGTATGTTTGATTATTTCTTTAACTTTGCTTTTGAATTTATGAAATGCATGCATTTATGACCGTATCATGATTACTTTGTAACATGAAGAAAAAATACTGGAATATTTATGATTTTTCCACTGTAAGAAGAGTCTTTTTTTTTTTTGTTTTTATTTGTATGCATTTCAGTTTTATGCTACTTTCACTAAGCAAACGGATGGATAATCATATTACAAATAGAGAAGTACTGTACATATAATTTCCTGTACATGTCACTTTGAAAGTCACAATTTGTCTCATCTAAACATAAATAACAAAAGACAAGCAATTCAGGAATACTTGGGTACTGTAAATTTATAGAAATCCTAACTTTTGAACAGTATAAATTTGAATGTTTCTTTTGTCTAAGAAAGTAGGAATTGTAATTTTGCTTCATAAAGACAGTGCAAGATGTATCAAAAAAAAAATAACTGGTAGACATATTTAAATGCGTTTTAATGAAGTCTTTTTTTTTTCTTTTTTAACCTTGTTCAGTTTGATGCTTATTTATTATTAGACCATGACATGTGCAGCATTAGAAGTTTAAAAACAGCAATGACAGCAGACAGTTTCTTAATTCGTGATACTGTGCAACAATTTATCACATTCAGATGTACCATACAGTGTCAAATTAACTTTGGACAATGGTTTCAGTGCAATTTATAGAATCACTAGCCATGTTACTTCTTAAAGACTGATAATGTCAAATATTTTAAAATGTATTCTCTCACTTTCTGTACGTGGTGTATCTTCATTGCCTTTCCTGAGTATCCTTGTGTGTCTGAACCTCTCTTGACCGGCACTCCCTTTATTTAGCTTGTTACCGTAAAGCTTGCTTCTCATACTCCTTTCAAGATGCCTTGATTGCCTCCTGTCCACTTTCATACTTTCTGTCTTTGAAGGTGACTCTTGTGTGCCTCTTTCGCCTTTAAAACTCAATAGTATGTCTCACACTCGCAGCACTTCCTTTGTTGATTATGTCATGAAAGTTAAACTGACTGATCAGGTTGCTCGTAGGGATGAGATACACACAGACCTTAGCACTTTATTACATAGATGACTTGAGAAATTATATGTTTCTTTAGACATCTCTGCTCTTTTAGAAGTCAGGAAAACATGAGACAGTTCTTTAAGCTACTGAAAAGATGTCATATTTTTAACTTCCTTCATGGTTATTTTATTTTAAAGCAACGCTTGAGCATGCAATTAAGAGATGTGTAATATGTTTTTGTGAAAACAAATCTTTTCAATACAGAAGTCTTGTATAATAAATGTGTTGCTTAACTTTTATGCTGAAATGATTACTCCTTAACTTAAACTGTGAAACAAATTTGAGCTTAAACTGAACAACTTTCTAAAAGTATACCTTCCTCCCTCAGCTTGCAACAAGGTTCAGCAACATGTAGTCTTTCCTTTACAATGCTGAAGGTTACCACACAACAGCTGATCTTACTCTGCTGGCTCCTTTTTATTGTTTGTTTTGATATGAAATGTGAATGTTCTCAGTGACAATGATTTGCTAATTCGAGAGACACCTGTATTTTCAGGTCAACACCAAATGCAAGTCTACACAAACACGCAACTTCACAAAAACTGATATTATGCAAGATTGCACACAACTACAGAATTAAAGTTATTTTAAAGAGATTTTGTGGAGAAAAAATACTCAAAAGATCCTAAAATCCTTAAAAGTACAGATTATAGAATATAGATACAACAGACACCATATAAAAAATAGTTTGCTTTTTAATAGTCCTCTTCAAAAATATGCATATCCTAGAAATACAAATAAAAACTTTGCATTGTAATTCATATCAGATTCCTCAGGCGTTGTTGAGTACTGACAAGTAGTCATTTAATACCATACAAAGATGTGTCTTTTGTTGGCTATCATATACGTAAATAAATGCAATCGTGAATTTGTATTTATTTAGGGACAGTAAGTTTGAAAAGCATCTGGATGAAGTGAATGTAAAAACTGCTATTTATGCTAGTTTTCCGTTCAACATTTTTTTTTTCCACAGATCTGTTTTAAATCTGTTTGTATGTCAGAATTGGTGCTTATTGTAATTTTATGTGAACGGTGCCTCCACATAATGTTTGTAACCTGTTTGTGAATATCTACTTAAAACATTTTTGCTACATGTGAAGTCATTTCACTAATCAGTTTAATGTATCCAGATATTGGTATGGCATTATTTTTTAAAAACATGATCTTTTATTTTTCAGCTGTTTTTACTCCAAAGAAATTGAACCTTTCCTGTCTAGATACAAGTACAAATCTTTTAAAGACCAACTTTGATCTTACCGCAGAATCTTTGAGCCATTTCTCTGGAAACATTTCTTTATTGGTAAGTGCACAGAATACCTCAACTGTAAATGAAACTATAAATTTAAGATTTGTGTTTGGCTTTAGGTTACTCTATGCAATATATAATTTAGGGATTTTTAAAAATTACACACCAAGTCTACTCATACTCTTCCCAGTGTTTCAAAATTGTTTAGTACTGTATGTGCTATTATGTTCATCCTCACTTTTCCATATTTCCTTTTTTTTTGGCTATAATATAAGTTTGAAGGTGCCTTTACAAGCATCTTTCAATGTGCTTGGCTTCACAGTAAACAAGCCAAGTATAAGATTTAAAAAATATAGTAGAGATTTGAGATAAATTATTTAAAGTTCGAATTCTCTTCTCTCGGCACACACCTTTAATGAACACTTGCATGATTAAATATGTTTTAAGTATCTTTAATGTTATATAGATTAATATGGAGCTGGCTATACAGAACTTTGTTTGTTAATGTCTAAACTCTACTTTCTACTTTAACATTTTTAAATTTAACTATTGAAATAAATTATTGGAACATACTTTGCTTAGGGTAGCAGTGCAGAGCAGTCAGTCTATGTGCAATTTGCAGGTTCTCCCCCATTTTAGGGTGGCACAGTTGGGTAGTGGCTAGTGCTGCTGCCTTATTATACTGAGAGTAGGTTCAAATCTTGTCTCTATAAGCTATAGTATGCCTATTCCTCTTATATGCACGTATTCTGATTAATTTATTTTCTCTCTTGTAGTAAAGTGCATTTTAGTTTGATTGGTAACTCCGAATTTGCCTGATGTGCACCAGGCATTTTAGTGGTGATTTCCTGCCTTATTTCTTATATGGGATAGGCTCAGGCTGCTCTCAACTATGAATTAGACAATGTTGGTACAGAAAAATAACAACTAATATGGAAATAATGTTCTGTATGTAATAGATCTGAATTTACATACATATCTCTCTTAATCATTTTTGTTTTAATACACAGAATTCTCCAAACAGTATGTGTGACATCTCTGATGCAGAAAAAGTCTATCATGAATGCAAGCAAGAAGGCCCTATATCATTTGAAGAGTGCTTATCATCAAACAAATTGAAGCAGTGTAAAAAGATTGGTGAAGGAGCTTTTGGAGAAGTGTTTTGCACAACCAATAACAATGACGAACTTGTTGCTTTAAAGGTAACTTTTAAAGCAGTTCAGTTGTCACCTAGAGTGGCACTTGTAGTAATGAGCTCCATTATAACTTATTATAACTTACTGTGCACACCCTAATAACTAGTATTTAGTTGAAGCACATTTTGATTTTATTATAGCACTCAGTCTGCCAGTTTGGCACATCTGGGCTTGTAATTTTTGTCTACTCCTCCTTGGTAAAAATGTCCAGATCTGACAAATTATAAGTGCATCTCCTGTGCACAGCTCTCTTCAAGTCACCCTACAGATTTTCAAATGGATTAAGGCCTGGGCTTTGGCTGGGCCATTCCAGAACATTGATCTTCTTTTGATGAAGCCATCACTTTGTTGATTTTGATGTTTGCTTTGTGTCATTGTCATGCTGAAAGACGAAGTTCCTGTTCATCTTCAGCTTCCTAGCAGATGCTTGAAGATTTTGAGCCAAAATAGACCGATACTTGGAGCTATTCATGATTCCATCCACCTTGACTAAAGCCTTAGTTCCAACTGAAGTAAAGCAGCCCCAAAGCATGATGCTGCCTCCACCATGCTTCACTGTGGGTATGGTGTTCTTTTAATGATGTGCTGTTATTTTGCACCAAACAGGAGAGTGTACCGTTTTGCAAAGTTTAGTCAGGCTTGGATGTTTTTCTTTGTGAGAAAAGGCTTTTGTTTTGTTGCCCTACCCAACAACCAGACAAATGAAAAACATGAGTGATAGTTGTCAAATGTAGTGAACAACCAGTTCTTGCCAGGAAATCCTGCATCTCCTTTAATGTTTCTGTAGGCATCTTGGTGGCCTCCTTGGCCAGTTTTCTCCTTGTCTTGTCATCAGTCTTGGAGGGAAGACCTGATCTTGATAGAGTCACTGTTGAGCCACATTTTTCCCACTTGTTGATGACTGTCTTCCCCATGCTCCATGGGATGTTTAATGGTTTGGATACTTTTTTGTACCTGATTGATTCCTTTCAGTGATGAGAGCCCATTCATGTTTTAAAAGCTCTTTGGATCTCTGCATAATCCTACAGGAACTGGCAAACTTTATCTGAGCTCAATCAGAGCCACTTTAATTGATGTCAACTGTATACTGACTACTATTTCAGTTGAGATTTATTGTGATTGGTTGATTCTGAACGCAGCCAAATCCTTGATTATTAAAGGGTATTCACACTAATACAACCAGGCTTTTGTATGATTTTTTCCTTTTTTCACTAAAGTTTTTGATTTGTTTTCATCTGCTTTGTATAGATTGCAATTTTGCGATGAAGGTGGAATTTCTGACAGGATTTTATCTTGGTTTCATTTTTTTATTACCCAAAGTCTGGGATTTTGTAGACCTTTTATATCCTGTTTATGTGCATGTATATTTATATATATATGTGTGTGTGTATGTATGTATATGTATATGCTCTGTATGTATATATGTGTGTGTGTAACAGTACTGTCTCTGATTTCAATTCAGATCATTCCTATTGAGGGAAAGGATATTGTGAATGGAGAGAACCAGAAGATGTTTGGTGAAATCCTACATGAGATAATTATTTCCAAGTAGGTTTTGTTTTATATTTTGTTTTCTTTAATAGTAGTGGATTTAAGATGTAACAAGTCCTAGAGGTGCATATTGTACACATCTTTGAAAACCTTATGTATCTCAATTTTTTTTTTCATATATTGGAAATGTCACATGCTCCAACTGTAATGCAAATAGAATCGCTTTTATTAAAATACTTCAATGAAAGGTATAACTTGTGTTGTTCAAATTTTGCTGTACTTGTAACAAGATACCCAATGTCAGCCATCTTGACAACAGAAAAATTGAATCTGATTGGAACTCAAATTGTTCTCCTTGGCTGCCATACGTCATCCACCGTATAAATTCAAGATTATTTTTGAGTACTAAAAGACAGTAAAATTGTTAGTTGCTTGACTGACCAGCATGAAAGCCATATCAAATTGTGTGTTTCAGCATGCCTCTTTCTGTACTGTTGACTAAGATTAACAGTGTCATTCTAAGACACTCTGTTACTATACTCCATTTGTTTCATCAAGTTCCATGATAATGTTTCTGACCATCAGTCACTGACTGAATGTTTTTTGGATGGTTATCCTTTCTTTATGCACACACAACTTTGTTTTGCGTGAAAAATTGGTAGAGTTGTGGATTATGTGCTTCCGCTGCGCCATCATGCTACCTTCAAAGCAGCTTAATTCTTCTGCTCATTCTTCCTTTGAATCATGCACAGGTGTGTATACCTGTAGTAAATAACATTATCTGCTACTAATATTTATTTTGCCTTTATTCCAAGAGTACTTAGATATATCTATTTTACTTTTTAATATTTAGGATTACTGAAGTTAATTTGTCGTACACTTAATACACTGCTAATAATATTAATCACTCATTGAATTATCTGTGCCAAGATAAAGGTTTTGAAAAAAATCTGTATTGTAGCACAGTGCTTTTGGAAAGTTGTAATGGACAATCTGTTCAAAACAACTTGGCTTTTGTTTATATTTATTCTATTCTGTATTTCATAGGGAACTAAGCAGCTTGAAAGAAAGAAAACACAATCGATCAGATGGTTTTATAACTTTACACAGGTATGTGTTACTTCATCACTTTTATGTTTCATTTTATGAGCTATGAGATATGTAATACTTGTTGGAAGTTGACATCTGCTATTATAACATCTTTATTGCTGTTGTCACAGAAATATCTTTTGCTTGTTTTTCCAACATGGTACCTAAAATTTTACTTGAACTTTAAATTTAGCAATTCTAACTTTATATATTTATAGCTTAGCTATATTAGTATTTTGTCAGTGCACTGTTGACATAGACTTAGTTAAAATAAAAAAAAAGATGTCAAGCTCTTCCAGGCCCTTTGACCAAATGTAACACCTTCTTTTTGTTTGTATAGTTTTTCTCTAATAATATTTGTAAGAATGTTGCTAGTGTAGAATTTACTATTTAATTTTTAAAATTCATTGTCAAGTGTAGCATTGTCTTATTTATTTGTTTATTTTATTCCTTAGTCTGCATTGTGTTAAGGGATCCTATCCTGAACCCCTGCTTAAGGCTTGGGATGCATTTGATAAAGAGAGACAATCTGAAAATGATCGACCAGGTACAATATACATATGTTTAAGATGATTCCAGTATTTTTAACAGATTATCATTTTACGTTTTGTACATCCCAAGGCTGATGAAATATTAAGATAAGAACACAAGTATTGCTAATACTGTCTATTGACCAAAAATGAATGTGTTAAATTCTAGTGTATGTGTATACTGTTAGAAAATTACTAAACTGTCTTCACAGTTTTAATTCATGAAGAACTTTATTGCCTCCCAATATTTAATGCACAAACTAAAACTGAGGAAAATAACTATTCGAAAAACTAACATCTCAGTGCAGAATTAAATTGAGTATTGTTGTCTTGAATTAGTAAAAGGCATTAAGCTTTGTACACAATTTATTTAAAGAAAGGAAAAAAAACCCTGACAAAATAAGGTTCAGTCTATTAAAACAGGTAATCTGTTGTAAGGTAAATATTAAACCTAATAAACAAGTGTTGCTATTTTGTGAGTTAATATTTTTGTAGATGATTATACCACATTTTTATTTATATAAAATGGCATTCTGATCTGTAAAAATCAGATTATTAAAAAGTGTGGTTGTTGGATGTATACTGTAGTATCTGAGTGTTTAATTTGCATTTTCAGCGTCTTCTTCAGCTATCCACACCAACTGTACCGGTCAGAGTTGGGTATTAATAATATTCTGCTCTCCATGCTACTAAATTTAGTCAACAAAGCTCTGTATCTCTTCTACTAAACAAAGAATGAAGCTTGCTACCTCTTCAATACATAGCCATGGAAATTCTCTGGTGAACAGTCCTAGGAATTTCCTGGGGTTTATTTATTTGTTAAATACCACAGAGATAAAGTAATTTTATGGGTTGATAGTGTTTATACATAAAATTCCCTGGTAAGGAAGTGGGAATCCTGAAAGTTAATTTTGGTTATGTCTAAAGGAAACTATAATAGAGCAGCAACAAGTGAGTATTTTTTTTCTGTGGTTTATTTATTTACAATAGAATCTGAAAGAAGTTGCACAGATTTAAGATTCCGCTGGTTAAACAGTGCATACCTTCAATTCCAAAATATCACTGTTGAAAATTGCATTCGTAAGCAAATACATTATCGTCTATTCAGATTGGTCCAGTTATGGTTAAACCTATCAAAACAAGCAATTTCCGAAAACGAAACAAGTCACTGCCTGAATCTTTTGTAATGGCTGTTTTGTCATGTGATTTTCTAAACTGCTTAATCCAGACCAGGGAAATGGGGGGTGCTAGAGCCTATCCCAGCTAGTAAGGAGCGCAAGGCAGGACAGGGCCTTATTTAGCATAATCAACTCGCTTAACCTGCATGTCTCTGGACAGTTGAAGGAAACCCCCCTCAGACACAGGTAGAACAGGAAAACTCCACAAAGGGAGGACTCGGAACACAAACCCTGGTCTCATTACTGTGAAGCAGCAGTGCTATCATTGTGCCACCATGCCACTGATGGTTGGTTTGTTTATTATGAATAACATACAAACAATCATTATAAACTTGCTTTCAATCCTTTGAACATGATTTGTAAATTACCCTAACTTAATGACTTTGTTTTCTCTCTATTATAATAAAAAAAAACCTTGGGACGAGACAAGACTAATACTGCGACTTACAACTATTTTCAAACAAGACCGCGGTCATCAGGTGCAATTCAGCACTTAACCTGGGCAGACACCAATCTATTTAAGGACTTACTTGTGAACACACACACACACGCTTATGAAGATCCAGTTTAGAATCACCCATTCATCTAAATATGACAGCAAGAAACGATGAAGTCAAACGAATTAATGCGAAAATTGTCGATCGGTTACATGGCAAATTGATTAAATGCATATCAATAGACTATGCTGAAGCAGTTGGTGGTGATCGTGCAGAAGATGAAAACATCAATTTACAATATCCTGTCGAATATCTACAAGTGTTAACACCATCCGGTCTTCCACCAGCCAAATTACTGTTAAAAGAAGGATGTATCTTAATGTTATTTCGTAATTTATGTATGAGTGATGGAGTATGCAATGGATCAGAATTAATTGTATTAAAAATTGGTCGAACAATTCTAACATGTAAAATTTTAACAGGCGACAAGAAAGGTAATGTAGTACATTTTCTGCGAATAACATTAGGCACAAAAGCAGATCTTGATATGCCATTCATATTAAAACGTTTACAGTTTCCCGTGAGAATCGCTTTTTCTATGACAATTAACAAATCACAGGGACAAACATTCGAAAAAGTCGGATTATTTATTAGTGAGAAAAAAAATGGGCAGTTATATGTTGCGTTGTCACAATGTAAATCCAAACATGGAATCAAAATTCAGTGCGATCTTGAAGAAAACATAATTCCAAGTATTGTTTTAACTTAGGTTTTAAAGTAAAAGTGAAAATAATGCATATGTAACAATTGCCATGAAAATAACAATCTCTTTAAATTGTATATCTGGTTAACCAAACCCGGGGGTTGGCGAGCAAAGCGAGCAGGGGGCAGAGCCCCCTAGTAAATTAATATAAGATTGTAATGAGTACATCTCCTTTCTTGCCTAAAGACCAATTCAGGATCTTCAGTTCGTAAAGCATGTGTGTAAATTATTTTTAAAATTTAACTCAAGTTTTACTTGATATACAAATGATTGGAAAAGCTGATTGATTCGCCTAGCAAGATATTATCCTAGAGATTTTAGAGTAGTTTAATTGTTCTTAGATAAGCATATTACCAGTGCACCAGCATGCTGTTAGACATTAAAATGTTTTACACTAATGACTTCTGTATAAAGTTCTTAATCATATTGAACCATGTGTTTTTCAGTAAGTAGCAACAAAGATTAAAATACGTTTGATTTATTTTTCAGATTTCTTTGGAAATGACCAGTTGTTTCTGGTACTAGAATTTGAATTTGGAGGGAGTGATCTTGAAAACATGCAGAAAAAAGTAAGTTGATATTTTGGAGTATTAGGCTTGCTTTTAATTTGAAGAGGGGACACTATATAAGCTGCAGAGTGAAGAAAGCCACCTTATTGTATTTCAGTTTTGCTGGTAAGTTTTATACAGCACTAGCAATGTTTTAAATGATATTTAATGTATATTATCTGAATATTTGAAAAAGTATAGCAGCAGTGAAGAGCATTATCCATACATGTTGAGGCTAATAATAAAAAACTGTAAGCTGAGGGCCTCTTCTTGAAAATAATTTAGGTGCTCTCAGTTGTTTTGATTTGGTACTAATTTCATAATCACTGTGAAAGGTTTACTCGGAGTTTCCTTGATAAGATTCTAACAAAGCTGCAGATACAGTATATGCAGTGGGAGTAATTTTTGGTTGTTCTTTTAAAATATCATTTTGTACAAATGTGGGCTTGATATTGCATAACTAAATAACTGTCACTTAAATCTTGTCAATCAATGAAAAAGGTGAACATTTCCAATGTGTGTCTCCAACAAATTTTGACTGGTGAATTTATTTTTGAACTTTAGGACCCACTTTCAGAGTCTTTTTAAATAATATTATTAGGGTGCCTTTAGTGTTAGATATGCCCTTTTGGTTAATCTTAATAGTATAAATTATTCACCCCTCTTCCAAACCCACTTATCTAGAGCAGGGTTGTGAGAAGGCTGGGTCTGTTTCAGCAATTATCAATCCCTGTACAGGGTGCCAGGCCATCACAGAGTGAACACACACACACACACACACACCACATCAGGGGCTAATTTAGCATCACTAGTTCACCCAACCTGCATTGTTTTTGAACTGTGAGAGGAAATTGGAGCACCAGAAAGAATACGCTAGCTATACACGGGGAGCACCTTGGATGTGAACCTTGGTCTCCTTGTTCTGAGCCAGCGGCATTACCACTAGCTCACTGTGCCATCCTGTATAGATTATAATACCTGTAATACCTATTAGTCAAAATTACAGTCCATGGTGCAAATGCACTCGACATGTTCAGATATATAGAGGCTTCTTTAAGGATTGTATAGTACCTACAGCTCTTGATATGAAGTAACACTATTTCTGTCTTACTAGACTTTTACACAATCAGGATTAAATACAGTAATTGCATCTAATCATCATGGAAATTTAGATATGTTAGATGTGCCATAATGTTTTTCTTTCCTTAATTAAATATCATCATCTGATACCCCACTGAATTTTCAGTGTTTGCAAGTTATGTGGGATTTCAGTTTTAACATACAGTGATATATCTGCTTATGGAACATATCAATGTGGTCTAAATGGTCCTAATTTACTTATATGAAAATATTTTTAAAGAGTCTGTAAATATAAAAGTGTTCCTCATGTTTTCATTTTTTTAGCTGCCTTCACTGATTACAGCAAAGAGTATTTTGCATCAAGTTACTGCAGCCTTAGCTGTGGCTGAACAGGCTTTTTGTTTTGAACACAGGTAAGAAAAAATATTAAATTGCAAAAATGAATATCTATTTTTCAGAAATGGTTTACCTTATTTAATTATACATAAAAGTCAAGGCTTCCATTTTGTAAGTAGGAACTATATTAACAAGTTTATTTTATTTTTGAGAATCAATTGGTAATTTCTATGATATCGATAGGAGATTTTTCAACATAATTTGCCCCCAGACTGCATTAGGAAGATACAGTAAATGGTTTGTTAGACCAGCAAACTCACTTTTCCTTGTTGTAGGACAGAGTGACATTGTCATTTTTGAATTTGGTATGCAAAGTGAAGCTGCATCTCTCAAACCTGAGCAATCTTTGACTGCACTCTTTAATAAAACGTCTCTCAGCTAAGGGGTGAATTTCATTGTGGAACTGCTCGAGTGGTCCTCTGTTTGTCTGATAAGGCAGTATCAATCAAAATGAAATGATTCAGTTGATTGTGCATCCTAGGCACATAAGGTGTAAGTCCCCGGCATGTTTCATCGCACAGGGTCTCATTTATAAGACTTTGTGTGGTGGACAGAGTGAAAATATTTGTACGCCAAATTTTTTTGATTTATAAAATCTTGTGTACACACATTTGTATGCAGTGTACCTCTATAAATGACAATCATCTTGTAAATGTGCATACATAAATGCTCCTCAAATCCAGCCCAGTTGCCATCCTGAAACAACCATGTATGAACCATGCTACTCAGCCTCATATACTGTATATGTAATGAACAGATTCACCTGAGACTACGGCAGCAAGAAGGGCCTTGGTCAGGGAGGTGACCACGAATCCAATGGTCACTGTAATAAAGCTTCAAAATTCCACTCTTAACATGGGTGAACCTGGGAAAAGGGTGACCATCCCAGCAGTGCTTCAGCAATCAGTAGTTAATAGTAGAATGGCCAGACTAAAGCCACTATTAAGTAAAAGGCATATGCTAAACAGTCTAAAGAACTCGGAGCATGAGGAAAAATATTCACTAGGCTGTTGAAACAAAAACTGAAGTGTTTAGGCAGAACTCCAAGCAGTATGTCTGGTGAAGACCACTGTTCCTCATCTGCCTAATACCATCCCTGAGTTGAAGCATGGTGGTGGCAACATCATATCATGAGAGTGTTTCTCAGTGGCAGGAACAGGAAGACTTGTCAGAATTAATGGAAGGATTAATGTGGCCAAATATATAGAGGTTCTTGAAAAAACCTTTTCCAGAGTGCACATAAACATACAGCCAAGACAACACTGGAGTGGCATTGGTACAAGTCTGTGACAGTTCTTGAGTGGCCTAGCCAAAGCCCAGACTTAAACCCCCTTGAACAGTTGTGAAGAGACCTAAATCTAATGGATCTGGAGAAGAATGAAATAAACTGGTCAAATCCAGGTGTGCAAAGCTTGTAGAGACTTGCCCAAGAAGACTTAAAGCTATAACTGCTACCTGAAAACATGTTTTCTCATTGCCATCATGAGTTGCTGAGTATACACACTGATGAGTAAAAATTGCAAATTTATCCATTAAAAGTAATGCATACTTTGTTTTGTAGATTTAAGATGAAGAGGTCTGACTATATCTTGAACCCATTGTACATGCTTACCCTTTCTCTAATATTTGTGTTACGAATAAATTGTATTCTCTTCATTGAAGCAAGTGTTGAAGAGTAGTCTGTGCAGCTCATAAAAAAGAACTTGTGTTAATTTATGAACAGCACTTTTCTGAAATTAATCCAAGCTAAATTATTCCATGCTTTTGAAAGTTTTTCTGGTAATTCATTGATTTTTTGTTTCAGTATTTGCTACTGAACTGATAGTAAATACTGCTGATTGAGGAAGCCTGTAGTTCTTTAAAGGGATCTTCAAAATTTTTATTGAAAATATTATGGGTTAACACATTTCTTCCACTAAATGACAGTAAGTCTAATGTTTGTGATATTGCCCAGTGCTAAGGTTAAAGGACAATATCCCCTATTGACAGTTCTTTTTGTCAGTTAAAAAATGGGGGTTCTCAACCTGTGAACAGCCCACACTAGTTAATAAATGTTACTGACCCATTCACAAATCATTCGCTCATTTCTCTTCACATTTCTATCTAGTCAATGTTTAACACCACCTTATATGTACCATAATCTCTTGTGATTTGTGTGTCTGTCTTTGTCTCCTGTTAGGCAATCATTATGTCAGAATTTTCTTTCTCCTTTTTACGATGCTTTTAAATGGTTATAATAGAACATTCAATATATATATTTTTTACTTGATATAAAGTATTTCAATTGTTTAACTCCCTTTAAATGATTTGTTTTGTTGAACAGAGATTTACATTGGGGAAATATACTTGTGAAGAAAACCAACAATGTGAAAGAAGAATACATGTTGAATGGAACTAAACGTAATTTAACAACTCACGGCTATCATGTGAATTTGATAGACTACACTCTATCTAGACTGGAAATAGGTTAGTCGGTCAATACCTAATGCAATACCTTATACAAGTTCAGATTAATTAACTCACATTTGAAGCAAATTTTCCACTGAATGTATATAGTTGTAATAACTTTATCCTCTAATCTCAATTCATTATTTTAAACAAAGTGACAAGTACAGGCAATTAAAGACTTCACGGTTACTGACAATTTATGTTAGCAAACATCGTTCCTGAAATAAAGCTCTTAGCATTATTGATAAAGTTATGATTATGATTTTGATACTTTTTAATAACTTGTAGTTTAGTGCCAGCAGTGTGGTAGAACACACATTAAGGTAGAAGTAGTGATGCTTGTATTTAGTAGATGGCTTATGGCCATTGCCCTTTTTTGTTTTTATAGTATATGTGTGATGGATCAGTTTGAGTTAAATGTGTTTATGCTACACTACAATGCAAGTAGTAAGCAGAGTAGTTTTAAACATTTGTTGTGTACAAACTGGCAGCAGTCACAATTTTTTGTCAGCATGTTTTGATAGAAGGCAGAGATATTATACACATTAGTGCACTGTGTTTACTGTTAAACATTTTATAAAGAAAATTGAAAATCAGGTGTTTGTAACTCAATTTGTTCATTCCATAGATGGATTAACAGTTTCCTGTGATATTTCATCTGATGAAGCACTTTTTATGGGACAAGGAGACTATCAGTTTGACATTTATAGAAAAATGAGGAAAGAAAATAAGTAAGCGTTGAACATGTTTAAGTCCATTTTATTGAATTATTTAAGTTGGGCATTTAATTTTAAAATGATGTACTGTACATAGTTATTAGTGTATTAGTGGAGGTAAAAATATAACTGCAATGGTGTTGACTCATAATTTCCAGGTTAATGAATACCATATATACTCGTGGATGAGTCCGGACTTGATTTTACCGTAAAATTTCTGCTATTTTATAATGTCAATCATATAAGTCGAATGCGGAAAACTCATGCTATTGGTCCAAGAGATTATGATATGCTAGCACCCACCTGAGAGAGTAACCACGGAGCCACTGCCTATTTTTTTGCATGTGGGTGTGGCAGTGCGCTGTATCAGCCTAACCTCTTTCTCTCTCTCGCACTCTCTCTCTCTATTGTGCCTACGTGACCACACGGTAATACCTGATCTATTCTGAAGCAACGTTTGCACTGTTTTGTGTTTTTCGTATCTCATACCCTTATACACCTTTATGGTAAGAGCAACCCTTATCTACAATGGAGCATTTAATCAGATGAAAATATGAAGCAGGTTTTAAATTAAACGTTGTTGAAGTAGCGAAAGAAATTGGTAACTGCGCTGCTGCAACAAAATTCGATGCGTCTGAGAAACTGATGCGAGATGGATGAGGCAAGAAGATTTTTTTAACAGGCATAAAGTTGGGGTCTGATTTTATGATCGATTTTTCAGGTTTCAAGACCCAACTTATATGCGAGTATATATGGTAGTACTTGCAAAAATATACAGCTCCTTCTTTTATTGTCTCACGAAATTATAGAATGATACATTTAAAATTTTTAATACTTCTGTTTTATTCAAAATTTTTAAATGTGAGCTACAAAATCTAAAGTGAATTTAAATAAGAAAAAGAAAAAAATACCTGAAGAATCCCTTAGTTTTTCGGACTGATGACATTGGCGTTTCCTTTTAGAAATCCCCATGGTCCAGTGTGGGTGGAGGGAGTTTTTGCCAAGTCGTTAGAAATGTGCTGCCATGTCTGCTTTGGCTCTTTTCAAGGATTTCCATTGATCCTCAAGTGCAGACTTTGGCTGGTCCAGTCTAAACCATGTTCTAGTCAAGGGACAGTTTTAGTTTTTCTATTCTTTAGAGTTTGCTTCCCGTAATTTAATCCAAACGATAACAATGTTGAATGCTACCATAGAGAAGTTACTACAGTACCATATTAATTTGTCTGCTTATTTTTAAGAAACATTTCTTAATAAGGAGACCAGTCTGTTTGCATTTGTATCTGCACTGCTAATGCTAATAATCAGCATTTGGATGCACTTAAGGTAGCAAACTGTACAGAAATGGGTAAGCTAAAAGGAAAATAGGCAGAGAAACATTAGAATATAAGCAGTGGCAAAAATATAAATATGTATGAATTTCTTAGAAATAGGCCAGATAACTCATCAATGTGAGCAATTAAAACTAGGAATGGTGCACTGATACTGAAATTGATTGGAATAAAAACCTACAGCCTTGAGGGTCCCCCAGGTCTGGACCTGAAAACAACTACTGTGGCTCTTTGGTTTGCTTCTTCTGGTTAATTCAGCATATTACAACCAAAAAACTTTCAAGGAAGTCTTTAGGAACAGTGGATTTGAATTAGGGCTACTAAGAATCACTTCAGAAATTGTTAGATGAAATCCTTCTACTTGACTTGGAATGTGATTGGATAAATCGGAATACAATTGTAAACCTCTTTCCTAAAATCACCCATGCACATTTCAAGGAAAAGGTGTCTGTCTTGAGTTGTGTCAGTTTCAGCCATTACATAAACAAATGTTGAAACTTTGTGGAGATGTTCTGGTATCTACTGTAGTGTATATTGCTTTATTTAACCATCAGTCATTTGTTACCATCCTGATCAATCTAGCTCAGGGTCCTGGGAGGGCAGAGACGGGCAGCGATTTGTGTGTATTGGACGTCCATCTGTTTATTTTGGTTCATCTCCACTGTGTAGTTGTAACTAACTATGATGTGTGAATGAGTGCTAAATATTTACAGTATGTCCTTTATAGCACCCCAAGTCTAGAAGACAGCTACATTAAGCAAACTGAGACTTCCATGCAGCTGCTTTATAGCACCCCATGTTTATGGCTTTACCCACACATAGACAGCTGCCTCGAGCAAACAGACGTGCTAGCTTGGCATAAGCTGACCACACAGATGTCTTCAGACCTGAGCGTCACTCCACACATGTGCCCGCTCTCTGCTCAGCTTGTGAAAGTTGTCCCTCCTTAGCTACTAACCCCTGTTGGAATATGACAGTGGACAACAGAAGGTGCTCTTATCACTATACTTTGGCCCACCCAAACAATGTAAACTTTATTTTAGTATAAAGCATTGGTAGCAAAAATGGGAAATGTATTTTAAAAGTGTTGTTGAAAGATACTTATCATGATGATAATGAATCGCTTCAAGACTAGGTAAGCTGCTCAAGTGTTTCTTCAGTCTGCAGAGGTTTGTATCTCGCCAAGATCAGTGGGAACACAAAAACGTTTTGTTGTCTGTTTCTATGCAGCATGCCTTCTAAACTTGAGGGCATCTGTCCATGTGGAATTAACAATGAGGTCAGTAATTATCTGTCATGTTTACATTATTAACCGAAGTAGTTTTCCCAGGCTGTGCTAATCTTAATCACACCAAGCTGATAAGGAAGGTTGTTTTATTATTTTTCACATTCCCAAAAAAATGCATCTAACAACCCAGAGACCTCTCTAAATGAATAATGTAAAAGATTCAGAGTTTAAATCCGTGCCTAGCAGTGTACACTATATATCATTTAAAGAGGCAAAGCATCAATTAAAGATTTTAATACAAGAGTCGGTTTGAGTTGGAGACGTTTAATGCTGGGTAATCAGCCTTAGTTTTATTGCGGTTTGTTCAGTTTAGACATGTTGGTGTGTTTTTGTTTTGTTACAAATCACATGCCAAAAGCAGCACTTGTCGGATTCGAATTGAGGGCTCTTCTCATCTTAATGATCTGAGCTGCGCGAGGAAGTGCCAGCAAAGCCAGGGCAGGGTGGCCATGCATACTGAACACACAACGGCCAGGAATCCCGCTGGGTGTCAGGTGTGAGCCGACATGGCTACCCATCGCACAGCCACATGTTTATAAAATATGAACAGCCTCATTGTCAAAATCGGTAGCTTTTATTATCTATATTAGTTTTGCTCTTTTATTTGAATATAGACAATTGATCTTCAATTCATTAAAAGAAAGGTATGTTTATATTTGTACACGATGGCTAGAATTTAGATGTAACTGACATCTTCTAAAAACAGCATTGTATAATGGAACTTTTGTTTTTTTGGTGTACTAAATGACGTATGTTTGTTTCTTGCAGTAACAGCTGGAGTGAATACCACCCTCACAGTAACGTCCTGTGGCTGCATTACTTAACAGACAAATTGCTTCACTTAAACTACAAAACAAAAGCCCGAACATCTGCACTAAGAGCTCTGAAAAAAAGTATCGAGCAGTTCTACCAAGATGTCCTCAAATACGAGTCGGCAATGGATGTCTTACAGCACAGTAGCCTTTTCCAAGAAAGCCAATAAAATGGGCACTCGATGCGGTGCGGCTTTTTTCCGCTCATTAAAAAAATTGGGCCCATATTATGTCGTTCACAAATTCTGTTTTGTTTGTTACTTTTTACTTTGATCATGGATATTTTGCAGATACTTTGCAAAATATCAAATAAAGCAGATCATGTAAAATGACGTGCTGATACTAACGGGTCTACTGTCCAGTGTAAATGTCTTGTATACAGTAATTAAATATTTTTTAGAGTTTTAATTTGAGGTTTATTTTTATTAAATTATCCAACCTCCTTATTTTCATAATTGTTTCATTAATAAGTCATTTTCATAATCATATTTGGTTTATGTTTTAACTATTTACAGTACTTCATGTATTACCAACAGTGTAAGTTTTCATTTACTTTGATATTGTTACTAATATTTTATGCACTTAATTGAATTGTTTTATAGATTTTTAAAGTGTTGGCCTTCTTTTATATTTTTAAAAGTATATTATTACGAGGTTCAATTATTAACATTTGAGATGATTAAATATACAATCATGAGATCATCATAACATATGGACTTAAGGTTTCATTTAAAAAGTATAGACAATGGTATGTAATAAATAAATTTTGACTTTACAGTAATTTATTGAACAAAATATAAATAGATATGCTATTTCTGTCTGCAGAAAAGCACATCCACCCCAGGCTATACTAGCTTGGCGCCCCTGACGGTGGGATTGCTGCCGACTTCGACTGGGGCAGAGGTTTTCCCCACTGCTCCACTCGGAATGGTTTCAGCTGTGTGATGGTTGAGGGATGTCTTGTGTTTCAGACTTCCCACAACATCTCGATTTGGACTCTAACTTGGCCATTCCAAAACCTTCCTTTTTTTTCAGCCATTCCTTGGTGGATGTACTGTTATGTTTAGGGTCATTGCCATGTTGCAAGGTCCACTTTTGGTTGAGTTTGTCTTCTGAGAGATGGTCTGACATTATCCTCAAGCACCCTCTGGCACAGTGGAGAATGCATAATGGATTCTGTGATGGTTCAGTGGCTTTACTGTCATACCATCCATACACCATACAGTGGCAGAAAGTAACATTCCCTAGGGCCATCATGCAACATGTACATAGACACAGGACAAGTGCAAAACATGGCACTGTACATAGAAAAATAAATGAATGATAATAGGTAAGTGAGTAGAGAGTAATAATACCAGATTGAGAGCATGCACTGATGGTGTGTTGCTGCACTCATCACATGTTGAGCCCCCGCGATGGTGACCCAAGTGCAGTGGGCGACACCTCAGCACCACACTGGAACAGTTTGAGGTTTTTTTTATGGTGGCTGGAGTGCCAATCCTGCCACCCACCCCAGGTTTTCCCAGTAAGTTGAAGGACCTGCTTGCAGGGCTGGATGCAGATTAATGTCACACCCAGGATGAAGCAATCGCAGGTTAAGGGCCCAATGAAGTAGAGTCACAATAATAAATAATAACTTACACTTGTTACTACTGCTGATTTTTATTGTAACAAACATACTGCATATAAATAAGTTGCTAGGAGCAAATCAGAGGATGGGGGGGCAGCCCTGAATTCAGAATCTGGACAGCTAAGGTGTAGAAGCTGTTGCTGAACTGGTTCAGATGCTACAGTATTGTCACCAAATAAAAACTGGGACAAAGGGACCGTCAGAGGGGTGGGAGCAGGCCTTCACAATGCTGTGGGTTGTGCAGATGCAAAGCTTTCTAAAGGTGTCTTTAATGGAGGGCAGAGAGCTCTCAATGATCTTCTCTACTGTGTGCACTCTCTGTTGTAGGGCCTTAAGCTCAGAAAAAAAATGCAGGTCCCAAATCAGAGTCTGATGCAGATAGTCAGAATGCCCCCTGTAGAATGTGGTGAGAATGGGGGGTTGTGGGGTCGTAGGCCGGCATTATTCAGCCACAGAAGGAACTGGAGCCGCTGCTGCACCTTCTTGGCTATGGAGGTGGTATTAATTGATCAAGTAATGTTGGCTGCCCTGTGCACACCAAGGAATTTGGAGCTCTTGACCAATTCCACTTCCACTGTAGAGCCCTTAATGTGCAGTGAGGTGTTTGTTGCACCAGTCTGCCAATCGTCTTCTCTCCATTCTACAAGCAGACTTGTCTCCATTGCTGATGAGACCCATCACCATAGTGATGGTGTTAGAGCTGTAAGCAGCTAGACAATCATGAGTGAACAGAAGTGGGTTGAGTATGCAGTCCTGGTGGCACCAGTGCTCAGCGTGATGGTACTGGAGATGGTGATTCCAACACAGGCTGTCTGGGGGTCTTTCTATCAGGATGTCCCAGAACCTGTTGCACAGGGAAGTGTTGTAATCTAGAAGGGATGATGGTGTTGAAAGCTGAACTGAAGTCAATGAAAAGCACTCTAGGCTAAGTGTCTCTTTTGTTCAGATGGGATAGGGCCAGATGAAGAGTAGACAACCTCACAGGTGGCACAGTGGTAGTGCTGCTGCTTTGCAGTAAGGAGACTGTGGAAGATTGTGGGTTCGCTTCCTGGTTCCTCCCTGTGTGGATAGTGCTTTGAGTACTGAGAAAAGCGCTATATAAATGTAATGAATTATTAATATAGCATCTTCAGTGGAGCGGTTTGGGCGATAGGCAAGCTGGAGGGGGGTCAAGTGATTTGAGAAGTTCAGCTTTCAAGTGGCTCAAGACTAGCCTCTCAAAACACTTCATGATGACAGGAGTGAGTGCTTTAAGATGATAGACGTTGAAGCAAAAGACAGGACTGATGGTGGCCAGGGTTTTGAAATGCTTGGAATGAGTGCCTGCCTCAGGGAAGATGTCTGTAAAGTACTTGTTCCTCCAGAGGATGAATGGACTTGCAGGTATGTCATTAAGGACATCAAGCCATTGGTAGAAGTTATTTGGAACATCCTGAAGGGAGGGGGCATCACCACAGCAGACAGGTCTATGATGGCTTAGATTCTGTGCCACATGTGCTGTGTGTCTCTGATGTCCTGAAAGTGGCTGAGATTGTCTTGCCATACTCTGGCTTAGCTGCTTTGATGCCCTGAGGTAGTTTGCTCTCAGTATCCTGAGGGCCACATTGTCATCTTATTGTGGGCGTTTAGCAGTGCATGAACTTCCAGTGTCATGTTCTGGTGGTCTTTGAGACAGTGCATTTGGTAATGTAGCCAGTGAGTGATGATGCCTGTTCCTCTAAGATGATATGTGCAGGGCTGAAACGGCTCCCTCCGGCCACACTATGAAATGATTGAGAGTTGGCTTGCACTGTTTAAGCAGTGCGTGAAGGAAACGATCAGAAAAACCAAGGCATGCGTTTAAGTGTAACGCTTTGTAAGTATTGCTAGAGTTTGTAAGCACAAGATGCAGTTTGTGGTCTGTCCTTGCTGATAAAAAGTTGGAGAGAACAGTCTTTAAGTTGTGTGATTCAAACCTCCAGCCCGAATAATAAACCCACCAGGATATGCGATTTGCAGCTCTTTAACTGTTCTGTAAAGTATACTCGGCCCAACTTTACGATTAACTCCCAGAGGGATATAAATGGCCAGAATACAAATAACAGCAAACTCTTGTTGCAAGTAAAAAGGACGACACTTTATGGTGGTGATTTGTCAAGGCCTTAACGCAGCCCCAAACCCCATAGCATTTCTATATCGCGCTCTTCTGATCAAATGTTGCCTTTAGCTATTGTTAAACATGTCTTTTGGTGTTGTGGCCAAATAACTCATAACTTTGCATTGTATGTCCAGAGCAAATTGTTCCAGAAATCCTGGAGTCTCACGTATAATGCCTTGTACAGAACTGGCACTGAAACATGGTGTACAGACAAAACTAGAAACGAGTGTACACACAAAAAAAATTCAGATGCATAATATTGTGCTTAAGCAAAGTTCTGCATATTTTCTCTTTATAAATCCCAATCAATGGGAGTTTTAATGCACATGCACAAGCCTTCAGCCCTACCCTGACACCCCCCAGAATTTGCAAATCAATATAAATAGCCCTTTCGTTTAGTGTTTTGTTAAAAGACAACTGCAAAAGCACATGTAAAAAAATAATTCCTGTGAATGTGAAATGGTAGTCTGCTCAGTGAAGTAGAGGCATTGAAAAACATACTATTCAGTTTCTTAAACAGTGGTATTAGCAACAAAAGGAAATTGATGGAGTGGCACAGTGTGGTGCAGGCACTCAAAAGTTCAAGATCAGAAAGTCGCATAGTGTCCAAAATAAAAAAAGTGGTTGAATATCAAAGTCGATGTTGAAAATGCGAGTTGCAGCCCATCATCTGAGGTCAACACCACTAGAGGAGGTGGCCAAATTTCCAGGGCTCAAACCACTTGAGCAGCGAGCCGCTACAATTGTTGGTGAGACACTGAAAATCAGCATTTTAACGTCGCTCAGTCAGAGGATTGGCATATGGGGCGAGAAGCCACGTCATTCCCTAAGTAATCATGTTACATGGTTATATCATACAGATCACTTACAATTTTGACCAATGGTGTGATAGTAAATGGCGTTTCCTGCAAAGACGTCCACCATCACACACACCATTTTCAAGTTTGTTCCCAACATTTTGTTTGTTCAGTTTGTTCATTCTCTGAATGAATCAACTGTTGAGCCGGGTCATCTCGCCACAACATTAATGAGACACATTTTCACACCACAGATAATTTGCACATTAATAAGAGTGGAAATGCCTTCTATTCATTCTCTGAGCACTCCGAGTACATTTGGAAAACCGCACATTGCTGCAAATTGCACTATGATGTTTGTCTGTTCACTTACAGTGTATAGAAGTCTTGTATATTTGGATGGCAAGCAGGTAATACCATCCTATACAGCTGGCATGGTGCGACTTGGTGATGACTGAAAAATACCTGATCAGTCAGCCAGTTCACATCGAAAAGCTCCTGTGGCTAAAAACCCAATGGTGGGCAGAACTTGCAAAGAAGCAGGTAGAGCACAATTCCTCAAAGCCTGCCTTCGTAAAGCCAACACCAGTTCAGGACACAATTCTTAAAAGAGTTGGAAATCGAAATCGACTTAGAAACCAGGGATCTTCATGGGACAAGAGATCAGTCTTCATCTTCTTTCGGCTGCTCTGGTTAGGGGTTGCCACAGCGGATCATCTTCTGCCATATCTTTCTGTCCTCTGCATCTTGTTCTGTTACACCCATCACCTGCATGTCTTCTCTCACCACATCCATAAAACTTCTCTTAGGCCTTCCTCTTTTCCTCTTGCCTGGCAGCTCTATCCTTAGCATCCTTCTCCCAATATACTCAGCATCTCTCCTCTGCACATGTCCAAACCAACACAATCTCACCTCTCTGACTTTGTCTCCCAACCGTCCAACCTGAGCTGACCTTCTAATGTCCTCATTTCTAATCCTATCCATCCTCATCACATCCAATGCAAATCATTCTTCCATTTGCGATGTCTTCTAACAATGCTACAGCAGCCATTGCAGCTGGAATAGCTTGGCTGTTCCGTGCACCATTATATTGTTACAGAATGATTACGATCAAGTGTTTTTAATTTGTAAACGATATGCAATTAATTTCAGTGTATTTAATAAATCCCACGTCATAGATGTGAATCTAAAAAAGAAAGGCAAATCACACAGAGAGAGCAGCATTGCCTGGATGCTGGGTGCCAGCCATTTACAAAACAAGCAGAAAAGTGCCTACGCATGATGTGAGGCTGCTTTGAAAATGTGTGTGGTGTTACGCCAAGTTTAGTCTTTATAAATCATCTCGAAGTGAGCATGGAAACAGGCGTACGCAATATTTAGACCTGAGGCCCCTGATCTTTGCTTAGGTGTTCATGATGTTCTTTCTGGACAGCTTGTCTCTTATGCAGATCTAATTTGTGTTGCCTCTTCCTAATGGTAGACTCATGCACTGAGACATCAACAATGGCAAGGGCTAATCCTATGATGAAATTCCGGGGTTCTTACAGTCTTCTTTCGGCCTTGTGTGTTCTAATCTCAAGATGAACTTGTAGAGGTCTGGTTCCACTCAGATTCACACCGTCAATCGGATGGTGATTTATATTTTTGGTTGGGATTCCAGGAATGCAATGCATGCTTCCAGCCGAGGCCCGACTCACACTCACTCACAGACAGAGACACAAATCAAAAAAATGACTGCATAAAATATTAAATGGAAATTAAATATAAACAATCCCATGAACTATAGAGGTGAATATGAAGTTTGTCGTACCTTTTCTGAAACATTTCGTGTTGAGATGTATGGGAGCGCTCCCTTCGACAAAGCCGATGCAGACGGGCATGAAAATAAAACTGGAATCCAATACAACAGTAAAGTAGGACAACCACATAATATCCACACAGGCAAACGACGACAGTGATGACAAAGAAACAATGGTCCTCCTTCTCTGCTTAGATGGCTTTCTTTTAAAGTTCCTGCCAGCCCTTCTTGTCCCCAGCAGCCCCTGCGCCCACTGCAGACATCCAATGAGGACAATACCCTTCAGGGCAGCTGGGAAATGAAGTCCATCAAATTGTAGCACTGCTACAAATTTACTGGGATGGCTTGTCCTGGACAAGTTGGCAGTTATTTGAAACCTTCTCCATGTGTAAATGATCTTCTGGACAGCTGAATGGATCTTTCTAAATCCTATCCCAGACCCCTAGGAATCTATAACCTTTCTGAAGGCATCAGAGAGGTATTTTGACCTAGTCTTGGTGATAACATACACTTCAATAACAAAGAGCAAACCAAAGTAAACATCTAACATTTAAATCAGACAAGATACAGCCCAAACTACTGGGTGAGAAGATCTAGTCAATGAGGGCTGATTCTATCTTTGTGTCCTGGATAACGGTCTACTTAAGTTTCAGATCACAGTTTGTGAGGCTTAAAAACTGTGTATCTGACATGGTCATAAGACACATTGGGGTCTCACAGGGAATGGTACTGGCTGCTTTTGTGTTTACCCTGTACACCTTTAGACTTTCAATACATTACTGAATCAAATCAACTACAGAAATGTTCTGATGCTACTGCCATAGTTGGGCGCATCAGCAATGGACAGGAGAATCAATGCAAGAAACCTGTGGAGTTCTTTGTTGAATGGTGCAAATCGAACCACCTACACTTCAACATAAATAAGAAAAATAAGATTATACTTCAGGAACATCTTGACGGTGGATCTGAACAACAGGCTTGCATAGAGTAACAACATGGAGGTTGTAGACAGAAAAAAATAAGGTCATCTCTACTTCCTGATGAGGCCAAGGTCATTTGATGTATGCAAGCCACTCTTACATAATTTCTATCAGTCTGTAGTCTTCTGGAGAAACAGCATTAGTGCAGGTGATGGCCACAGACTAAATAAACTGATCAGAGAGGTTGGTTCTATCTTGGAAATCAGTTTGGACTCACTGGTACAATAGTCATTACTGAGGAAGCTGCAGACTATCCTGGACAATGACTCTCACCCCATATATGAGATTTTGACTAAATAGAGGAGTGCATTCAGTAACAGACTAAGACAATTGCATTGGTCCCAGGAGCCATATGTGAGGTCTTTTCCACCCTCAACCATCAGGCTTTATAGGTCACCTCACTTTTCTGGTGGTCTTGTTCCCTGTGTGCTGCATAGTACTGAACTGCTCTAGCAGACATCTTAACAGACAACGGTGTTATGTGCAGTGTGCTAAGCCAATGAGATCTGTGTGTAACTTCTAATAATTTTGCACTTAGTAAATTCCTATACTTTGTTAATGTACTTAAAGATACTTCATGTCATTTATATTTGTGTTTTTAGCACAACTAAAGTTAATATAATTCTTGTTATACAGTGCATCCGGAAAGTATTCACAGTGCATCACTTTTTCCACATTTTGTTATGTTTCAGCCTTATTCGAAAATGAATTAAATTAATTTTTTTCCTCAGAATTCTACACACAACACCCCATAATGACAATGTGAAAAAAGTTTACTTGAGGTTTTTGCAAATTTATTAAAAATAAAAAAACTGAGAAAGCACATGTACATAAGTATTCACTGCCTTTGCCATGAAGCTCAAAATTGAGCTCAGGTGCATCCTGTTTCCCCTGATCATCCTTGAGATGTTTCTGCAGCTTAATTGGAGTCCACCTGTGGTAAATTCAGTTGGTTGGACATGATTTGGAAAGGCACACACCTGTCTATATAAGGTCCCACAGTTGACAGTTCATGTCAGAGCACAAACCAAGCATGAAGTCGAAGGAATTGTCAGTAGACCTCCGAGACAGAATTGTCTCAAGGCACAAATCTGGGGAAGGTTACAGAAAAATTTCTGCTGCTTTGAAGGTCCCAATGAGCACAGTGGCCTCCATCATCCGTAAGTGGAAGAAGTTTGAAACCACCAGGACTCTTCCTAGAGCTGGCCGGCCATCTAAACTGAGCGATCGGGGGAGAAGGGCCTTAGTCAGGGAGGTGACCAAGAACCCGATGGTCACTCTGTCAAAGCTCCAGAGGTCATCTGTGGAGAGAGGAGAACCTTCCAGAAGGACAACCATCTCTGCAGCAATCCACCAATCAGGCCTGTATGGTTGAGTGGCCAGACGGAAGCCACTCCTTAGTAAAAGGCACATGGCAGCCCGCCTGGAGTTTGCCAAAAGGCACCTGAAGAACTCTCAGACCATGAGAAAGAAAATTCTCTGGTCTGATGAGACAAAGATTGAACTCTTTGGTGTGAATGCCAGGCGTCACGTTTGGAGGAAACCAGGCCAATACCATCCCTACAGTGAAGCATGGTGGTGGTAGCATCATGCTGTGGGGATGTTTTTCAGCGGCAGGGATCTGGGAGACTAGTCAGGATAAAGGGAAAGATGACTGCAGCAATGTACAGAGACATCCTGGATGAAAACCTGCTCCAGAGCGCTCTTGACCTCAGACTGGGGCGACGGTTTATCTTTCAACAGGACAACGACCCTAAGCACACAGCCAAGATATCAAAGGAGTGGCTTCAGGACAACTCTGTGAATGTCCTTGAGTGGCCCAGCCAGAGCCCAGACTTGAATCCGATTGAACATCTCTGGAGAGATCTTAAAATGGCTGTGCACCGACGCTTCCCATCCAACCTGATGGAGCTTGAGAGGTGCTGCAAAGAGGAATGGGCGAAACTGGCCAAGGATAGGTGTGCCAAGCTTGTGGCATCATATTCAAAAAGACTTGAGGCTGTAATTGCTGCCAAAGGTGCATCGACAAAGTATTGAGCAAAGGCTATGAATACTTATGTACATGGGATTTCTCAATTTTTTTATTTTTAATAAATTTGCAAAAACCTCAAGTAAACTTTTTTCACGTTGTCATTATGGGGTGTTGTGTGTAGAATTCTGAGGAAAACATTGAATTTAATCCATTTTGGAATAAGGCTGTAACATAACAAAAGGTGGAAAAAGTGATGCGCTGTGAATACTTTCCGGATGCACTGTATGTGCCTTTTTGTCTACTGCTGTTACCCTGCAATTTTCTTCAAAAATAATAAAGTTTCTATCTATCTATCTATCTATCTATCTATCTATCTATCTATCTATCTATCTATCTATCTATCTATCTATCTATCTATCTATCTATCTAGCATTTTCACCTGATCTGGTGCACCTGATTGTTAAATGGAGGTGTGTACTTACTTTTTCCAAATGAATAATCTGCATGTATCTTTAATTAAATGACACCATGTAGATGGGGCCTGCTGTTTGTTATATCACCTTTAGCTAAAGATGCTGTTTAAATGAAGATCAAATCATGATATGTCCGCTTGGTTGGTTCACAAATCAAAGCAGAGTTGATGCTTGTAGAATAATTTCATTTTTGTCCATTAGGGATAGCTTACTTAACTGTGGCATTTCTGCCTGACTGTGAAACATTTAGAGGTCACTCCAAATTGAACATTTTATTTGCTTTGTTGCCACATTATGTCTTCTTACATGGGGTTCTTAACTGGCTAAGTGATTAGCAAACAGTATTTAAAAAAATGAAATAAGAGGCCATTATACTGTAAGTACTAAGGTGGTACATTCTAGTAGTAAACTAAAGTTTCCTGAACATTATAGTATTAAGGAGGCCCTTCAAGAACATTAAAAGACAGAAGTCTCAGCAGAAATAAAAGGAAAGATGGTGCAAAGCCTGCAGTTGGCACCGTTGCCAAAACATTCCTCAACGTCTGACAAATGAAAGCTGCACAGCTGAAGTTGAAGGATCTGGTAACACAAAGAACAGTATCCTTCATTGATGTTCTTATGTAAAAAGGCAAAGCAAGGCCTCAGTCCTTTGGCAAGAATCCACCAAAGCAGTGGACAGATGATCTAGCCACTTCTACAAGCTTCAACAAATTTTGTGAACTGTCGGCCTGCATGACAGTAGCGAACGACACAGTCTCACTGAAATGTACAATGGCATACCGACGAAGGATGAGGAACAGAAACTGTCCATTTTTCAACGGGTCACAAACCACTGCAAGACTTTTCCATCTTTACCAAAGACAGTATTACTGTTGCAGACCTACAAGTGTGGAACAGTTCAGATGATGTAAAAACTGCCAAAGGGAGTGAATTTAAAATGTTGTTTACTTTCCTTAACATTTTGAGTGTGTTATAAATATGATAAAGAATAATGCTAGCCTTGTGCTATTTTTTTTTAGACCACTCTAGTGTCCATGTATGTTAAACAAGGAACAACATTTCATGGGCAGTGCTTACTTTTTCTGGGCTGTACATAAAGAAGGACTCGACTCAAGAAGTGGATGGGACTGACGAGCTTTGCTGGCTTGAACAGTTTGTTCTCCTGTTTCTGCATTGTTTTGATGTTTTGTTTTTTTTTTAATAATTTTTTTGAAATCACACAACATTCCATACAAATAGATCAATTTTACAAGAATAGGATTGAAAACAAATCAACCCCCACCCCTGAGAAAGAGAGCATGGGCAGCAGAATAAAACTTAAACCTAGTAAAAATAAGCAAATACATAAATTAATAAATGAATATAGATAAATGGAGAAGAAAAAGAAAAAAAAAAGAATAGGGAGTGAATCTGCTTCCTCAGTGCTTTAAAAGCTTATTCTAAAATGTTATTGATTTGATCCTGCCAGGTTTGGAAACATTTCTGCACAGATCCTCTTAAGTGAGAATTTTATTTTTTCCAATTTCAAATAATATATAACATCAGTTACCCACTGACTTAAAAGGGGAGAGTTAGGATTCTTCCAGTTTAGCAAAATAAGTCTGCATGCCAATAGTGTAGTAAAGGCAATCACAGTTTGTTTGTCCTTCTCCACTTTAAGCCCATCTGGAATTACACCAAACTGAGCAATATTTTTTCCAGCATAGAGGAAGGCAGGAGATGAGGAAAATCAGGCAGGTTTTGATTAACAAAAGTTTCTAATTTGAAGATAGTGAAAGAAATGTGTTGCGGGAAAGTTAAATTTGGAATGTAATTGTTCATAGGATGCAAAGACATTGTCTATGTACAGATCTCTAAGTGATTTAATCCCAAATGTTTTCCAGATATTAAAAACTGTATATGTTTGCGAGGGTTGAAAAAGGTGGTTCTCATGCAGAGGTGCCACAGATAAAAGATTCTCCATCTTAAAATGCTTTCTACATTGGTTCCATGCCCTGAGTGAGTGAAGCACAATTGGGTTATTAGTATATTGGTGATAACTTGCATTTATTGGGGCACAAAGCAGGGAATATAAAGAAGTACTGCAGGATTTTATTTCTATTGCGGACCAGGCCTGTGTATGTTCATCAATTTGTGTCCAGGTTTTTATAGCTTGTATGTTTTCTGCCCAGTAATAAAACAGAAAGTTAGGTAGAGCCATGCCACCTTCTGCCTTAGGTCTTTGTAGAGTCGCTCTTTGGATACGTGGCTGTTTTGAATTCCAAATAAATGTGGTTATGGCTGAATCTAATTTCTTAAAGAACGATTTATTGATGTATATTGGAATATTTTGAAATAAAAAGAGAAGCTTAGGGAGGATATTCATCTTAACAATGTTAATTCTTCCAGCTAACGTGAGATGAAGGGTTGACCATCGATGCAAGTCTTGCTTGATTTTTTCCATACAGACAACGAAATTTTGTTGATAAAGAGCTTTATATTTACTTGTGATGTTTACCCCTAGGTATTTAAACTGATCTGCAATAATAAAAGGGAAGGTGTCCAATCTAATATTGTATGCATGAGGATTCACTGGGAAGAGCACACTTTTAGTCAAATTAATTCTGAGACCAGAAATCTTTTGAAATTCTGTAAGTGCTGTTAGGACTGCATGCACATTATTTTGTGGGTCTGATATATACAGTACCATATCATCTGCATATAGAGAAATTTTCTGTTCAAGTTCTTATCTGATAATCCCCTTTATCTGATAAACATTTCGAAAGTGAACTGCCAGTGGTTCAATGGTGACTGCGAATAGCAGTGGTGACAAGGGGCACCCTTGTCTGGTACCATGTTCTAGTTTAAAGTAGTCTGAATTAATGTTGTGAATACAAACTGAAGCTTCTGGATTGGTATACAGTAGTTTGATCCATGCACAAATGTTCAGGCCAAACCCAAATTTCTCCAGTGTAGTGAAAAGGTAGTTCCATTCAATCATATCAAATGCTTTTTCTACATCCAATGATAATAATATCTCTGGGGTGTTTGACTTCGCAGGTGAATATACAGTATTACATTAAACAGGCGTAGAAGATTAGAAGCTAAGTGTCTGCCTTTAATAAATCCAGTTTGATCTTGTGATATTACTGAAGGCAGCACTTTCTCCGTCCTTCTAGCTAGGACTTTGGAGAGTATCTTAACATCATTATTCAGAAGTGAAATTGGTCAGTATGATGCACATTGTAATACAGTGGAACCTCGGTTCACGACCATAATTCGTTCCAAAACTCTGGTTGTAATCCGAGTTGGTCGTGAACTGAAGCAATTTCCCCCCATAGGATTGTATGTAAATACAATTAATCCGTTCCAGACCGTACAAACTGTATGTATATATATTTTTTAGTTTTTAAGCACAAATATAGTTAATTATACCATAGAATGCACAGCGTAATAGTAAACTAATGTAAAAACATTGAATAACACTGAGAAAACCTTGAACAACAGAAACAACTAATACTGCAATAGTTCGTGCTATAGTGCTAGGAACCGCTCACTAAAAACACTTTTTTTTAATGAGTTTTAAGCACAGGGGAAAAAATGAACATTTGAAAAATCCATAATTTAATAAACCACCAAGAAAAGTAACATTGCAACAATGCAGGCTACGAACCGATCGCTGTAAACAGAAGTAAAAACAAAAACAAGCCTTCTCTACCTTATGCGTCCCTACCTCTCTCGCTCGCGTGCCTGTGTGTGTGTGCGTGCGTCTCTCTTTTGCGAGCCTGGAGCGTCTGTGTGTGTGTCTCTCTAGCGCACTCCTGTGTGTGTGCGTGCCTCTCTCGCGCGCGCTCCTGTGTGTGTGCGTGTCTCTCTCTCACGCTCCTGTGTGTGTGTGTGCGCGGCTCTCTGTCTGCCGCCTGTGTGTGTGCCTCTGTCTCTCCCGCTGCCTCTCTCTCGCGCTGCCTGTGTGTGTGTGTGTGTGTGGCGCTTTCTTGCTCTCTCTCTCTTGCTCGCTGCACAGGGAGAGACTGAACATGTACAAACTGAAAGGGAACCTGGCTTGTTCGTATACCGAGTGTGTGGTCGTGAACCGAGGCAAAAGTTTGGCAAATTTTTTGGTCGTAAACCGATTTGTATGTGTACCGAGACGTTCGTGAACTGAGGTTCCACTGTACGTCCTTATTTTGTTTAGGAAAGACGGTGATTAATGCTTGACGAAAAGTTTGAGGTAGAATTGTATTGTGTCTAGATAGATAGATAGATAGATAGCTTCTGTGAACGTTGCTAATAGGAGGGGAGCTAGCTGAGTGGAGAACTTCTTATAAAATTCAACAGGATAGCCATCGGGGCCTGCTGTTTTCCTACTCTGAAGTGTGTTTATAGCATCTAGTAATTCTGGTAACACCAGAAGTTTATCCAATTCCTCTGCACTAAGAGTATCTATTTGTGGTATCTCTATTGCATCCAGAAATGCATTAGGTTGTGTCTTGTCTTCTTTAAACTCAGTAGAATATAAGGATTTATAGTAGTCTCTAAATGTGTGCATTATATTTTTATGGTCAATGATTTTGTCTCCGTTTGTGTTGGTGATTGCTGGGATTGCATTGCGAACTTCTTGCTTGTGGATTTGTTGAGCTAAGAGCTTATTAGCTTTCTCTCCATGTTCATAGTAATGATGTCTTGATTTAAAAATTAGTTGTTCAGTTTCTTTAGTTGTTAAGAGGTTGAGCTCTGAATGCAGAGCCTGCCTTTTCCTATGAAGAGACTCACTTGGACACCTGGCATGTTCTTGATCTATTCTAGTAATTTTGTTGGTTAGCTTTGATATCTGCTTGGTTTCCAATTTATTTCTGTGGGAAAGAAATGAGATAATCTGTCCTCTTAAGAAGGCCTTCAGGGTTTCCCAGAGTGTCCCTGCAGAGACCTCTGAGGATATATTTGTCTCTAGAAAAAAACTGATTTGTTTTGATATAAATTCTGTAAAGTTCTTGTCTGCTAATACAAGTGGGTTAAGGCGCCATCTGCAAGATGAGTATGTGGGGCATAATGATTTTATCTCCAAGATCAGAGGGGCATGACCAGAAATAACAATAGCGTCGTACTTGCAGGATTTAATCGTAGGCAAGAAATGGTTATCTACAAAAAAATATTCAATTCTTGAGTAGCAATTATGCACTGGTGAGTAGAAGGAATATGTTCTTGAGTTTGGGTTTAGAAATCTCCAGGGGTCTGAAAAGTTGTGGTCAGTTACAAACTGTGTAATTGTCTCTGCAGTGTTAGATGTCACACAATTAAACACAATTAAAATCCCCAGCCATTATAATTTTATGAGTGTTCACATTGGGAATGGATGCAAATACATTTTGCATGAATTCCCTATCATCCACATTGGGCGCATAAACATTTATCAAAATCACTTTACAGTTATATAAATTACCCATAACAATCACATATCTCCCTCAGGATCAGATACTGCATCTGATACTACAAATGAGACTGTTCTATGTATAAGAATTCCCACACTTCTATTTTTCTTTGTAAAGCTGGATTGGAACATTTAGCCAGTCCAGTCTTTTTGCAGCTGGAACTGATCCTTACTTAATAAGTGGGTCTCCTGTAAAAATACTATTTTAGCATTTAGACCTGTTAGGTGAGAGAATACTTTCTTTCTTTTTAATTCGAGATTCCAGCCTTTAACATTCCAGTTAACAAAATTAACTGTCCTGGAGACATTGATTCTGAAATGTTGATGTCATTTTGTAGTCTTAACCAAAAGTGAGACAGCTTTGACCTTAATTTCAAATTTTCCCAGGGGTTATTGCCATGCAGTCTGTTGTTACGTTGGTAATTATAATTATAAGGATTAAAAGAATAGATTAGATATAGCTTGCTCCCCCCCCCCCCTTTGCCTCCTAATTGTGAGGCTGGACCCCACTTCACAAAGTCTCAGTCCTCTGACATACCTAGAGACAGAGCACGTCCAAAACAAAACAAGCCCCCAGCAGCGGTGTATGTGAATTAAAATAGAGATATCTATTGCCAATATAGTCTTGATGTTCTAAAGGTTGTGCACCAATATCTTTCATTTGTAGGCTATATTCAGAATTGTTTTTTGTGTACGCTTAAATTTCAAACATTAAAACAGGTCTTTCACTGTGGGGATGTGGGTTTAGTCATGTCAAAGATGTGGGGACTGAAACTATTTGAGGAAAGAAGACCTTGCTTCAGGACCTCATAAAGATGGAACTGGCCTGCTTAACACATACATACACGATGAATCTGTTTAAGTAGTTGCTGACTATTGTTGAATTGTTAAAGTATTGAAATGTATGCTGGTGCTAGAAAAAGCAGCCATTACTTTAAACTGATTTGGTAAAAAAAAAAAGAAAATTATATAAAAATCAGAAACTAGTCATCATGAAAACAGCATGCATTACATAAACTAAGATAGCCCCAAACTCTGCCATGCTGGAGTCTAACTGATCACAGATGTAAATCCTTGAGTAATCCTAATGTACTTTACATTCTTCATTACAAAGTTTCCCAGTATTCCAGAATATTTAGTTGACAAAGTGGGCAATGGCCTATTCTGCTAGACCTCTAGTGGCACACAAGACCTGTTCAGTCAGCAAATTTAACGGAGATTCTGAAAGCAATTTGCAAGCCCACCTGAAATTCCAGAAGGGACACTAAAGTAAATGACTGAACTGCAACTCACACCAACATTTTGGTCAGCTCTGTTCTTCATCTGAGCTAACACCTCTGCAGAGACTCCTTCAGACAAGAAGGCTTCCACATGGATGTTCATTTTCGGTTTGTAGCCGCAAAATGAACTCTACATGGATGCAATGGACAAAACAAGGAAACAGGGCACCTACAATCGGGCACTGGCTTGATCCAATCACCAGAGGCTACATTTTCTTTCAAAACAAGCTGCATTCATCTCTCCTGTGGCTTCTGGGGTGAGCTAAAGGATGATGATTTTTGGGGACCTGAAAGCTGACAATCCACACTCTTTGAGATTAGAAGCCATCCTCTCTCTGTGGAGCAAACACACTTTGGCGTGGAAGCTACTCTCCATAGAGCTTTAGAGCTGGATGCCCTGAACTGGTGCTAAGATCCACCCTGCCAAGCCAAGCTCTGTGTCAGCAACTGAGCTCAGTCTGAGGAGACTGAAAAGCAGCCAGCACAGCGGCTTCAGCACAGGTCACCCATCTGAAGGTAAGCATGTTCGGGCCTCGTCAGTTTAGGAAAATCTCGAGTTGTTGCTGGAAGAGGTGTTGGTGAGGCCATCAGGGTGCACTTACCCTGAGGTCTGAATGTGGATCCCAATGTCCCAGTACAACGATAGGGGCAATCTGTTGTCCTTTGGATGAGGCATAAAACTGAGATCCTGACTCTCTGTGGTCATAAAAGACCCCTGAGCATCCTTTGTAAAGAGTAGGATGTTTCCAGGTGGCTAAACTGCCCACCATGGCCTAGTCAATCTGGCCCATTAATCATCCCCATCTCTAACTGGCTCTCTCCCTCACCACTTCACCACCTAACAGCTAATGTGTGGTGAGCATACTGGCGCAAAATGGCTGCTGGCATCCAGGTGGATGCTACACATTAGTGGTGACTGAAGTGGCTTCCCACTCGCTAAAGTGCTTTGAGTAGTGAGAAAAAAGACCTATATAAATGTGCAGAATTACTATTAAAAGTAGCCACTACTTCAAGAAGGGAACTTCAAAGCCTAAGCTCTCGTGCCAGAAAGGGTAACGGTTATCCCTACAAAGTTACAGACGACACAGCAAAGAGCCTGACAGCGAGCTGATAAAGGCGCCATCACATACCTCACACCGGACAAAAGACCACGGAGCAAAGAGATGGACTGCACTCCAACGCAAGCAGAGTCACTCACTTGAACGTGGAACAGCAACACTCTGCTTCACACCGCCTCGCACTTCATCCTTAAAGCCGTGGCATTGTAAAACTGCTTCTCTGTGCCGAGATATGAAAATTAGAACTCTTAATGGCCAGTAAACAGCCAGAACCTTGTGTTTTATACAGTATGTTTGTCTGTCTTCTGATATAAAGTATATGCAGTTATTGTATTTCTATAATATTTGTGTTTATTAAATTGTATTATTCTCTTTCTTAAAAGAAGTGTGCTTCAGTGATCAAGTCGAATGGCTGGAGAAGAGAAAGGTAAGGAAAACAAAGTGGAGGCCTTAGCCAAATTATTTGCAGAAGGGCCAAACTAATAATTACTGAACTGATTGATTAACATCAATCAATCGATTCTTCTTCTCATATCTAAACACATTCCCCTCCAACTTCACACTTGCCTGAGGTTATGGCTGCAAATGCTTCGGTGTCTATTGCCATGAAATTTGCAGCTCAGCAACAGTAAAGCTGCGTTTCAAGCTTTGTTGGTTTAAAGCTGCATGTTTCTGAGGGCTGTCTGATCAGTTGAGAGGGGCTCCGTTTAACTCCTGAAAGCAGTCTGGCGGAGTGTGTACTTGATATAAGCCTAAACATTTGTGTGCGTGATGCCTGCTCTGACTGGCGGACCCCTGGTTGAACGCTGCTCCACTGTCTCTCACAGGCTTCACCTTTGAGTCGCAGGCTTTGGATTCTTTGCCTTTACTTGTGTGATTGTCATCTCTGATGACTTCTTCAAAATGTCACATTCAGCAGTTATCTGATAAAGTGCCTAAGAACAGCTGCCTTGGTGGTGCCCAGTACTCGATTAATATCCCATTTATTGTGGTCAGCGTTTAACTTTTATAATTAACTGATACTTATTATTAGATAAAAACAGTTAACAGTCTCAAGACTAAAGTTAAGGGATAGATAATAGTGGTGTGGTCCATAAAGAGCCAAAGTGGTTAGCATTAAATACACAGATGATATTAAAAATAATAACTTACAAAATATATAAATGCATTGTTTTATTTTGAAATAATGAAATTCACACCTTGCTGTTATGAAAAGTAATTTCATAATGCCCTTTTTTAACAATAAATTGATCATATTTTTTATTTCACTTTTGTGAAAAAAAAACTGCGTGCAGTGACACTTTTCTGAAAGATGCATTTATTTTCAATTCTTTTTCTTTTATGAAAGAGAAACACATAAATTAACAAGAGATGGGTAAGTTCAGTGCTGTCATTTATACTCTGTAGGCAAAGGAAATAATATTCGAGAAACTGATCTGCGTAAGCACGGAGGGTCTCAACACGCCTGGGCCATAAAAAAAGAAGACGCTGCTGGAGTTTAAAAAATGCTAACCTTTGGCCTAAAGGATGTGAGCTTTGACTTCAGAGAGCAAAAATTAGAAACAAAAAATGATCTCAGTCTTTGAAATGAGAACATGTCAGATCAATAGCTCAAGATAATCCAGTGTTTGACGGTATCTGGATAACAACACATTTGTAGCTTTGGTCCCATTGCAGTCCAAACTATCTATAAATTCGGTATGAAGGCTTGAGTACCCCCTAGAAGGGCCAGCTCTGTTACGGCAATATGCCATCTCCCGTCACTATGTCTTGCACATCATTTTTGTACTTTAGAGTACAAACGAGCAATACTTTGCCAGCTTCACTAAACAGTTCCCCTTCCCTTTATTTATTTTATTTACTTTTTTTGACATTTTAATATCAGTAAGAAAATAAATGCATTTGACACTAATTATATATGGCAGATGAAACGTAACCTAAAAACAAAAATCTTTTTCAAAGTATAATACAATAAATACAACCACTTGAAGAACACTGAAAAAAATACTGAAATGAGTTCATTTAAAAACAAAGCAACCTGTTTTCCAGCAGGTAGGCGATAGGCACTCTTTGGATTTTCTCTTTCTTAGCAGTTCCTAACTGCATTTTTAAGCACAGAAAATATTTTTTTCTTAAAATGAGAAATATTTGGTAAACCATTCTTGGCGCTGAGGATCTTGAACCTCTCCTTCACTCTCCATGTTTGCTCCTTCTGCAAATTTACTGAAATGAACACAGAAAACCAAATTGATGTTTGTTACAATCTGTTTTAGAATCTAAATTATTCAAAGCATTATGTACACTACCACTCAAAAGTTTTAGAACATCTCAGTTTTTCTTCACATTTAATCAGTTGAAACGCAAGGAATGACCTAACATGGTGAAAAGGTAAGCAGTAATCTACCAGAGGTTTAAATTTGAAGTTTAGGATAGCAAAAAATGAAAACAGGAAAATGTCAGAATATTACAAACGGGTCTTCTTCATTCTTCAGAGGGTGTAGTAACACAGTCTGTGCCAACTCTTCTTTAAGACACACAGAGGTTGTTTAAGTAATCAACAGAAGTTGGGACACCTCTACAAATCATTTGTTTCAACTCACAAGGCTTAATTTACTTTAATTGCTACAGAACATCTGTAGGTTGTAACCTATTAGTTGTTACCTGAAGAAGGCCCTTTTATAATATTCTAAGATTTCCTTTTTTCATTTTTTACTAAACTAAACTTTAAATGTAAACCTCTGGCAGTTTTTTACTGCTTACATCTTCACGATTTTAGGTCATTCATTTCTTTCAACTGATTAAATCTGAAGAAAAACGGAGGTGTTCTAAGCTGTTTGCCCGGTAGTCTAACTATGCAGTAATCCAACAAACCCTCAATTTACTTTGCCTTTGGGCTACTTTATAAATTAATCCATTAGCCAATTGTTCTGTTTTTAACTGCAAAGCAATACATTTAGAGAAAAAGTTTTAGTTAAAGAGTGAAAGAGTCCACAAATCCACTGGTGTGATTAAGAAACAAAGGCCTAAACACGCCGCAGTGCTGACAAGCAAATGGACTTGGCAGTCTGCACAGTACAGTGGGCATCAAAGTACTCGCTGCTGTGTGCTTAAGTTTGCTGTTCTTATAATTCAAGCATATGAATCATGCTGATAACTTGGATTCTTCTTGAGGCCATTAGTTTGTAGTACTCTCCTCGAGTGCACATGTTTTTAATGTAGTGTTAAATTAAATATTTTCCCTCTGAATAGAATGCAAATCAAGCTTTTATCCTACAACCACTATATACAGTAGGTGGTTAGTCCGAGAGTATCAATATGGTATGCCCCTCTGTCAAAGTTAAATAAGTTTGGATTTTTCAAGTTTAAGTTATTTCTTCACAATTGTGATATATATCCATTTTCCATATAACATTGTCCTAAATTCAAGTGTGTTTTATAAATGTAAAAAATACTTTGTCTGTTCTTGTATCTTACAATGGGACTCTATGGAAACCCCATGTCCATATGACATGGGGTTCCACAGAATTGATCTCCGTCTTGACGGTGGGTGTAAAATAAGTGTATCTATTTTGTTTAACAAAAGTAAAAAAGCAAAAAGAAAACCATTGCTGTCAGATTCAATTCCAAAAGGAAACCAGCTGTGAGCCTCATGTCTTTGCCAACTTTCCCATTCATCTTACTCTGCTGTGCTGTTGCTCACTATTCTCTGAAGCCAGCAAGACAATAAAAACAGAATAAATTACACTTTTGATCGCATATATTCTTTCACTATAGGGAACATATTGCCTGATCTGGCTGGATTGATAAAGCATGTGTGTGAGAGACTACTGAGCAGGAGCAGCAGACAATGAAGGGACAAGAACTGAACAAACATTATCGGCATGTATCCAGTGCCTGATTGGGAGAAAGCCATATTGGTATGTAGCGCTCCACTTTCAAGCCCTACATCTATCCATCCATCTATCTTCCTAACCCACTTATCCAAGGCAGGGTCGCAGTCCAGCTGAATCCTATCCCAGCAAGCATTGCATGCAAGGCAGGAAGAGCCCCTTGAGAGGGTGCCAGTCCATCACAGAGCACACACACACAATATATGGCAGGTTTAATCAGCCTGAAGTACAGTAGGTTCAGTACAGAAGTTTTGACGTAGGCAGAGTGGACTGTCATTCCTGCTTCACAGAGTTTGTATAAATTTACAGATTGACTGGTACCAATAAATTTACTCAGCAAGAGTGACTGAAAATGCATTACAAAAAAACGATTAATGTTCCAGTCTGCTGCTCTATGGTACACTGTCATTTTCTGAGCACAGGACCTGACACAGCAAAAATGGCATGTCTCTTTAAAACATTGAAGATTTTTATTAAAATATCCTGCAGTGTACTCAGTTCAGTTCAGATGTATAGTATTGTTATGTGTAGATAGTACAACGAAACTCCTATTTTCACTACACTGCCACTCGACGTACACGAACATATAATAGGGAGGGGAGAGATTTCAGCCTTGTTTTGTCATAACTCCACAGTCGGTGCAAACATCCATATCTGTAAGTAATGTATCCTTACCTCTAGAAAATAGGACCTAGAATCTGTGCTGAAATGATTCACAAGGACATCTCAAACACGAAAGGCATGTTTTCTTAAATTGAAACCTTTGCCACTTCAAAGTGGATGTATTTGGTAGGTTTTAAGGCTATTTTAATCACATATGGATGCAAGGATCCATAGAGCTCCATTGTAAGCTACTAGAGACAGAGAGAGAGAGGGAGAGGTTAGGAGCATGCGCTGATACACTGCATTGCTGCACCAAACCACATGACAAACCAACTCAGGATCCCAGATTAGGACCCGAGTGCAGCCATGCGACGTGTGACACCTCAGCACCACAGTAGTTCAGATGGAGTGGAACAGTCTGAGGTTTTTTATGGTGGCTGGAGTGCCAATTGTGCCACCAATCCCCAGGTTTTTCCCTGTAGATTGGAGGGCCTACATGCAGATTAACGTCATACCCAAGGCAGAGCAATTGTAGGTTAAGAGCTTTGCTCAAGTGCCCAAAGAAGTAGAGTCACTTTTGATGTTTACGGGATTCAAACCGGCAACCTTAAGAGCTACTAGAATGGACAAAATATGTTTAACATATACCAAAAAAAAAAACACCTCACACAGTTTTATGGGGCAACTTAATACAGGGTGGTCCAGATCTAACTATGCAATTATTGCATTGCATTAAAAGTTGCATAGTTAGATCTGGACCACCCTATACAGTTAGGTTCATAACTATTTGGACAGAGACAACTTTTTTCTAATTTTGGTTCTGTACATTACCACAATGAATTTTAAATGAAACAACTCAGATGTAGTTGAAGTGCAGACTTTCAGCTTTAATTCAGTGGGGTGAACAAAACGATTGCATAAAAATGTGAGGCAACTAAAGCATTTTTTTAACACAATCCCTTCATTTCAGGGGCTCAAAAGTAATTGGACAAATTAAATAACTGGAAATAAAATGTTCATTTCTAATACTTGGTTGAACACCCTTTGCTGGCAATGACAGCCTGAAGTCTTGAACTCATGGACATCACCAGATGCTGGGTTTCCTCCTTTTTAATGCTCTGCCAGGCCTTTACTACAGTGGCTTTCAGTTGCTGTTTGTTTGTGGGCCTTTCTGTCTGAAGTTTAGTCTTCAACAAGAGAAATGCATGCTCAATTGGGTTAAGATCAGGTGACTGACTTGGCCATTCAAGAATTTTCCACTTCTTTGCTTTAATAAACTCCTGGGTTGCTTTGGCTGTATGTTTTGGGTCATTGTCCATCTGTATCATGAAACGCCGCCCAATCAATTTGACTGCATTTAGCTGGATTTGAGCAGACAGTACGTCTCTGAACACATCAGAATTCATTCGGCTGCTTCTGTCCTGTGTCACATCATCAATAAACACTAGTGTTCCCAGTGCCACTGGCAGCAATGCATGCCCAAGTCATCACACTGCCTCCACCGTGTTTTACAGATGATGTGGCATGCTTTGGATAATGAGCTGTTCCATGCCTTCTCCATACTTTTTTCTTGCCATCATTCTGGTAGAGGTTGATCTTGGTTTCATCTGTCCAAAGAATGTTTTTCCAGAACTGTGCTGGCTTTTTTAGATGTTCTTTAGCAAAGTCCAATCTAGCCTTTCTGTTCTTGAGGCTTATGAGTGGCTTGCACCTTGCAGTGCACCCTCTGTATTTACTTTCATGCAGTCTTCTCTTTATGGTAGACTTGGATATCGATACGCCTACCCCCTGGAGAGTGTTGTTCACTTGGTTGGCTGTTGTGAAGGGGTTTCTCTTCACCATGGAAATGATTCTGCGATCATCCACCACTGTTGTCTTCCGTGGATGTCCAGGTCTTTTTGCGTTGCTGAGTTCACCAGTGCTTGCTTTCTTTCTCAGGATGTACCAAACTGTAGATTTTGCCACTCGTAATATTGTCGCAATTTCTTGGATGGGTTTTTTCTGTTTTCGCAGCTTATGGATGGCTTCTTTCACCTGCATGGGGAGCTCCTTTGACCGCATGTTGTCTGTTCACAGCAAAATCTTCCACATGCAAGAGCCACACCTCAAATCAACTCCAGGCCATTTACCTGCTTAATTGATAATGACATAACGACGGACTTGCCCACACCTGCCCATGAAATAGCCTTTGAGTCAATTGTCCAATTACTTTTGAGCCCCTGAAATGAAGGGATTGTGTTCAAAAAATGCTTTAGTTGCCTCACATTTTTATGCAATCGTTTTGTTCACCCCACTGAATTAAAGCTGAAAGTCTGCACTTTAACTGCATCTGAGTTGTTTCAATTAAAATTCTTTGTGGTAATGTACAGAACCAAAATTAGAAAAAAGTTGTCTCTGTACAAATATTTATGGACCTAACTGTATATATCATGACTGTGAAGAAATAACTTTGGCTTGAAAAATACCAAATGTATCCTTCAAGTCCTGCTTATTTACCACTGAAGATAGTATACTTTAATCCCACAACCTTTTATTTGAGTAATCAAATCTGAAAACTGTATGTAATTTAAAAAAGTCTCACCCTGCAGGAGGTTGTGGCTCTGGCATATAGGCTTGAGGATTGATTGGCACCACCATACTGTTTCTGTGATCAGGAAACATTGACCTTTCTGTGTATGGAGACTGCTTGCCTGACTGTGGCTCACATGTCTTGAAGCTCTTTTCATAACACCTTAAGTTGGGAACGCTGATGACACGTGGTGGTATTTCCTCCATTTTCTTTTTCTACAAGAAAAAAAGTAGGCACACTGTGATACGCAGACACATAGTATTACATAGACATAAAATAACGGACCTCATGATAAGTTTGATGTAATTTGGCAATTCACCTTCCTGAATGGCTACAAAAGCTTTAGAATTTCACAACAAGGATTTCTGACTCAAAGTTGCTTATTGGTTTGGATTGAACACACCCCTTTTTGTTTGATCCACCGCCACAGAAGTTTTTGTGAAAATAACAGTCCTGCTGTTTGGCACACAGGTCTTGATCTTAGGTCAGAGCCAATTTCTATGGCTAAGGTCTGGTATGCCTAATCTGTCCCACTCCTCTGATTGCCATTGAGTCAACTTGCCACCACCAGGCCTGGCTCAAGGAGTAGGCCGTGGTGCTTCTGTCCTAGACGATGATTTCGTTGATTTAATCAGAACTATCTTGAGGCCCAGTTATGGACTGTTGTTTATCTAGCCACTCCGCTTAAACCAGTGTGCTCTGGCCGGTTCTAAAAGAAGCATATGCAGTATCTCCAGATAACATACTGTATTCATGGATCATACAGACATACAAGTCCGCCACAGTATGACATCTAAACCCAGGACTTTAGGCCTGCAAGGCAATAATGCTAGTCAGTGTGCCTTTGGCATAATCTTAAGGCCAATCTGAAAAAAAGAAGCTCTAAAAGGTATGTGCAGATTTAGCAAAGTTTTTAGTTGAACACTAAAACAGAAATTACAAATAGTAGTGGAAGTTTAATGTAAATTAACATTCAATTCTTTTACACAGAGTTACTAGGAATGAGGAAAAGAGAGAAAAAACACACAGATAAGGGAAGCGAATAGAGAGGATATCTGACCAGCATTGCCTTTGGCTAACCCAAGAATAGAGATATCATCACCCATTTGTAATCCTTGACATAAAATTAAACAAACATGAAAACTTGCTTTGATGTGTATTCAATTTTAACAAAATGTGTTATGATGAGGCTAACAAAAAACAGATGATCACCTGATCAAAAAGGTGTACTTGAAGTTTCAAGATGGTTGAACAACGAAAGGAAAATATAACACTGAAGTCCAAGAGCCGCCTCTGTCCAATAATTTATTGTGCAGTGTTAAGTGTTATATGGGCTACTGTAAGCTTACGCCAGATTTTGGTAACATCAGGAACTAAAACGAGGCTAACTATACTTTGCTTAGAAGTAAAAACTGTAGGAGGAATTGTTTGTGCATTAATGACCTTACAGGTATGACAGGTTTGCAGATAGCAAAGGTGAAGGATGTTACTGCTGAAGTGATTATAACACTTACTTCTTTTCCTTGTGCTAATTTTCAGTTTGTATCTTTTTCAACACTATACTGGGCAGAACAAACATTTTTGTTATTTTACTATATGAAATGTTTAGCTAACACCATCAAGATAGTTTCCTACACGTTGCCTGTAGTCCAGCACAAAGCAAAACAAAGAATGTTCAAATGCAAAAATATTGTGTTTTGTGCGATACTCAGTTTTAATGGAAAATATGGTTACAAAAGTACTGGATGGCAGACAAAGTGCAAGAACCTATGTGTTAGCAAAACATTTCATATAATAATTAGAAAAATTGTGTATTCGTTTAAAAAAAGAATGCACAGCAGTGCCTCAAGAACAGGCCTGACATCTGCAGGAAGACATGGCTGAAACTAATCAGTGACCAAGATTTCTCTACAACCTCGATGAGGTGTTCAGTGGTTGGCATGGGCTCCACATGCAGGGCAGGAAGCTTCAGAAAACCTGTAATGAGCACAATGTAGGCTTAGCGAGGTTCCTGGTGCTAGATGAAAAATAACATTTGAGGCCAAGTGACAACAACTGTATACACCATCACCTCTTGTCCAAAGCTCAGTGGCCTTTCTTTGTTTTTGTTCATGATTATAAAGTGTTTAGTCAAATTAAAAGATTAGAGAAACAGCAGATTAGAAAGAAAACATGGTTATACAAAAGGATTAAAAGGACATCGTATTTTACGATTTCCACAACAGTATACATATTCGTTTTTTCATCGTTATATGTAATTAAACTAAACGTTATACAGGTTTACCTTTAATGTTGGTGTTAGGCTGCCCGCACGTGATCTGGTTTCATAGCCTCTTACATTACTGCTCTCATTGTTTAAAGAGGAGTTTTGCTGAAACCTGAGGTCTTCCTAAAATAAAATTTAAAAGAAGCACAATTATTTAGCACTTTTTTTGAACAATGACACAAAGAAGGCTATATTCATATGCACACTAAAACATCAAACAGTCGGGACCTGTGTCATCACAAAGCTTTAATTTGCAGTTTGTGTGTTACAGTGGAGTGTTAGCAGTTGTGTCTGACACATCTGAATAAATTAAATGACAAAAAAATGCCCATCTGACTGTAAAGTTGCAGATCAATGCCCATATTTCTAAAGTGTCTTACAATTACTCCTTGGAGTTGCACTAAAAGTCTGAGTAGGATAAGAATTTGTCCGACCCCAGCGTAGAACAATGTAAGATGGAAGTGCGTGTAGAACACTGTGTCTAGTTCTGAATGATGATATCATAATTTTACGAGCTGCAAAATAGCAGTCATGATGATGTTTTACAGTTTTCTGATACCAATGCTAAGGCTTCACCACAATAATACTAATATTCAAAATAGTAGGAGAAGAACAAGAAGGAAAACATAATAAGGTAGGATACTGTGATTAGCTGCATGTAATTTTTTCACCATCAAGAATAATACTGTAATAAGCACCAAGATGGGCAGATCAAGACGCACACATACTGAATGAGAGTTAAGCCTGATAAAAGGCATGTTTATTAAACAATGAATGAAAAATCCACACTGTGATAAAGAATCACTAACAAGCCGTATAATTTAATACCAAATTTCATTATCTGTTGGGCCTGGCTTTTAATTGCAAAACTGACTGGAAAAAAATCCTTTATCCAAGGTGACTTAAAACATTTAAGATTGTGACAATTGATTACATATGTTTTGTCTTTCCAATTGGAACACAGACAAGTGAATTAACTTGCTCATGGTCACACAGTGTAAGTAGTAGGATTTGGGCTTACGACCTCAGGACTTGAAGTCTAAAGCCTTAACCACAACACCACACTCCCTGTGAATAATATTAGCCCTTAAACCTACAAATATTGTGTTATTTGTTAGTTACATAGTACTTATGAATTTTCACTTGGGATTAACAAAGTATCTATCTATCTATCTATCTATCTATCTATCTATCTATCTATCTATCTGGTGATACACCCGATTAAGAAACAGCACAATAACGGAGGCCCATTATCTTCTGAAGTTTCCAAAGCGCTAAGCCGGGTAACAGAGCCAGCTTAGTATAAAACAGTGATTAATAGTTCAATTAAATGCTTTGACCTGTAACTTAAACACCAATGTCGGATGCCTGTTCATTTTTGCATTTATACTTTAAAGGACCCTAATTAGGACTAAAATTATAGAAAATTCAGGAAAGTCTGTTTTGAATGTTAAGCCATTTTCAACAGAGTTGTTGATGTTCATTTTAGACATGGAGTTCCCAGAATAGAGACTTTGTGATAGCATGGCATTCTGTCTCTCTCTGGCATTCCAATAAGTTTAATTCATTTTTGAAAATTCGAAATTTAAGAGTAGACCCAAAGGAATCATTTTGAATTTGAAGATTATTACTAAAAAAGTTTGCTTCATTATGGCTACAGTACAGAGGTTTTTATTAATAGTTGAGTCAATGCAGTGCTCACCACAAGCATTTTTAAAACTTGCTCTCTCTCATTTAGTTTATCCTGCAGTTTTCCTATGACCTGCAGATCCCCAAGTCTGGACTCACTCCTCTTGAGTTTTTCTTCTTTTTCTTTAATCCTAAAAACATTAAACAAATACAGTTCAGATACCAAACCACCCACAAGGACATAAAGGCAAATTGCACAATACAAATGTGAACCATTTTTGGTTCACTTGCTGTCAACTGTGATTAATATGATGCACATTCGCTGCTTGATACTTATCCATGGCGTTGAACAAAGAAGTTGAAGCATGACTAAAGCCAAATTGATCCATTTATTTGGTAGAAAAAACCTGCAATGGAGCTCTTCATCCCTATTCTATAGTAATAAACTGAAGTAGCTGAAATAATGATTAATGACATACTATCTAAAACTATACACATTCTAAATGATAAGATTTCCTTCCTCTCTGCTTAAATGGTCAGCTTTTCCTGTCTATCTACTGTGAACTACTACGGGGACATCCAGCCACCCAACCCCAACACAGACGCTAGGCACAAGTGCAGCACACCATACTATTTATTTACAAGCGGGGAAGTGCTTTTCCCTCACTCCTCACAGCAGCTCAATACAAAGCATCAAGCACATCAATACACTGTTCCTTTTCTTTCTATCTGTCCGTCCGTCCATCCATCTGTCTGTCTGTCTCTGTCCTTTCCACTTCCTCTCCTCCACTGGTAACCTTCGTCCCTCTTCCTCTCAACTCTAGCTCCCTGAATGGAGTGAGGAGGCTCCTTTTATGTTACACCTGGGAGTGCTCCAGATCGCTCATCAGTGTTAACTGGAATTACTCCCAGGTGTGATGGAAACCCAATATAGCTGGGCTGTGCTGTCAGTCTGCAGCTCCCACTAGTGACCCCCACGGAACCCCACAGGACTGCATCAGACTCCAACTCACAGATAGATAGATAGATAGATAGATAGATAGATAGATAGATAGATAGATAGATAGATAGATAGATAGATTCCCGTAGGGCAAGCTATATCTATCTATCTATCTATCTATCTATCTATCTATCTATCTATCTATCTATCTATCTATCTATCTATCTATCTATCTATCTATCTATCTATCTATCTATCTATCTATCTATCTATCTATCTATCTATCTATCTTATATAGTTTCTGTCGATCATGACATTTACTTGTACTTCTAATACATCACAATTAATAGAATGCTTGAGTGACAAGATGATGCTCCTGGTGTAAAAACATCTTTATGTATTTTAATCATCAAAATGTCAAATATTTCATTACTTAACAACCCAAATCAGTTTTGCAAAAACATGCTGTTGAGGTAGGTAGCAATTTATTTGTGCTTTAGTACTCATGTCCCATGCTTAATCCCCACATTTTTTTACCCACACAGAAGCAATACAATATGACTATACAGTACAGTACTCTGTTTCCAATGAGACTATTTTTGCTTGAAGACGTGTCTGATGAGTGCTAAAATCAGTCACAATACTCTGAATCTCTTTTCGATGTTCCTGTTTCAGACTCTCCAGAATCACATGATGTCTGTCTTCTAATGACCTGCAGAAATACAGCATTTTTGAATCTGTCATAGATTCCAAGTTTAGAACAAAAGAGCATTTTTAAACAATAGAGTATGAGTGGTATTGATCAAAATAGCAGCCTTTTATTGTTTGTTGTTAAAGCTTAGATTTAAAAGGATGACTTAATATAAAGCAATTATCATTTAAAAAGTAGGACAACAAGTCTATACAAGTCTATTAAATACTCCAATTTAGTTATACTTTGAAGAAGTGAAGAAAAGTGAAGAAAAATATACATGTCTCATGATTTTCACTACATTGCTTCAAAATCTTGATTTTTATTGGAAAGTTTTCTTATTCACCTCCTTTGCTGTTCTTCTGATATATGGAGCTGAAGGGTTTGCTTCCTCCTGAGTTCCAGTTCAGAATAAATAGAATCAAGTTGTTGTTTCAAGTTTTCATTTTCCTTTCTCAGAGTAAATACCTCATTCTGGCATCCTTCTAACTGGCTGTGCAGTGATTTCATTTGATCCTGCAGGTTTATATCCTGTGGCAAGGTAAAATATTTCCATTGTTTATTCATGCAGAATATGAAAGTAGGACAGGCTGGTAGGAGTTAATAGGTAATTCATGGCCTAGGCTCTACTGTCTTTTAGTGTTGGCAATTTAAAGAGAGATTTAAGACAACAATGTCATATGTAATGGGAAATGTGCCTGGGCCTCTACATGAGTATATGAATATGGTAGGGAATAGACAGACCCACAGAAAAATGATTGACCACTTTATTAACAAATAGTAAGCTGCCCTTAGAGCAGCCTGGTGTTTAAAGTACAGCAGATTGGTGCTGGTCCATATCAACTCTAAAGTGTCCAATACATATTACAAAGTACCCAGTGCTGGATGTCTACTCTGAAAAACTTGTTCCATCTCATCTCTCAGATGTTTGGTTGGATTAAAATTCGATTACTGTGGATGCCACTTAATTAAGATGAGTTTAAAGAAGTCCTAAGTAAAGTATTTTATTTTTATTTTATATATATATATATTCATTGCATTCATAGACAGGTAACCAGGTAACACTTGTGGTTGGTCTGCCATTTGGCAAACATCCGCCATGGTGCCCTCTTCAGTTGCGAGAAGCAGATCATGGAATGTTGCATAGTTTACTACGAATGCAATGAATGTAATTACTCCGGACCTACAGGCTGTCAAATAAACGAACCACAAGCCATGGCGCAGCGTAAAGGGGCTTTGTCTCTGACAGTAACGTCCGAGGTTCGATCCCCGAGAGGAGGTGCAGTGAGTGTGTACACCTGATGAGCCCAAATGAGGGCGAAACACGTGTTGCGTACTCTTTGCATTATTTGACAGTAAACTATGCAATATATATATATATATATATATATATATATATATATATATATATATATATATATATATATATATATATATATATATATATATATATAAATAAATGTTTATTTGGGTGAGAGAGGGGGTTTGTTCCTGTGCTCTTTTGTGTGTTTCTTTTTAAGATTCTGGTATGTTTGCGTTTACCTGCAATATAATACCTTTGGCTTCTAAATGAAATATTGTGGCAAAACGAGAGAAATTAAACGCTTCCACTGGCAGAGGACTTATTCTATAATCAAACTATTATCTATGCATGTCCTGTTTGCAGGGGTGATGTGGAGGTTGTTTTCTCACAGTTTTGTTCTTTAGTCCATTCCATGGTTTCCATAGCCTTATGGCGTGCAGTATTTTCATGTAAAAAGACTTTATACTGTACGTATGTGTATACTCTCGTGCCACAAGTTAAGAATGATATCCAGATATCCTTTGGCAATGACTATTTATGCTACTCACAGTGGGAAATCAAGTGTTATTACACTAATATCACCAAGCTGCCTTGTTAACACACAGCAAAAGGGGTTCATGAACTCCTCAGATATTAGCAACAAGTGGGATTCCACAGGTATTTCTTTTCAGTCTTCTAGTATTAAATGTAAAACAGTGGCCTTAGATCACAACAGTGAAGCCACCACATTTGCTGCCTGCCACACGTAGTCCAAAATACAGTATTATATACATAGATAAGCTTATTTTGGTATTACTCTTATACTCTGCTCTTACATTGATTGAATACAGCCCATTTGTTACTCTACGCTTATTGTCAATGTCCACACACAAAGCTGATACTGGCTGGATGCTTTTTAGTTGGTATGCTATACTCAGTACAGTTGCGAGTATCACAGCTGAAAAACCCAGCAAGACTAGTGGTCTTGAAATATATTATTTTGACATATTTGACAAATATTACCATGCTGACAGATACTTCCATCTTTAACCTTGGCTGGTTGCCCCCTGAGTTGGGCCACCGCAGGCTGAACAGTTAATTACAAGGGGAAAGGCAGGAATATCTAACAAGGTCACTTAATGTGTTATGATTTAAACAGAAGCTACTACTACCTTTTCTTTCCACTTTATGAATTTTTATTCCATTAATATGTTTAATAATTTCAGTAATTACATATTTTCATTATGGGCAGTATTAAGTTACATTTTAATGCTGCAGCCTAACACAGGAATTAGATCTCAGCCTGGTCACCATTAATATGGAGTTTGCAATTTCTCCCCATTACTGTGCTAATTTTCCTCCTCGTACATCAGCTTTCATCTCATATCCCACAGACATGCAGGTCAGGTGAACTAGCGATTCAAAACTGATCTGGTGAGTGAGCATCTCTGTGATGGACTACAAGCAATGGATGTATGGTAACAGCCAAAGCCAGAACACCACAGAGCACAACCCCGAATATGGGGCCCACCTACCTACCTACCTACCTACCTACCTACCTACCTACCTACCTACCTACCTACCTACCTACCCCTGCTCTGGGAGAGCAGGGTACTTGAAGAAAAGGTACAAAATCTACAGGCATTGACCGAACTGGGATTTGAACATAAGTGTAGGACTTTGAAGGTGTGAGACCATGCTGCATGCAGCCACACTTTTTTAAACTGTCACCATCTGCATATGTTCTTGCTGACTTTTGCAAGAGAATATTACTATTAATATATTACTATATATTTGTAAGCAATAACTTAAATATTAGCAGTATTTTTGTGTCCTTTACTGTTTTGTTTAATTCATCTTCCCTGGTTGCACGGTTAGCATATACAGTAAGAGTTTTTTTTTTTTTACAAATAGAGCTTTTTATCATTCAAGCACTAGACCTCTGGAAATCACATATTTTAAGGGAAAGGGGGCATATAATATGGCCCTTGTTTATTATTCTTGAGTTTTATAGGACCATTATTGTGTTAAAGAATACATATGGATAAGATAAGTATACATCTGCATCTATAATTGTCTGGCCAAAGGACAATCTGTTACACATGGGGCTATGCAGTTCTTCAAGAAGACAAAGAAATTATACATTCACAACAATTTATATTATCTGTCATCAATCTGGAATAGCTCTCTACTAATATATGAATGTACAAGTGAGTTATGGCAGAACACCAGGGTATACCAACCTGCTGCTGTGTCTTGTGGTTTCTTAGATTTGCTATCTCCAGCTGGAGGTCTTCAATCTGTTTCATGTGTCTCTGGGCCAACTGCCTGCACCATCCAGCATGCTGTTGTGTCAGTTCTGCTTTTTGGTTGTCTGCAGAGATATAATTTATTAATTCAATAAATGGATAAACAAATCACTTTTAATATTCAGGTACTATAGAAGCAAAAGAGAAAACCTTTAATTTTCAGACTGACCGTGTTATAATTATTCCAGGTTTTCTGAGGTATGCTACTTTTTAGGATTGCTTAATTTACATGTAAAATCTTGAACAATACATTAGAATGGTACTCAAACTTTCAATGATATGCTAGATTAGGCCTGACTTCTTCATTCCCTAGGCAGTGTTTTTTCAGTTAGCTGATCAAAAAATCACAAGAAGAGTTGTATGCAGAGTAAATCAATGTACTAAACCACAATGTGCTCAAACCAGCCAATTGTGGACACCACTTACAGTATCTGTGTACAACTGTTTTGGTTTCTTTTCTGTTGTTTACAAAGCAAAAAAGAGAACTTCCATCCATCCATCCATTTTCCAACCCGCTGAATCCGAACACAGGGTCACGGGGGTCCGCTGGAGCCAATCCCAGCCAACACAGGGCACAAGGCAGGAAACAATCCTGGGCAGGGTGCCAACCCACCGCAGGACACACACAAACACACCCACACACCAAGCACACACTAGGGCCAATTTAGAATCACCAATCCACCTAACCTGCATGTCTTTGGAATGTGGGAGGAAACCGGAGCGCCCGGAGGAAACCCACGCAGACACGGGGAGAACATGCAAACTCCACACAGGGAGGACCTGGGAATCTAACCCAGGTCCCCAGATCTCCCAACTGCGAGGCAGCAGCGCTACCCACTGCGCCACCGTGCCGCCCAAAAAAGAGAACTTAACTAAGGTAATTAATTTATGACTAGACAAGATTTCAAATATATTAGATTAGTCTAAAACACTGGTGATATCAGACACGGAGGTACTACAGATAAAGAAGGACATCACCTGTGAATAAAGATTTTATATTATGGGAATTGAGAACTGTAATGGGCGTTATAAGCTGGGAGTGTCGGACAGCAACTGCAAGTGGTTTAGCCTAGATAAAAAAAGAAATGGGAAAAGAGGGAAAACCTGCCTGCATCCTCTGCTAATGAAGAACGAACATGAAATATCAGAATTGGTCAGAAGGACTAAGGACAAAGAAAAGCACAAAGTCTTAATCTTACTTAAAAAACCCATAGCAAAGCCCATTCTTTCAATGACTTGCCACAAGTTATGTGAGTTCATATGATCAAATGTCTTCTCTGAGTCAAAGGAAGGAGAGCAGCCAGGCTCATATGTAGTCAAGCACAAATAATGATGTACTAGAGTCTGTACATGTTGTCAGAAGCTAACCACAAATTTATAAAACCATTCTGAGCAGGATGGATTAATTTACATATGGCAAATTCCCTGACCATGGTCAATAGTACTTTTGTACCAATGTTCATAATAGAGAGAGGCCTGTAACTGACATATTGCAAAATTCTTTTTATCCTTTAAAATGTAGCTGACTACCATGTTAACATTGAGGTTTATACAGAAGAAGAAGATGTTTTCTTGATTACATGGGTTGGGGTCTATGGGTTTCTGGGGAAACATTTTCCAAAATGAACAAATTAAATCAGGAGCAGGTCCATGCAACAATAGCTCCCCCCCTTTTCTTTTTTGAGATGGTCCAAAGCATCCTTGAGTTCGGGTAAAGAAACAGGGCCATCTAAAACAGAAGCCCCTTGCTGTTAGACAGGGAAAGTAATTATGTAATTTCAGAGGAATGTATCGATCTAAAATTGATTCTTAATTGCATATATTCTGCTTGCCCTGTCCCCATGTGCCTAATGAGAAATAAAACGGTGAATGAGGAACTCTGCTCTCTGAACTACATTAACTATTAAGCTCAGTTTTATTTTTGGCAGTTTAAAGTTTGTGATGTTTACTGACCACAAGAGGGAGCACTATTCCCAGGAATTAGAACTGTATTTTGTGCCTCACTATCATTTTTTGAGTTTGGAGATGTAAGAAGAAAGATATAGTAAAGTTTGGAATAAAGCCATTAACTTTTTGCTGGGGCTAGTCTATAGGGCCTAGACTAGGCAATCACCTTGTTTCACAGAAAATGTTTATAAAAATGTTTATTATTTAGAAGAGAGAAATTTAACTGGAGCATGGTATATAAGAAGAGGTTGGTACTACTGCAGGTTTTCAACATTTCTGATTGGACAAAGTGGAGGTGTTTAAAATTAATTAGGCAGGGATCATGAAATAAACAATGAAGATGGTCCAGCATGCACAAGTGCTGCAGAGTCTAATGCAAGACCATTACATTTCAAGAAATTATATTAAGCACAGCCTCAGTCAATATGACACCCAGAAAAGGAAAAAATGATAGATAGTGGGATAGTGACTGGAAATACAAATACCCAAGGCTCACTCTACCCAATTTCCCACATATTCTTAAATTAACCAACAACATTAAAACGACTGCAGTTTCTCACTGTTAGTAAGTTGTGTAGTTCTTCTAAATACAGGGTCAAAATGAAGTACCACATTTCTCAAGATCATAGCGCGAGGCAGAGGCAGCTGAGTGGGTTGGGGGTCCTTTGATAGGTGATCCCTTGTAGTTTTCAGTCGGCAAAATGCCTTGGTCTGGTGCGCACCGTGCTTTAGCCATCGAAGCTTTCTTCAAAAACAACAAATCCATCATCACTACACAACACGTCTTCCGAATGCACTTCAGTATTCCACCTAATGGTGATGTCCCAAATCGAAAAACAATTCTTCAGTGGGTGGCTAAATTTAGACAGATGGGTACAACATTGAACAGAAAATCTCTAGGCCATTCTAGGACCGGACAAACGTCTGAAAACATCCAATCTGTAAGGGCATCGATCTTTGTCTCCTAGACATTCAGCACGCAAACATGCTTCTGCCTCAGGCATTTCCAACATGTCTTTGAGGAGGATTTTGCATGAGGACCTCAATTTCCATCCATACAACATGATGGTTGTGCAGGAACTCACTGAAAGGGACTGGGAGAGCTGTAGAGAGTTGTGCACGAACATTCTGCAAACCGTTCATCGAGATGCTATCATCATGTGCAGCAATGAGTCACATTTCCAATTGAATGGTTGTGTAAATAAGCAAAACTTTTGCTATTGGGCTGAAACTAACCCTCGTGAACTTCATCAGAGACCCCTGCGTGTGGCATTGTAGGCCCTTACTATTTTGAGGAGGGGGAAGCAACAGTCATCGTCACTTCAGAACGTTACCTTGAAATGATAGAGAACTTTTTGCGGCCCCAACTGGAAGAAATGGATGTGGTGGATGCCTGGTTTCAACAGGATGGGGCATCAGCTCATACGGTGCGGAGATCCATGCAAGGTTTGCGGGAGATGTTTCCAGGGAAGCGGATCTCCCTATGCGGTGATGTCGGGTGGCCTTCATGTTTGCCTGATCTTGTTTCATGTGGGGCTATCTCAAGTCTAAGGTATACACACACCGACCTCAAAAATCTTGAAGCCCTCGAGGATGCTATTCCCCTTGAAATGGCCAAACGAGTCATGCGAGCATTCAGAAATCATCTGAAAGAGTGTATCACTAATGATGGCCACCACCTTGAAGAATCATTTTTAAAACACAGTGAAAATAATCTATTTTGTGTAACCTTTCTTGTATCATAATGAAATTTACTTTACCTTGTAGCGTTTTTGTAGAATAAATGTTTGAAATTTGGTAACTCTCTTTCTCTCACCATGTATTACAAAGAAACCTTTCTCATATGACAGTGTTTAGGGGAAGGATGAACTTGTGGAATGGAGGGTTCCATGCATCCATTTTCTACCCCACTTTTCCAGTTCAGGATAGTGGAGAGACAGAGCTCAATTTATAGAATTTAAGGCAAGACTGGAACCAACCCTAAATGCATAGACCTATGCTGAGCACAAGACCAATTAATAGACACCAATTAACCTAACTTACTCTGTCAACATTCTTATAATCAACAAAACTACATGAAGACTGTAGTATCTCGAGAGAAAAAACAGACAATAACAGGTGGAATGTCCCAAGTTCAAATGGACAGTGCCAATCCCTGGAGCTATGAGGAAGCTTTGCTAACCACTCTGCCACTGTGTTCATATAAATTACTATTTCATATATCCCTTAAAAATAGAGCAATCTATTCAAGTACAGGAGCTGGAGAACATGCATACATCATTTATCACTGTGGCATTTTGTCTGTGAAGCTTTTGATATATTTGTGGCTTATATTTCCATAATGCTGCTCAAGTATGCATGTAGTCCTGCATACATTCTCTGCTGCATATTGAGAAGTTTTAATATGGATGTGCACAGGTCACTGCCACCTAGCAATTCAAGTTGATTATCACTGGGACGACTCCATACATACATACATATTCCATTGCAGACAGAATGGGTGGATGGCAACAGTTTTGTGGTTTTTACTTTAATGCTAACGTGTCATTTTAATTCCGCCAACCAGCAATGCTACTCATTGGTATTTCAAAATTAACCTGTTCAATATCAGAAGGGATTTTTAACATTCTTCCCATTTTCAAAATAGATGACAATAATTTGCAATATACAAAAACAGTTTAACCTGCCTATTCTCTAAATGTTTATGGAAATACTGTATGGAGATTTTGAATAATGACATGAAATAAAGATATTAATATGTATATTTAGTATATTGGTATTTTATTATTATAAGCTTTAAGGGTATTATAAAATTATTTGCAGGCAATAAAACAGATGCAATAAACATCTGTTATTTAGCTATTGATCATATGTCCTTTCACAAAAATGAAAAATGATACTCAAAGCCATGCTTTTCAATTCTTTGCCATAAAACAAAAACACGTATACATTACCCAGGAGAACATTTTGTTGTTTTTCCATATGCTGTCGTTCAGCTTGAATCTCTGCTTTTGCTCTCTCTTCAGCAGCCTGCAGTGCTGTTTGATAAGACCGAATTTCTGCCAATAGCTTTTCCTCCCTTTCTCTGTATTTATGTTCCATCATTTCCTGTATGAAGTAAAGTACCAGTATTGTAAACCAATTATTGAGTACTCTTTATCTGCTTTATCTTCATCAAAAGGTCTACTGTAAAAGTACTATGACTGGCCTTGGTTAAAGATTCAGCTAATTTGTTTCTTAAAAAAACTGTTACTTAAGGGATAATAAAAATGATCAACTGAATAAAAAACAGGTGGACGACCTGTTCTGAAGCGCAGGTGGGATGGCTGCTAACTTAAAATTACTGACATAGCCGGAGAATTGACAAGGGTTCAGCATATTCATTTAGCATATAACTGATAGAGGCCTCTCACATTCTTAAAAATATTCCTGTTGTTCCTCATTTGGAGAATTTCTTTTCAATTAATAAGCTCTGACATAAAAATAATTAGGATATGTACAATGCTGTATGTTTGACTGTTCCATGAAAAACATTTGTCAAACTGCAGCAGGTCTAACAATGGAGTTTGAACCAAGACGGGTTAACTTATAGAAGACAACAGCAAAGTATATGGCCAGGCGGGATTTAAAAAAAAATAATCTGCTTTCAAATCCAAAGTAGAGCAGAGTGGTAGCGAGTTAAATCAGTTTTAAGGTGTTGCATGGAAACTTTTTTTGTTTTTTATTTCATACTTTAAATAGAGCATGAAGATTTTTTTTTGCATGTCCTGTACAGAGATGAGAGGCATTTTATACAGGGAGGCTGTGGCAGAATAGGGGGATTCATGCAAAAATATTCTGAAAGTAAAGACTTACTTAATTTTGAAACTGAGCCAGGAGAAGTTTTAGGACAGTTTTTAAACTGGATCCTAGCAGCAACTGAATTCAGTGGAGAGGCCAAAGCTCAAGTGTATTGCGAGCAAGACAAATGGCAGAATATGGCAGCTGACTGCAGTAATTTGGATGAGCCAGAGAGGTCAGACAGAAGCTGCAATTATTCCAGTTAGCAGGAGTCAGCAGTTGCCCAATATAAAAAGAACAAGAACCTGAACAACAAGATGAATAGCACTGGGCAGAAAAGGTCGGGATATTGTTTGTAATGTGAAGAAAATAAAAATAGTCCTGGGTCAGTGTGAAGAGATGTACAGAATATATGAAATACTATCACACTTTACAATCACATTGAGGTCCTCAATGATAACTGGAGGTGAAAGGGTGGCACTCTCTGGAGCAAAACCAAGAAAATAACACATAGTGAGAGAATCAGAAAGTAAGTAAGAAAACAAAGAGAGACAGATTCAGAACAACTACAATATATTGTTGCACCTAGTAACACCTCGTAAACATATGAGAGACAGTGCAGCATAGAACCTCTGATTTCAATATCTCAAACGGTATTGCTTATAATATTCTTAACTAAAAATAACTAGACTAAGAGTTAGACCACTTATTTGTATCATAGGTAAAAATTCAGGTCTTGCCTACATATTGATTTATATGGCATATGTTTAAATATTAAAAAAACAACATACTGCATTACTGTAAGACTGAATTTTAAAAATGTGCTTCAAGCTAAATTGGTAATAATTTGGGCTTCACCATAAAAAGTTTAATAATACCTAATTGATTATATGATACAATAACAATAATCCATCCATCCATCCATTATCCAACCCGCTATATCCTAACTACAGGGTCACGGGGGTCTGCTGGAGCCAATCCCAGCCAACACAGGGTGCAAGGCAGGAAACAAACCCCGGGCAGGGTGCCAGCCCACCGCAGGGGCAATAACAATAATATTAATTTTATATATATATATATATATATATATATATATATATATATATATATATATATATTGTGAAGGACATGCCCGGCAGGGACGCCCCTACTGCATCTGTTCTGGGGGAGCTACCATGGACAGCTCAATACCTCCCTCGGGACACTTGGTGGCAGCCTCCCTGGCAGACGATGATTCCCCAACCGGGCGCATGGCTCCATGGGAGATGGAGTCCTCCACAGCGTGGTTGGGGGCTCGGATGGCCACCAGGGGGAGCTGCATGGACTTTGCAGCCCGGCTGGTCAATTCCTCAGCCCCACCCAGAAATGCAATTAGGCCCAGGTGATCAAGCACCTGGAATACTTCCGGGTGGGGTATAAAAAAGGGCCAGCCACCATCACTCGAGAGAGCCAGAGTCGGGAGGAGGAGGACTAAGCCTGAGGAGGAGTGGTGGTAAAGAAAGAAGAGAGAATTGTATTGTGATATTGTGAGTGTTCTGGGACTGTGTTGGGCCTGTGGGACACGGGGAAGGCATGCCCCACAGCTGAAGAAAAATAAAGGAGTGTGCTTTATTTAAGTACGTGCCTCTGTCTGAGTCTGTGCCGGGTCGGGTGCTATATAGCGTCATTCACAATATATATTATATATATATATATATATATATATATATATATATAAAAGAATATCCGGCACCCACAAGAATGCAATGACGAATAATGGAACAAGATGCACAACAAAAGAGGAACATTAGAACTAGCATATCCAGTGAAACAGAGGTTCCTAAATGCACGACATGATCGAAACATACCGAGTTACCATTGTATCATTGTGCCCATTTTAATAAAAGAGTGTTTCGCTATGCTAGTTATTATTACCAACTGTGTAACACAACAGCGATATAATTAACTGACCTTAAATGCATGTGCTTTGTTGTTTTCTGTCTGTTTTTGCATTTGCTGATTTAAAGTCTCCAGCTGAGTTTTCAAATTGTGGTTCAGTTGGATGCTGTCTTGAAGCTCTTGCTGTAGCAATTCCTTCTCCTTGGAGAATTTAGATTCCAGCTTTTTCAAAGCCTTGTACAACAGTAGCTGTTTTGAATCCAGTGGTAATGCACCAGGCTTATTTTAAAAGAAAGTATAAGGCCCATTTAACACATGTATATTTCAACTATTATAACATAATGAGACATACTTATGACAATATCATAAATATGCTTGTACTGTAATGTTAATTATAAATAACAAAAATGTAATGTCCAGATTGTTATACAAGGTCAACAATTATATATGATTATATGGCCATCATCAGAAAATAAACATGGACCTGATGTCTAAAAGACAAAAAAGTCTGCAAAATTTATTAAACAATGGAAATTTTAAATGAAGTTAGAAAAAGCTTTGATAATTGGGCCTAAACTAAGTTTATGTCATCATAAAACTCACAAAGACTCAACACTTGAACCTTTACACTTGAAGCATTATTTGTGAACATACAATAACACAATGGGCATTGTCTCGAGAAGGCATATATGCTCATTTTTATGGAAAGAAAATAAAGCTAATCCCAGAAAATACCCTATTATGGCAAAGTCACTGCTGTATATTTTTACTAATGTGTTACTGATTATACTAATTTAATATTAAATAGCATAAGGTTAGAAAAAGAACCCAAATAAATGATACTTATCTCCCTATACTCACAATCAATCCAAAATTAATCAATCATGAAGAAACTTAGATTCATTAACTCAAGCATGAACAAATGGCACCCTCACGGGGTAGGAGGACATTATTATTTAATCATTTGATGTTTCTTGTTTTTTTTTTTCTAAAGTACCTCCCCTAATGTTTTTGCTCCTCTTTCTTTAGTATAAAACACAACCTGACAATAAGTGAGACAGAAAAGTGAAGTATGAGCACAGCAGCCTTTCCCTAGTGTTTGACAGTTCTAAAAGAAGGCTCCTGGTGAATCAGGCCAGCAGTGGCATGTCACTACTTCTAGGGATCTGCAGTGAGCTCTGGAGTGGTAGTAACTGTAACCTTATAGACATGCTTTTTTTGACAAACATTAATTTTCAAGGAAGCAATGTCAAGTACGAGGAAGATACACGAATGCTGATTCTAGGATGTTCTTAATCATACTTCCAGCAAATTTAACTGATGAAAAATTAATTTTTTTTTTACCTTAACTAAAAGGTGAGTTACTATAACCATTTAAAGTTAAATAAAATACAACTGTTTGTATACATGTTGTGGGTCTGTAAGAGTGCTGTACTAGCGATATAATTAAACAAAACTATGAAGTGTTTTTCTACTAGGGGGTGATCTCCAAGTCGTAGTTCCCACTGCAAAGAACAACTGGCCGAGAATAGCACTGCTTAAATAGCACACATACAGTCAGTACTGCTGGAGTTTCATTTTTAAAATCGGCTGTGCTCAACTGCATTCCATTTTTACAGTCAGTTCAATCACACACCAAATTGCTTGTATGGAGGTATGATACTGTCATTCCTGGGCCCAAATTGTCCCACAACAGACCTCTTAATAAATTAATCTTAATCTACTTAATTTTAGTTATATATCCTGGGGAAAAACAGAAGAGTTGTATTTGCCAGATGCAACCGTATGCTATAAAACATAATATATTCTTAAGATTCCAGCTGGGATAATTATGGTGTTCTTAAATTTTACAATCAGAGGAAAACACTGAATTTTTTATATTTAACTTATGATTTTTTATTTTTCTGTTTCATTGGATTGAACATTGACTTTCTGTATCCATGAAAAAAGCAAATACTAACTAATCTTGGTGACAAAAATAGCAAAAACAAGCAAATATGTAAAGAAAAAATTAATGAGTAGTAAAACACATATAATTTGGTAAAAATCCTAAATGCCGTGGCCTCTTTGTTTATTTCTGTTAATCTTCCAAATAAAGAATCTGTAGATCAACAAGTGCAATTATTCACATATTCTAGCTACAACCTCACATATGTGTGCAAAATGTTGTAAATTCAGTACACAATAGTGTGTAATAACATAAATATCACAATTATGGCCTAAAAGTATATAAAAGTGAACCCAACAGCCACAGAAAACATATTTTGGCTACTGGTACAGTACTTGGGATTGCATTCTTTCAATCTTTCCAGATCATGTGACCACAAGTAAGGATGTGGATATAGACTGACTGATAAACTTAAGTCTTTGTTGGCGGACTTAGCTCCCTTTTCACTACTACGGACTGGTACAATGTCTGCAAAACTGCTGTTGCGCCAATTCATTGGTCAGTTTCACAATCACCTCTTCCCTCACAGGAACTTGAACTTCTCTACTTCGGACAACTGCTCTCCCTTACAAGTAGAGACCAAACCTGTCTTTTCTGTGAAAGGACCATGGCATCAGATTTCTCAGTTCTAGTTCTCATCCCCAACATATCACACACAAGCTTTTCCTGCCTGTATAGGATATCATAGTCTTAAGAGGCCAAGAGGGCAGGACCTTAGAGATAAACCTTTGTGTGACCAGTGGCTTGCACAGGAGCATTTCAGAAGAAGAGCAACTGCGCAGGACAAGGGACTATATTGCTATGAAGAAATCAGAACACCCTACCCCTCCCAATTCAGCAACTAAAGAAGCTTTCTGAGTATCTGAATAGAGATTTCACAATCTCTCACAAAAGCACCAAAGATATATTAATTCCTGAAACTGTTGGGGTTTATTTGTTTCTCCATTGCTACCAATATAATATAATAATCAGTTGTTTTCTTAGGGGTAAGGGCTATATCATTTAAGCTCATTTATGTTTTCCATTAAATAAAATGAGTTATTAATGTTAATACTTTCTTGTTTAAAATGGAGATGATTAGCATACGCAAGTCAGAATTTCAGTATGTACTGTACACGTGGCAGTACTACTACTCAGCTATGAGTATACTTTAAAAGTTGGGAAGAAAACCTAAAGCAGCTAAATGTTTAAAAAGAAATGAAGGTATTTTGAGAGAAAAGAGAAAATGCAAAATTGTATATAAATAAATTACTTCAGAGTTGAAAGTGAGGAATAAATACCACAAAGAATAACAACGAGAAGTCAGTTTATGTTTCATTTAAAAAATATTTGCAACAGTTATTTTCTACAATCATCTGTTCATGTTCCTGTATTATACTTAAAACTCTTTGAAAAGATAATGGAATGAGTATCCATTTTTTACATCTCAACTGTCAAAATGGTATCATAGGAACATATATTAGCAAGGGTAACGGTCACTGCTTCCTAAATGTATGCTCCTGATTACACTTTGCAGATTATTGGATAACTTAAAACTTAGGTGTGGTTACCTTTTAAACTGTTTCATTATCTAGTGATCTGTCAGCTGTTCTATATTAAAGCATCCATCCATCTACTAAACAGTTGATAGGTAAAAAATGCACTGTGTATTTCATTTTTGGCAAAAATACTTGTTCACATAGGTGCTTGAAAAACATAAGAGGTGATTGTACATGTGGAGGGGTTAGCATTATCTGATAGAGTTGAGATTTGCAAGGTGTCCTAAAAGAATGGCTCAAAGTATAATTTATATAAGCGTTGAAACAGCTTCTGCACCAGAAATGTACATGGATGGAAATTAAGTTTTACTAGTCCTGTGAAGTCTGTTATACAACAGCATTTGATTCAAATCCAAGAACATATCAAACTCAGATAGCGCATTCTGTTAGCTGGAACAAATAATAAGTTGGCAGACCTATTGTTGATAATGCTGTACCTGTAAATACATTTCTTCCAACTTTCCTTTGTGCCCCTCACTTATCTCAGCACCTTTATCTTTCTGCAGGAGAAGGCATGCAAGATACTGTTCTTGTGATTCATTTTTCTCTGCACACTCTGCAAAGTTGCTGGACCTTAAAAAGAGTTCAATTTATTTAAAATATTTTACTCTTTCTGTTGTCATTATAATAAACTATATACAAAAGTGAGTGACTTAAAGTGATAACTTATAATTTGCTTAGTAACATTTTCTAATAAATGACATAGCTTTGAATTTTAACTGAATGTTAAAATATTAAAGTACTCTATACATGTGGAATATGCTTCATTAATGTCACAAAATCATACCTTATTTTTTCTTTGCATTTTGCCTCAGTCAGTGCTGAAATACGTTCTTTAATTCTTTCCTTTTCTGTTTCCCAGGCAAGCATCGCTGTTTGATGTTGTCTCTTTCCAAGTGCTAGCTCCTTCTAAATTAACAGACACACAGTATCAAAGCTGAACTCTACTTAATATACTTTGCCCAGCTTTTAACAATAAACTGAGCAATTATTGAAGTTTATCTATTTTGTTGTTTCAATGATCACTACTATAAACAAAACAAACAACTCTTCTTTAAAACAAACTCCTGTAGATGGTAATATATGTGAAGAGAACTGAAATAATATTTTCTATGGTAAGATCATTTTTGTTAAATTTTTAATATTTTTTACAAAGTTCCTTGATGTTAACAGCATTGAATGTGTACAGTATATAACTTATTTTAATGTTTGTTGTTCTGTTGATGGTTAATCCCAACTGCTCAGTACATTTTCCCTTTTTGCAAACTATTGTAAGTTGTGCTGCTCTCCTAGGCATGAGAAGACAAGTTCACCCAAAGGGTTAATTAACAGTGCCTGGGATTGCAGCTCCACATCTCCCAGCCAGCCCAACTTTTGACCCTGAATATTATTTTTACCCCTCCTTTAACCGCCACCTTATCGTGGTGGAGGGGTTTGCGTGTCCCAATGATCCTAGGAGCTCTGTTGTCCGGGGCTTTATGCCCCTGGTAGGGCCACCCAGGGCAAACTGGTCCTAGGTGAGGGATGAGACAAAGAGCGGTTAAACAAACCTCCTATGATGGAAAACAATTTTGGACGGCGTTTTCCCTTGCCCGGACGCGGGTCACCGGGGGCCCCACTCTGGAGCCAGGCCTGGAGGTGGGGCTCGATGGCGAGCGCCTGGTGGCCGGGCCTGCACCCATGGGGCTCGGCCGGGCACAGCCCGAAGAGGCAACGTGGGTCCCCCTTCCCATGGGCTCACCACCTATGGGAGGGGCCAAGGAGGTCGGGTGCAGTGTGAGTTGGGTGGTGGCCGAAGACGGGGACCTTGGCGGTCCGATCCTCGGCTACAGAAGCTGGCTCTTGGGACGTGGAATGTCACCTCTCTGAAGGGGAAGGAGCCTGAGCTTGTGCGCGAGGTTGAGAGGTTCCGGCTAGATATAGTCGGACTCACCTCGACGCACAGCTTGGACTCTGGAACCAATCTCCTTGAGAGGGGCTGGACTCTCTACCACTCTGGAGTTGCCCCCGGTGAGAGGCGCCGAGCGGGTGTGGGTATACTTATTGCCCCCCGACTTGGAGCCTGTTCATTGGGGTTTACCCCGGTGGACGAGAGGGTAGCCTCCCTTCGCCTTCGGGTGGGGGGACGGGTCCTAACTGTTGTTTGTGCGTATGCACCAAACAGCAGTTCGGAGTACCCACCCTTTTTGGAGTCCCTGGAGGGGGTGCTAGAGGGCATACCTTCTGGGGACTCCCTCGTTCTGCTGGGAGACTTCAATGCTCACGTGGGCAATGACAGTGAGACCTGGAAGGGCGTGATTGGGAGGAATGGCCCCCCCGATCTGAACCCGAGCGGTGTTTTGTTATTGGACTTCTGTGCTCGTCACGGATTGTCCATAACGAACACCATGTTCAAGCATAGGGGTGTTCATATGTGCACTTGGCACCAGGACACCCTAGGCCTCAGTTCGATGATCGACTTTGTGGTCGTGTCGTCGGACTTGCGGCCACATGTCTTGGACACTCGGGTGAAGAGAGGGGCGGAGCTGTCAACTGATCACCACCTGGTGGTGAGTTGGCTTCGATGGTGGGGGAGGATGCCGGTCAGGCGTGGTAGGCCCAAACGTGTTGTGAGGGTCTGCTGGGAACGTCTGGCAGAGCCCCCTGTCAGAAGTAGCTTCAACTCCCACCTCCGGCAGAACTTCGACCACATCCCGAGGGAGGTGGGGGACATTGAGTCCGAATGGGCCATGTTCCGTGCCTCTATTGTTGAAGCAGCTGACCGGAGCTGTGGCCGTAAGGTGGTTGGTGCCTGTCGTGGCGGCAATCCCCGAACCCGTTGGTGGACACCGGCGGTGAAGGATGCCGTCAAGCTGAAGAAGGAGTCCTACCGGTCCCTTTTATCCTGTGGGACCCCGGAGGCAGCTGATAGGTACCAGCAGGCCAAGCGGAATGCGGCTTTGGTGGTTGCTGAGGCAAAAACTCAGGCGTGGGAGGAGTTTGGGGAGGCCCTGGAGAACGACTTTCGGACGGCTTCGAGGAGATTCTGGTCCACCATCCGGCGTCTCAGGAAGGGGAAGCAGTGCAGTGTCAACACTGTATATGGTGGGGATGGTGCGCTGCTGACCTCGACTCGGGACGTTGTGGGTCGGTGGGGGGAGTACTTCGAAGACCTCCTCAATCCCATTAACATGCCTTCCAATGAGGAAGCAGAGCCTGGGGACTCAGAGGTGGGCTCCCCCATCTCTGGGACTGAGGTCACCGAGGTGGTCAAAAAACTCCTTGGTGGCAGGGCGCCGGGGGTGGATGAGATACGCTCGGAGTTCCTCAAGGCTCTGGATGTTGTAGGACTGTCTTGGTTGACACGCCTCTGCAACATCGCATGGACATCAGGGACAGTGCCTCTGGATTGGCAGACCGGGGTGGTGGTCCCCCTCTTTAAGAAGGGGGATCGGAGGGTGTGTTCCAACTACAGAGGGATCACACTCCTCAGCCTCCCTGGAAAAGTCTATTCAGGGGTCCTGGAGAGGAGGGTCCGTCGGATAGTCGAGCCTCGGATTCAGGAGGAACAGTGTGGTTTTCGTCCTGGTCGCGGAACAGTGGACCAGCTCTATACCCTTAGCAGGGTCCTGGAGGGTGCATGGGAGTTTGCCCAACCAGTCTACATGTGTTTTGTGGACTTGGAAAAGGCATTCGACCGTGTCCCTCGGGGAATCCTGTGGGGGGTACTCCGAGAGTATGGGGTACCGGCCCCCTTGATAAGGGCTGTTCGGTCCCTGTACACTCGTTGCCAGAGCCTGGTCCGCATTGCCGGCAGTAAGTCGAACCCGTTTCCAGTGAGAGTTGGACTCCGCCAGGGCTGCCCTATGTCACCGATTCTGTTCATAACTTTTATGGACAGAATTTCTAGGCGCAGCCAGGGCGTTGTGGGGGTCCAGTTTGGTGGGCTCAGGATTGGGTCACTCCTTTTTGCAGATGATGTTGTCCTGTTTGCTTCATCAGGCCGTGATCTTCAGCTCTCTCTGGATCGGTTCGCAGCCGAGTGTGAAGCAGCTGGGATGAGAATCAGCACCTCCAAATCCGAGACCATGGTCCTCAGCCGGAAAAGGGTGGAGTGCCCTCTCAGGGTTGGTAGCGAGATCCTGCCCCAAGTGGAGGAGTTCAAGTATCTCGGGGTCTTGTTCACGAGTGAGGGAAGAATGGAGCGTGAGATCGACAGGCGGATCGGTGCGGCATCCGCAGTAATGCGGGCGTTGCATCGCTCTGTCGTGGTGAAATTTACCAGTCGATCTATGTTCCTACCCTCACCTATGGTCATGAGCTATGGGTAGTGACCGAAAGAACGAGATCGCGAATACAAGCGGCTGAAATGAGTTTCCTCCGCAGGGTGTCTGGGCTTTCCCTTAAAGATAGGGTGAGAAGCTTAGTCATCCAGGAGGGGCTCAGAGTAGAGCCGCTGCTCCTCCGCATCGAGAGGAGTCAGATGAGGTGGCTCGGGCATCTGATCAGGATGCCTCCTGGACGCCTCCCTGGTGAGGTGTTCCGGGCACGTCTAACCGGGAGGAGGCCCCGGGGAAGACCCAGGACACGCTGGAGGGACTATGTCTCCCGGCTGGCCTGGGAACGCCTCGGGATTCTCCCGGAAGAGCTAGAAGAAGTGGCCGGGGAGAGGGAAGTCTGGGCATCTCTGCTCAAGCTGCTGCCCCCGCGACCCGACCTCGGATAAGCGGGAGACAATGGATGGATATTATTTTTAAAGTAGCCTGTAATTCAAAATTAAAGGTATGTATTCCAGGATAGTCTGTTGAAACTCCCACGTAAATTAGTATGGGCCATTATTCACTATGAAGCATGCTAAATTATTAACCATTTGAGGACATTATTTCAGAAAACACACTTTAATTTCAAAGACTGATTTGTTTATGACTGTAACTATTTTTTAATAATTTCATAAAAACTTTACTTTTAGATCAAGAATAAGGCAGCGTGCCTGCTCCATTTCTTCTTCCAACTTTCTGTTGGGCTTCACTGCTTGTGTTTCAATCAAGACTGTATCTGGGTTGTTATGTTGTCTCTGTATTGAACTCTCAAGGTGTGAAATCTGTAAAAAAATGACACAAAATTTACAGAACAATGAAAAATATACAAATCCACATTACAAAGAAATCAAAAATACATTGTGTTTATCTGTTTTTTATTTAATCTAATTTCTTTCTATCCATTCTGTTTCTCTGTTTTATTTTTATTTTAAAAAACTTTGTAAATGTCCCCTGAATTAAATTTTATCTAATGTCAAGTAAAATAAGACATCTTTTCCCATTGTCTTCTATGTGTGGGTTAGTGTACTTCCAGTTGAGCAAAATCCTGTCAATTATACAGCGTAAGCTATCACAATACATTCTTGTTTAACATGGCACCGGAGAGTGGTGACATGTTGCATGTTATTCGGACATGCAAATAAGAGTCTCTCAGTACCCTGTACATGTGACAGTACTACAGCTACCACAACTAGCAGATTGTTCATTAAAAGGTGACGTCCTGAAGGAGATGTGGTGCAACACTACAGGTTACTGTGAATCTAAAACTGATAAAGAATGATTTTATTCCAATAAGGTCTGGGCTGAGAATACAGTGCATCCGGAAAGTATTCACAGCGCATCACTTTTTCCACATTTTGTTATGTTACAGCCTTATTCCAAAATGGATTAAATTCATTTTTTTCCTCAGAATTCTACACACAACACCCCATAATGACAACGTGAAAAAAGTTTACTTGAGGTTTTTGCAAATTTATTAAAAATAAAAAAACGGAGAAATCACATGTACATAAGTATTCACAGCCTTTGCCGTGAAGCTCGAAATTGAGCTCAGGTGCATCCTGTTTCCCCTGATCATCCTTGAGATGTTTCTGCAGCTAATTGGAGTCCACCTGTGGTAAATTCAGTTGACTGGACATGATTTGGAAAGGCACACACCTGTCTATATAAGGTCCCACAGTTGACAGTTCATGTCAGAGCACAAACCAAGCATGAAGTCAAAGGAATTGTCTGTAGACCTCCGAGACAGGATTGTCTTGAGGCACATATTTGGGGAAGGTTACAGAAAAATTTCTGTTGCTTTGAAGGTCCCAATGAGCACTGTGGCCTCCATCATCTGTAAGTGGAAGAAGTTTGAAACCACCAGGACTCTTCCTAGAGCTGGCCGGCCATCTAAACTGGGGAGAAGGGCCTTAGTCAGGGAGGTGACCAAGAACCCGATGGTCACTCTGTTAGAGCTCCAGAGGTCCTCTGTGGAGAGAGGAGAACCTTCCAGAAGGACAACCATCTCTGCAGCAATCCACCAATCAGGCCTGTATGGCAGAGTGGCCAGACGGAAGCCACTCCTTAGTAAAAGGCACATGGCAGCCCGCCTGGAATTTGCCAAAAGGCACCCGAAGGACTCTCAGACCATGAGAAAGAAAATTCTCTGGTCTGATGAGACAAAGATTGAACTCTTTGGTGTGAATGCCAGGTGTCACGTTTGGAGGAAACCTGGCACCATCCCTACAGTGAAGCATGGTGGTGGCAGCATCATGCTGTGGGGAACTGGGAGACTAGTCAGGATAAAGGGAAAGATGACTGCAGCAATGTACAGAGACATCCTGGGTGAAAACCTGCTCCAGAGCGCTCTTGACCTCAGACTGGGGCGACGGTTCATCTTTCAGCAGGACAACGACCCTAAGCACACAACCAAGATATCAAAGGAGTGGCTTCAGGACAACTCTGTGAATGTCCTTGAGTGGCCCAGCCAGAGCCCAGACTTGAATCCGATTGAACATCTCTGGAGAAATCTTAAAATGGCTGTGCACCGACGCTTCCCATCCAACCTGATGGAGCTTGAGAGGTGCTGCAAAGAGGAATGGGCGAAACTGGCCAAGGATAGGTGTGCCAATCTTGTGGCATCATATTCAACAAGACTTGAGGCTGTAATTGCTTCCAAAGGTGCATCGACAAAGTATTGAGCAAAGGCTGTGAATACTTATGTACATGTGATTTCTCAGTTTTTTTATTTTTAATAAATTTGCAAAAACCTCAAGTAAACTTTTTTCACGTTGTCATTATGGGGTGTAGTGTGCAGAATTCTGAGGAAAAAAATGAATTTAATCCATTTTGGAATAAGGCTGTAACATAACAAATTGTGGAAAAAGTGATGCGCTGTGAATACTTTCTGGATGCACTGTATTTCAAAAATGTGACCAGAAAGGTATCTGACAACATTGCATACAAGTGGGGTCTTAACTAAGAAATATTTTGGTTATCCTACATTAATGGAGATGTGTGTTATGGACTGTTTTAAGTTCAATTAGATTGTTTTTTATAGACTGAGAGTGAATACATTTCATCTAGTGCTGAAGTCATTTCACTCTCTAAAAATCTAATAGAAAGTTCTTGCTCCGAGTGCTCCTGTCTCAGGTTATCTAGAGCTTTGCTTGGGTAGTCTGGAGATACAGCTTACACCTTCATCACAGATAGAAAGTGTAATTTGTACAACAGATAATAATGAAGAATGGTTAAGAAAGTTCCTCTGGCTTCTTTTAAAAAGTTACTAGCATGTACAGTAATAATCAAGATCCTTTGATTAAAGGTTATTTTTTAACCATAAAGAATGCAAATATATTGTCAAAACACAAATCTTTAAATGTCCCTATATTATGCATTTCCCATATATTAATATTGTGTACTTTAGGGATAGTTGAAATATACAATTGTCTTATAATGCAATTGATAGTAACATCTCATCCTTCAAGCATTCCATGTACTCCTTCACCTGTACCATATTTTATATGAATGCTGAAGTATTAATTTTATTTATTTTCCACTTTTCCAGAACAGGTCTTTGGGCAACTGGAACCTATCCCAGCAAGCACAGGGTACAAAGTGAAAACAATCCTTGGATGGGGTGCCCATACATTACAGAGTGAACACACACACATCACATCAGGGTCCAATTTAGCATTGCCAATCAACTTTACCTGTATTGTCTTCAGGCTGTGGGAGGAAACCAGAGCACCCAGAACAAACCTATGCGGACACAGGAAAGGCATACAGACTCCACACAGAGATGGCCCATGATGTTACCCCTGGCCTCCTTTTTGGCAGCAGCAAAACCACTGCGCCACTGTGATGCCCAAAAATAAAATATAGTATGTGATTCCTAATTAACTGGCAGTAACTAATTGGCATACACAGTAAATCATGCAGGGCTTCCTCTCAATAACCAAGTGGATATAAGTTCCAGTCCTTCCATAATTTCATTATTACATATATTTGCTGTCCATTAGTAGAACTGAAAGTTAGGTAATGTCATGTCCCTCTATGGAGGGCGAATCTATTTTCAGCTGTGGCCTCTCAGCATTCCAAATGAATAAAGTCACCGCTGCAACCAGTGCTTTAAGAAGAATTTGCTGACATACAGTAGAATTCACTGAAAAGGATTATTTTATCGTCCTATCAGATCATGTAATGCGAAAGGCAACAACTAGCCTCTTAGGTTTGCTTCTTAATGGGGGATCAGAAGAAATTTCAAGATCAGTTGCATAAGTTTACCTTTTACCTGTCTCACTGTTCGTACTATGTACAGCGTATTCAACTCTCAATACCTCTAATGGCAGGCTGCTTGATGATTGGAACTGTCTTTTATTTACAAATCTTCATTTCAACCCAGTTTAACTACCAACGAAATATCACACCCTCGAGTACCCTTAAGGGACCACAGCAGCACAAGGAATGGACAATCCTGAAATCAGCTTCACTTACAGGCACTTACTTTTAAGCTTTAACTTGTAGAATATACCTGTATTCATTTGCTTGAAACCAATCACAGCAGGTATATAAAGCGATACACAGAATCATACACCCTGGGTTTTTTAACTCTCTGTTCGGTCCACTAGAAGTTATAAGATGCGGATGATTATTCCGCTCCCAGGCATTTTCTTTTCTTGCAGGCTAAGTGTTCTCAAACAAAGCAAGGACACAGCAAGCGAGAAATGGATAACTCTTTGGCGGATTTAAAACAGCAGCTAGAGTAGTTTCTAGTACCAGATCTACCTTTTTCTCACCTGAATAGGACACATACATACACCAGTTGACATTCACTTCTGCAGTTGCTCATAGCACATGGAAATGCTTCTTACATTGGTATCAACAGAAGGCTGAAGGTTAATTTCCTAAGTTTCCCATCCCAAATAAGCAAAAACAGAAAATAATAATAATAAACTCTATAAAGTCCTGCTTCATGTTCCAACTTCCCCAACATCTAGTACACTTTTGCTCATTTGCAAGACTTCAACTAAGAAGCAAAAATACCTCTTGATAGAACAACGTAAAAAATATACTATACAAAGATATAACCATTTTGGAGAATATTCACTTTAACAATGTTCTTCAACAACTTTTCTAGTTAACATGAGATCAAGACATAGGTAGTTGAAAAATTATAGTTTAACCTCGGAGAGCTTTGCTGAACATATGGGGAACATTTCATAGCCAATTGTTTAACCTTAACAAATACAATCTGATCCAGCGAAATAGCAGAAGGAAGCTCACTCTTCATTCAGTTTGTAAGAACTGTAGCCCAAATCATAATATCACTGAGTGTGTTCTTATGCACACACTAAAACCTGAAAAGTGAGTAACCTGGTTAAGGCAGAAACCTGGTTTCCTAAAAAACTCCATTTACATGTGAAAGTACGCTTCTGGAGTTCTCCTTTAGGAAAATGCTATAACATCATTAAAAAAAGGGGTTAAATGCCATCATCTGCTCTCATGAATCCTACAACAAGCATGAAGCCTGTCATAATTTTGTTGTGTTTTATAAATATGCCCTTTATGCACTGTAACATAAATAACATCAATCCCATTTTTACATCCTGAGCCAACAATGATTTGTGGTATGAACACTGGCCATTATGTCACCTGATTGCATTACTTCAATCTATCTATAGCAAATAGCTAGATGAAAACTAAACTGACAATTTAATTACATGTTTCTGTTACCGGATTTCATGCAAAACACACTTTTCTGCACGGCTATACAACTGAGCCCTGCAAAGGACCAGCATACTGGTACATGTGCTTCTTGCCTTACACCTGATAATAATAACGCATGTTTACTTACTTCAATAAAATAAGTATTGCATTAGGTTTCTTGTTATTTTTAAAAAGTATTCAGACTATGTAATGCACATTACTTGTAATGGGTTACCCGTAAAACTGCTTCCGAGATTGTGCTGCTCGGCTTAGCACTGTACATTCAGCTCATTAACATAAATTTAGTGATTTCTAAAATATTAAGACAGATTATTTCAACAAGGAGAAAGAATAATTACATTATGTGTGTAAATGTATTGAATGAAGTAACATATAAAAGCCTTAAGAAATGTGACCCAGTTTCTTAATCCTCAAGCACAATACCATAAGTTTCCCATTTCCCACAATGTTTTTCTTGTATTATGAACTTGTTTCTTATTTTTTGTGCAAACATTTTGCTTTGAATTTCACCAAAATCTTTAAAAAACGACACTTGGACTGTGGAGTTTTATTTTATATAATGAGTCATACTAGTGCTGGAATGCCTTTCTTGGTAGTAGCTTTTGAATTTTTAAAAATCCTTGACAAATGCAGCTACAACCAGGTTATTAAAGACCATGTAAATATACTGAGTGATTAATAGTGAAATTGTTCTGAAGAATGGACATTCTAAAAGGTTTTGTTTTTTATTTTTCTTTTCTTTATACAGTAATTGATGACTTGCTCTGGTTTAGATGAAAATTTAAAAATTAATGGACCCAATTTAAAACAGAGTTGTTAGACCCTGGAATCCAACACTTCAAGGCAACAGTGGTAACTACTATACCACAGTGCCAAACAATACTATTTTTACTGCAAATGTTATTTTGAAATTGTTGTATAAAACTGAAAAAGGCTGCACCATCTTAATTTGCTTTGAATTTTACAGCAACTAAAAAAATCTATGGGCGGCACGGTGGCGCTGCTGCCTCGCAGTAAGGAGACTTGGGTTCGCTTCCTGGGTCCTCTTTGCGTGGAGTTTGCATGTTCTCCCCGTGTCTGCATGGGTTTCCTCCGGGTGCTCCAGTTTCCTCCCACAGTCCAAAGATGTGCAGGTTAGGTGCATTGACGATTCTAAATTGTCCCTAGTGTGTGCTTGGTGTGTGGGTGTGTTTGTGTGTATGCCCTGCGGTGGGCTGGCGCCGTGCCCGGGGTTTGTCTCCAGCCTTGCGCCCTGTGTTGGCTAGGATTGGCTCCAGCAGACCCCCTTGGTTAACGGATGGATGGATGGATGGATAAAAAAACTATGTTTTGAATGTGTTTTTTATTATAAGAAGTAGAGTTGAATAAAATATAACAATAAACTCCAGGCATCTACTATACAGATTTCCAATTTGACCTACACTTGATGTCCCATTTCATTCCAGAACCCATTTCGCCAACAGATGTGCATATCTCCTCAGGAAACATTTTGAGATATTCTGGTACGAATCAAGCCAACAAGCGACTTTTAACATCTCAAAAAAGCTTTTATTAGTAGTAGGGAGATACAAAGACTATGATATAAACTCCATGCTGCTTCATTCACTGTCAGATACATTTAACAAAGCCTTAGTCAATTGTTCCTGTAGAACATACCTTTACATGTGAATGTTTAACCCTGAGCTGCTCAAATTCACTATGGCTACGATATTATATATAAACAGCTTTCCTTTAGAGACATCCTTTCATCCATTACCAGACCTGCTTAATCCGCGGAGTTCTGAGTTGTGAGGGCAAAAACCCACAGTAACAGCATTAGGTATATTTAGAGTATGGCGGAAACCTAACGTGGACAGGATTCCAGTACTTCGCATAGCTCCATCATGCATGCACCCACAGAACAAACTAAAAGTTGGCAATTAATCTAATGCTCAGGAACTTGGATGAAGGAATAAAGAACCTGCACTAAAAATGACTAGGCTCAAAACACACGCGTTTATTGCACAACACACTAACACAGTGACCCAAATCACCACAATAACGCTCGTTCTCTACTGCCGCCTCCACTCCTCACACGCAAGCTCTGTCCTCTTCCACCCGACTCCGGCTCACGAGTGGAGTGAGACAGCCTCCTTTATACTGCACCCGGAAGTGCTCTAGGTGCTCTCCAATTAATATCCGGCAGCACCTCTGGGTGTGGTGGAAGTGCTGCACGTGAATTCAGCTCCTTCTCTGGCAGCACTTCCAGGTGTGGTGGAAGTGCTGCATGACAAGGCTCCGGAGCTGCCCAGGCGCCCCCAGGTGCTGGCCATGGACCCCAACAGGTTTGGGCTTCCAAGCCCCGTGCCCGTGGCCTCGATGCAACCTAGGGTGGTTGTCCCTTCACGTCCGAGCCTTCTCTCGGTCCCCCGCACCTCCAGGCTTCCCGACAGGGCACGATTCTAGGCCATCCATCACAAAATATATCTATTATAAAAAAAAAAATCCTGGGAAAGAACGACTAGGGAGACAAAACGTGATCTTCACGTGAAGATCATGGAAGACACTTAAAAGACCCATGAGACGAAAGAGATTGACCCAGGACCGTCTCACGGGGACGTAGAACATGAGATTCTTTCAAGACACACCCTACTTACAACCAATATCAAATAAGACCACAGGCAGCAAAACACTCAGTCATGTCAAGGCTTTGAGCACACACAGATCCAGGGCTCTCAGTGCATATAAAACGTATAAGGACAATACGTTATAAATGAAACGTCGACGACTAAGCGAAGAAGAAAGAGCAACGTGGAGAAAAGAGACTCAAAAGCGTTGGAGAGAAAAAAATGCAAAAAAGAAAAAGAATAATCTAGGTGCAAATTCAGAAAACAAGGAAAGTAATAATCTCTTTGTCAAGGAGAAAACCGGGACCCTTAAAGTGCCTATGAGGGAATTAGAGGAGCACCTGAGCAAGACAAACTCTGACAATCAGAGGCATGTGCCAGTCACCATCCCAGAGGACATGCCACCTATCCAACACCTGAGCACCAACTGGACAAAAGACCCCCTATATGGAGGGAAGTTGAGACCACATTAAGACGGGCAAGATCAGCATCAACTCCTGGGCCCAACGGCATTCCATATAGGCTCTACAAGAACACCCTAGGCGTCTCAAAGTACCTCAGGAAGTTGATGAAAGTGGCATAGGAAAAAGGAATCATACCTAAGGCTTGGCGAAGAGCAGGCGGGATCCTGATTCCTAAAGAAAAGAACTCCTCAACCATCTATCAGTTCTGCCAGATCAGCTTACTAAATGTGGAAGGAAAGATTTTCTTCAGTGTTGTGGCACAAAGACTATCAGCGTTCCTGCTGAAGAACAACTACGTTAAAACTTCTGTGCAGAAGGCTGGAATAAGAGGATTTTCAGGTTGTCTGGAGCACGCAAGTATGATTTGGAACCAAGTACAAATGGCCAAGAAGGGAAAGAAAAATCTGCATGTGGTCTTTTTAGACCTGGCCAATGCCTTCGGGTCAGTGCCTCATGAGTTATTGTGGACAGCCTTCAATTTTTTTCATGTCCCAGAGACCATCATACGGCTGTTAAAAGCCAATTTCCAGGACCTTCAGTTCTGCATTACACTCCAAGATAAAACAACTGCTTGGCAGTCCCTCCGGATTGGCATAATGGCGGGTTGCACCATCTCCCCACTGGCCTTCACCATGGCAATGGAATTAATTATTCGAGCATCACGGTGGGTGGTTGGAGGGGAACGTCTGAAGAGCAGGCTGCGTCTTCCTCCGATTAGGGCGTTTATGGATGACATGACAACTATAACATCAACTAAGGCATGCACCAGACGCCTGCTGGACAAACTCCAGGGTAACATCAAATGGGCACGAATGGAGATTAAACCAGAAAAATCCCGCAGTATCTCCATCGTTAAGGGCCAGCTCGTCAACGAGAGGTTCTATGTTAATGATGTGCCAATACCAACAATCCTGGAAAAGTCCATCAAAAGCCTTGGACATTGGTACAATGCAGAGCTAAAAGACTCTGAACAGGTGGAACAACTCAGGCAGGACACCATCAGTGGTCTAAAGCAAATTAACCACACTGCTCTCCCAGGGAAGCTGAAGCTCTGGTGCTTTCAGTTTGGATTGTTGCCCCGCCTCATGTGGCCAATTTCCATCTATGAGGTCACCCTATTCCTTGCCAAGCGGCTGGAGAGGCTGGTGAATGTGCAGGTGCGGAAGTGGCTTGGATTACACCTGGAGCGAGCTGTGGAACATGGAGTCCAATATGCTGAGCTTTACCATCAGAGCCACATATGATGTCCTGCCCTCTCCAACAAACTTGCATCTTTGGTTTGGAGAGGATCCGGCCTGTCTCCAGTGTGCTGCCCCAGCAACTCTTAAACACATCTTGGTGGGTTGCAAGACGAGCCTTACCCAAGGCAGATACACCTGGCGCTACACCAAGTGTTGAGGAGCTTGGCAGCTGCACTGGAGATTAAGAGGGTAACCACCAACGCCATACCCTTGGAGGCTGAGACTGCCTCTCGGCAACAAATATCTTTTGTCCGTGAGGGGGAGAAGCAGCCAGCCAAAAGAGCGTCTCCAGTCTCATGTCCACTGAATGCAGCCTGGGACTGGGAAATGCAAGTGGATCTAAATCAAAGACTCACATTCCCACCTGAAATCGCAATAACAAACCTGCGGCCAGACCTGGTCCTTTGGTCTAAATCCTGTCGACGTGTGTTCACTGTGGAGCTGACAGTCCCATGGGAGGAAGCCATTGATGAGGCATTCGAAAGGAAAAAACTGCGATATACAAACTTGGCAGATGAAGCTGAGGACCGGGCTGGAAAGTGTCTGTACATCCAGTGGAGGTGTGCTGCAGGGGTTTCGTAGCTAGTTCCACCACGAGGCTACTGAAGGAGATAGGAATCAGTGGGCAGGCTCAGCGGAAGATCATAAAGGAACTGGCAGATACCGCCATAAGAAGCAGCCATTGGTTGTGGCTGAAGCAGAATAAGACCATATGGGCTGCTCATGGAGCCTCCAGCGTGGCACACACCCAGGTCTGATCAGCCTGTGGTGGGCCGTCCTCGGGCGAGGGTGTATTGTGATAAAGGCCGAAACACCCAATGACCCCGGGGTATACAACTGATGATGTGTTGTACTGGAGGCAGTAACACTGCCAGATGAAAATCCATGAGGACATCTCCAGTCCTACCTAAGAAATCAATGCTGTCCTGATTACAAAGGGATTAAAACACCTAGTCCTAATAGACATATATTCCGGAACAAGTGGAATTGAAAAAAAGCACATTCAATCGGGCTCAGAATTAAAAGACAAAGTATAACTTCATAAACGTTGGCGCTATACACATGCAGAGCAGGTTAGAGATTATGAAAGCAGTGGAATTCGAAAGGCTCAAAAAAAAAACGATGGCGCGATACACATGCAGAGAAAGGTAAAGAATATGAAAGCAGGAAAATTCTAAAGTATTGTAGCGTCCCTTCCAGGTTGAAGCCTTTTTTTTTTGGAGTGACTGTTAGGTTCGATTGAGGGAGGGCAGAGTTCAGCATGGAAGACTGACAGCTTGACTGATGCGGTAAGGGGGGGGGGGGGTCGTGGGATGGGAGGAGGGGGTTGGAGAGGGTACTAGAAAGTTGTGTTTGGGGTTACGAAGTTGGCATTCTTTTTCTTGATTGTTCAAGTAAAACTTTTGTGAGACTTTATTATGTCTGTGTTTTTTTTTTTTTTTACTTCTTCTCTTTTTGAGCCGGATGCGGAGGTCGCTACAGTATCAAAAAAAGATTGCAATAGCACAAACAAAAGGAAATTATTACTCAAAAAAAGGAGAAAATAATCATCACAGACCAGGTGTAATTGAAAAAATAGCAGAACAAAGCGAGGTCAGAAATAGAAGACAAAGAGTAGAAAACAAAGTAAAAAGTCATAAACACATGCAGAGCAGGTTAGAGATAATGAAAACAGTGGAATTCAAAAGACTCAAAAAAAACGTAGGCACGAAACACATGCAGAGCAAGATACAGAATATGAAAGCAGAAAAAAACAAAAGTGTCAAAACAAAGAAAGTAAATATCACATTAGCGGAAACAAAGAGAAATTATTACTCAGAGAAATAACAATAAGGCTAATAGAGATCGAATATATGGACATAGGTGATATGTCTGAAGTATGTAGATATTGTAAGGCTTTGAAGTTTAAGTCAGAGAATTTCAAAAACGGGGTTTACCTCACATGCATTTATTGGTTACTTTGCAAAAAAAAATTATTAACTGCTTATGTTGTCGATCACTTTGTCTGTGCTGAAATTTCAAACACAGAAACCTATCCTGAATTATGGTACAAAGTCATTAAACACATGTCTCACGGACTTCATTTAAAAGATTCAGCATGTTGGGACTCTAAAGATTCCAAATATTGTTTTTAAAGAAGTTCTGAAATAAAAGTGAAACTAATGAAATAGCAACAATTCAAAGAAAAAAAAAATCTTAAGTGTGTATCTGGAAACCAAACACGGGGGTTGGCGAGCGAAGCGAGCAGGGGGCAAAGCCCCTAGTATATATATAAAAATAAAGAAGACCGACACTTTCTCCTGCTTGCGTTTACTGCCTATATGGGATACCCAGTGGGGGGTGCCAGTAAATTTCTTCAACAACTTGTAATCAGTATTTACAGTATGTTACACTAAAAACAGGTTGGGGTACCTTGATGAGTGACTCTTTGAGTTGACATGTAAGGTCATCTTTTTCTTTCTCTATCTGCTTCCTTTCTTCCTCCATCTTCTTTTTAAACTCTTCAAATTGCGCTTGAAGGTCCTACAATAAAAACATACCCAGTCTTATCTTAGAAAATATATATTTTTCTTAATAATGCCTGAAAAAAAGCTTTTAGACATTTACTACACAATTCCATTATTATTATTTTTTTTTCTTTTACTGTTTATACAGACAGGAGTGATCAGTGTGGGTCCATGGCTAATGCTTCACCATGTCACCAAATCTGATTTTGCTTAAAAGAAATTTATATGAATAAAACTAATTTATAATCCATCATATGTCATGTGGTAAGCATGTGAGGGATAGTGAGATCACTTTCATGCTTAAGACTGTTGCCCATACTTTGCTTTGGATGTGGGCCATTTCATTTTTTAGCTGAGAATATGAGTATGTCTGTTCTAACCTTCAACACAGCTGAATCCATGATTTTGTTTTATTAAAGTCTGAAGGAAAGTGCAAGAAGAAACATTACCGAAGTGTTCTAAGTAATTTATATGAACTGTTTTACAAAACTAATTTATAGAGTAAATATGAATGATTTAGAGTTCAATCAAATGTAAAATCATTTCATTTGTAGCATGGATATGACCATTGCATTACAAATTTAATGAGCTTATTAGTATAATTTAAAAAAAGCATTTTCATTGAATAAGGGTATAACAGAAAGGATGCACTTAGGATGTAATCACTGTTGCAAGAAACAGTAAAATATAATAACGATTTCAGAATACTTCTATATCTTTAATTCTTACATTGCAACGTGTTTTTTAATTTTCCTGTTATTCTTGGCTTACAATCAAATATTTTCTTTTTACACTAAAAATATGAAACAACTTACAAACTCAAAAATTCTTATAACGTCCAATTATTAATCTGTTGTGAAAAGCAAACTTTCCCACCTTTTGTATCTTTCGTTTCTCAGCTTCCATGGTGTTCTGCACAGATTTCAACTCTGTTGCATGTTTTTTGGTAACTTCTTCCAATCCTTTTATGAGTTGTTCTTTTAATCGGGCCTTTTCTTCATCAGGCAGCTGTTTTACTTTGTGTAGCTCTTCACCATGGATCTGCTGACATTTAAAGAAAAAATGCCAAGGGCCATTTTAATGTGGACAGTTAAAGTTGAACTAATTTGTACTGTGATTTACAGCCAATAACCTAATACATTAATAAATTTAAAGATATTTTGAAATTGTGGAATTGTGGAATGAAAACAATGGAAAACATCTTACAGTACATGTTTAACTATTTTAGTGCTACTAGTTGTGGGTTTCTTGTGCTGGATCTAGGGAGCTCCCTGTACCTAATCATTTTCATTCTGAACTAGTTTACAATCTTAGGCCAGTGCCCATTCTTAAATGAATACTTCATTAAATTCAATATTTTCTAAATAATACAGTATACAGTAGTTGTTTTTTGGAATTTATTTATTGAAAAAATTATTTTAATAGTATGTCATTATGTTCTAAAAGTGATAAACATATGTTCAAGTCTGCACTGTTTCATATCTTATGTTTGTGTATTTAATATGTAAAGTATAATGTACCAGTATCAATGTTATAATGAAAGCATTTAGAATAAACATGTTCATGTAGCAATAAAGCACATTAAATTATTTTGTCTTGTCGTGCTACCACAAAGGACACATTTAATTTAATTTAGATTTTATCCACAAATATTACAAGTTAATAATATTAAATTAATGTGGCACATGTTTTCCATTATCATAATTTAAAATAAAAAAGACCAGAAGCTATTACTAAGCCTTGCTTATCCATACTGGAGCAAAACCATCTAAAGAGGTACAGTCCAATAATGGAGAATATTAATAATGGCTTGTGAAATGAACTGTATTTTACACAATCAAAAAGTTTTCTTTCTCAAAGTCATTTCTCTTACCTGTCTGATATTTTGTGCATGATCATTGCTCTTTTCATTGTTTTTCTGATCCAGCTCTTTAACACGTCTTTGTAGCTGTGATACCTGACTTCGCAAATCATCCACCTCTGCAGATGCCTTGCTATGAAACAATAGTTCCTCTGTTAAAAAGAAAAAATGGCCTGTGTTTTAATAATACTCAGTAGTTAAGAGGATTCACTCAGCCTTTAAGAACTGTGTAAACCTGTGCTACATTTTGAAATGTCTCCTGTTCATGAAAACCTTATTAGAATCATTAAAGTACCCCTCCCATTTAGCACTCTGAGGTACAATTTTACAGCGAAGAAATTAAAATGCACAGCCACACTCAATGAGGTTTTTTTAGTATTACATGCACATTTTAACTAATCATAAACAGAGTCCCTGCTTCTAACATCAATTGCCATCTGCCTGCAAAAAGGTACAGTCAAGACATCCATCTAATATAAAACTTGCCTTACCAAGTTTAGGATGCTCAACATGCCAATTTCCTGGAAAACTACATCTTAATATTTTATAATAAGTGAATGGGTACCAATCTTTATGAACACTCTATAAAACACTTAGGAGATATAAGTGCAAAAAACTCTATAAACATCCATCCATCCATTTTCCAACCTGCTATATCCTAACTACAGGGTCACGGGGGTCTGCTGGAGCCAATCCCAGCCAACACAGGGTGGCAGGATGCCAGCCCACTGCAAGGCACACACACACACACACACTAGGGACAACTTCGGATCGCCAATGCACATAATCTGCATGTCCTTGGATTGTGGGAGGAAACCCACACAGACACGGGGAGAACATGCAAACTCCACTCAGGGAGGACCAAGGAAGCGAACCCAGGCCTCCTAACTGCGAGGCAGCAGCGCTACCACTGCGCCACCATGCCGCTCAACTCTATAAACAACAAGTGTCAAAACTACTGAATTTATAAAAGAGATTTTGACTTGACTCCAGGACCTATGGAGACACAGCACATCCTGTTATATTTAAGTCCAAAACTCAAAACATGCCTTTATCAGAGTCAGAAACAGACTGATTAAAAATGTAATTTCAGGGATGAGCTAACTGGTAATAAATTTTAATAGGAAATATCCAACATTTGAAGTTATTTATCTAAAGCTTGTATTGTTTCTCACATTGTAGTTCAGTAATGTGAGGAAAGTGTGATATTTCACCTCGTCATTTGTATGCAAATAACATAAAACCTACAGTGTGCATGGAAACGAAGCATTCTATTAAAAAAAATGAATCCCCTTCAGGCTACAAACAACTTGAATCTTTTTGCTGTCTGTCTTAGGCCGGAGTTATACTTCACACGACGCGACGCATGCTGCAGCGGACGCTCCTGCTACGCAAGCATTGAAGTGTTTATACTTGCTCGCGTACTTTACGTAAATCTGGAGGAATCTGCCAGGTGGCAGTGCGAAATATTATCACGGTGAGAACATGTTCGGCTTCTCTGTGTTGTGAATTGCCTAGAACATCCATTAAATTCTGATGACACCTTACCGCAATATCTCTGAAAAGGATGTTTATTGATTAAATCCAGGGATGTGTCCATTCCAGCAAGCATTGGGCACGAGTGAAAAACAATCCCTGGACGAGGCCTCGTCTCATCGCAAGGTCAATACAAGCACACACATACACTAGCATCATTTTAGCGGCACCAAATCCCCAAATCTGCATATCTTTGGAAGGAAACTGGAGCACACTGAGGAAACCCAGCAGGAAAACATGTAAACTCCAGGCAGGGAATATCAGCGACGTGACTCCCTTCAAGACAGCAGCGCTAACGCTCCGCCACTGTGTCACCCCATGTGTGTAATTATTAACAGTATTCATTATTTAAATTAAATTACCGATTTATCTGTAAAATGTAATATACATACTTTAATGCTTTTCATCATGAAAGTGATATCAAGTATAAATTTAAGGATTCTAAATGTGCAGAGAGTTGGAATATCATACATTTAATGTGCTCAGTGTGGCAATCTATTGCTAGCAATTCGCTGCTGTCAGTGAGAATTTTAAAACGTATCGTGTCATTACGATCGGGAATATGCGATGCTTGAATATAAAAGCACCATGAATACATCTGTATGTCAGCATTTTGCTTCACCACATCGAACCATTTATCAAATATCGAAGCGCGCACACCAATCTCATAGGATCCGCAAAGCGGCTTTCTGTCACATGTAGATAGTAAACAGAGACTCTGACGTCACATTCCAACTTTTAGCACACTGCGCCCCCCGACTTTTTGCTGGTACTGCAACTCGCGCACGCATCGCATTAATTTCTGAGGACCTGTTCAGAGGACGCATCAAATGAATGCTCAGAACGCGTGGTGGCCATGATGCAGGCACGTACACGTTCTGAGCGTGAAGTATAAATGTATGCTGCCACAGATTTATTATTAAAGAATTAGAAGATCAGACTGTGAAGCTTGACTAGTCTGCAGAGTACAACTAGCCCTTTTCTAATTTAACATGAAGAAAATGTGGAAATGTACAATATATTCTGGATTCTATATCTGGCTTTGTTATCATATCACTTTTACTTTATTAACCAAATCCTTGTGATGGTGCGGGTCCTACTCAATGCTCCCTCTTCCAGATTTGGGAGCCTCTTGAACCCGACACCATCGATAGTAATGACTGGGATGAACAAGACAAATGAGGACACCACATGATGCAAGGGGAAGTGCAAAAGTGCTTTTATTAAAAATAAATCAAAACAGTGTTCAAATAAATAGTGCAGTGTTGCAAAAATCATCCATAAATAAATAATCCTTAAAATGAGATGAAAAGTGGAGGTTGAAAATCCAATAAATACATCCAATTAAAATAATGTTAAAATCAACAGGCCTGAAGCAGTCCCTTTTTAAAAACCCGGTGCCTTCTCCTTTTAACTGGCGGCTCCCCTGCTTCTCCCATACAGGCCTTGCAATGGGAGAGTCGCCCTATCTGCTGGTGCAGCTGACCTTCCTCTGGTCCGGTTGCCTTCTGTCGCCTGGCTACATAAAGCTCCCTTGCCAGACTGAGACCCCGGTCCCAAATGAGCAGTAAGCTCACAACTGTCTTCCTGGCCTTATGCGGTGAGTCGTCCATACTTCCAGTCACGCCAGCTCCTCTGAACCACTCAGCTGGAGCGACCGCTTCTTTACTGCCTGAGTGTCGGTCAAACACTGTTTTCCGGGGCTCCTTCCAACTGACTGTATTCTCTAGCTAACCTGCTCTCTCTTGCTCGCTTGCTCCTGCTCTGGCTCTTAGCTCCTCCTGCCTTTTTCGCTCTTTAATCTCCATACGTGTCTTTCCTTTTTTTTTATTTCCCTCCCCTTCATACTCGCACTTATCCTTTATGTATGGGGTTGTGGCGATTAGCAGCTCCTGGCATCAATTATGGCCATGGGCGATGCCACACTTGTACACTTAAGTGCGGAAACGCCTGCGACTCATCACACCCAGGAAATGCTCCCACCACGCTACCACACCCCCTTCTTACGAGTGCGCTGATTATTTATTTTAAAAGGCAATCAGCTGCAGACCTCACTTTTCCACAATCCTCAGAAAGATCATCACCTTGATTTTTTTTAACGACTAAGCAATTGTGGCTGACGACATGTTGTAAACAGTCAAATATATAAACATCTGAATTTTGAATAAAAATGATGCAGCATTTAATACCCTTTGTGTAGAACACCGGGCTTTGAAAATATCAAAACAAGTACTAAGGCATAGCAGATGTGGTATTTCTGTTACTCTACCAAGTACGACACATATTCTTAAAATGTTACTGTTACAGGCACTGGTTTAATATGTGTAATATACAGTATACTGATCATATTACTTACTGTAACTGATCCTTAAATAGTACCATCACAATATATGCCCAATGGTAGATTTAGATGGTGGCATACAATGTTATGAATGAATACCAGAAATTCTTGCTTTTATTTTAGTACAACCCCACAATAATTGTCCATGTATTATTTGTCCTTTAGTCCCCTTCAAGACTATTAGACCTAGACTTAGTGCTGCATTTCTAAATCTGTACCTGTCTCTGTGATTTACATAAATAAAGAGAACCTTATCACTGTGTCAACACATTGTATTTTGACAATGCAAAAAGGTAAATAAAAAATATCAAGTTACAGAGAGACATGACATTGCATGAAGATGTGAAATATGACTGATGCTTTTGGAAGTGTCAGAAAGTTATTTTTATATTTTGAGAGATTTCTTCTAATTTTGGTATACCTGTCTTATTCTACATCAGCTCCATTAATAAGCAAATCAAAAATTAAAAAACGATATTTAAAAAAAGTACTTGGGTTCAAGAAGTAGCTAATTTGAGCAGAATTAAAACAATAACATGCAGCTTGGCCTATCACCTACCTGAACTAAAATCATAGCTATTTGCTTATATTTTGGGAACATGTTAATGATTTGCTATTTACTATATATATACTTGACTTAAAATAGAAAAAAGGTTATACTTTACAAAATGGCATAAGTGGTATAAAATCAACCAATCCATACCTGATTTTTTCAATATCTCACTTTCTTGCAGAATGAGTCTTTCTTTAGCCACAGACAGCTCCTCCTCTGACTTCCTTTGATTAGCTACAGCATCCAATATTTTGCGTCGAGATTCTTCTGCTTCAGCCTCCAACCCCTACAAAACAGGTTGATAAATTGTTACAATACAAAAAACTATAAGCCTAATATATAACTGCAATACTCTACCACTTGAATTTTTTGCTTTTCTGAAAATGAAAAGGAATACCACTATATATATATATATCTTTATATATAATACGCTAACGTGGCTGTTCATTTGTCTGTCCGGGATTTTAATTCAACTGTAGCACACAAACCGTTTTGACTTATTGACCTGAAATTTGGTACACATATACTATGTGAAGTCTACTATCCGCTTTCAGGGTGATGATTGACTTCCAAGGGTATTCCTCTTTTTATTTTATTGTAGAATCAACTCTCGGCAGCAGCCAGCAGGGTAGCTGTGCGGCACATATGTACGGGCGTCATTCTCATCCCTACCACCTTCATCATCACTTCCCCTACCTCTTCATATCTAAATCATTCTTGAGGCAGATTGAAGACTTAAGTGCCAGCTTAAGTGAAAAATTAAAGAAAACGTACTAAGTAATTGCAACACAAACACTGACTTAAGCAGTTTTAATGCGAAAAGATGCTGATGAAAGAAGAGAAGAAGTGGGCCGCTAGGGTGGAGAAAAGAAGAGCTGCTCAGGAAGCAGCATGCGCATCAACCTCTGAGCAAACAAATGCTAAATGTACAGAGAAAGAAGATGAAAACTATGAATGCTTAAGTCAAGTGTATTCACTGCATGTTATTGTGCAGCACGCCGTTACTGGTATATATATATATATATATATATATATATATATATATATATATATATATATATATATATATATATATATATATACACACACACACGCACGCACGCACGCACGCACGCACGCACACACACACACATATACATATTGTCCTCACAGGTGGCGCAGTGGTAGTGCTGCTGCTTTGCAGTAAGGAGACTGTGGAAGATTGTGGGTTCGCTTCCCGGTTCCTCCCTGTGTGGATAGCGCTTTGAGTACTGAGAAAAGCGCTATATAAATGTAATGAATTATTATTATTATTATATACACACAAATACATACATACAGACACACATGTCTGGATGTTAACCACATTTTCCACTGCAATTACTGCAGTAGACTGGCTAAGAATAACCTATTCCACTGTCATGAGAATTGTACATTGTACAAAAAATACTTTAATGTGCACACAAGTATTAATACAGGCTTGTATGGCCCCATAAAGTGATAGTTTTCAAGGGGGTGGTACTAATGATGAGAAGGAATCACATTGCATGACAGTTACAGTCAAAATATTGAATCTTTTTATTGAACAAATTTTGCAAACAACTTAAACTAAAATTTTGACAACCTATTTTCAACCATCCAAAGAGGCATTTAGACTTAGTAAAATATCCAGAGGTGCTTGTCAAAAGCTGTATTGCACTGAACATGTCTTAGAAAAGGAATAAATAGTAAATATTTTTTGTAAACCAACTACACTTTCTGTTAATGTTAACAATCTCTGTCCACTGACAAGTTAAAGTGACTTTTTAAACAACTTTACCATTATTAAACTGCATAATATTTAAACTAATAAATAATAACAATAAAATAAATAATAGTGCAACTTCCAGAAATAATACTATTACTTCAAGCCTAGGTGCATTATACAGTATTCACCAAATAAAAATAAAATAAAATAAAACAAGTGCAACTTGGTGATGACATCTTTACCAACTGAACTATCATTACGGCAAACTGCATTAATATGGACCTAGCTTCCAGCTAAGTTACTGTATATACATAAAAAATAAAACTGCAACTTGCATTTATAATGCTATTTGTGGTATAGCCCTACGGAAGCGTATTAAGGCCACGGTGAAGAAGAAAAAATACGGACACAGTGAAGAAGAAAAAAAAAAACTATATGTTGACTTTATTCTCGACATTTCCACTTTATTCTCGCCGTTTATGTCGAGATTAAAGTCAACATTTTCACTTTATTCTCATAATTTATTTTGTCACTAAAGTAGAATGCCGTAAACTAAAATTCATCTAAAATCAATATTCAATTTACTAGATTTTCTCAAACCCCGTCATAAGTTAATGTAGCACATTAAATGCTTTGTGTTAAGTGATCCCCGACCCAGTTGTTAATCGCTACGCGCTTCTTAAACTGACTTTCTCTGCACTTAGAGGAGGCGCTGGCAGCGATCGCCGCACAGAATACATTCACTTCATGATATTCCTGCTCTCTGAAAATTTAGAATGCTAAGATAAATACTTGATATCATTTTCATGATGAAATGCATTAAAGCAGGTATTAAACATGCACAGTAGTGTGGCGGTAGTGCTTCTCCCTTGCAATAAGGGGTCCCCAGGTGTACGCTCAGTGTAGAGAAGTTTATGGCAGGTGTGACGAGGCTCCAAAATAACTGGATGTATGAATGAGTATTGCACAGGTTTAACTTAAATATTGTAATGTTGGCTTCGTGATCTGGTGGTCGAAGACACGAACACAGAATTCAATGGATGTTCTTCTGAGCAGACTTTCTTTATTGCATGCGTGCTGTCTGTCTGATGTACCAAACCCCCAGTTCCTATCCTTCCTTTTTCTTTCTCTACATAACCAATCACCACAAGATAAATGTCTTTGTGAAATTAAAACTAGCTATAAACGTAGACCACGGAGTGTTCAGAACTTTAAAAAAATCTTTGTTATACATGTTTAATTATGCCAACCAGCAAGCATTGGGTGCGAGGCAGGAGCAAATCCTGAATGTGGCGCCAGCACATTGCAGGGTGAATACGAGCAATACATACACTAGCAGGGTCAATATAATGTAACAAAACTCCACACCCTACATGACTTTGAAAGGAAACTGAAGCACGCTGAGTAAACTCGGCGACCCCGAGAACACCGGGACCCCCTTGCTGCAAGGCAGCAGTGCAACCTCCACCATGCCCCCACATGATTAATACATGCTTTAATGCATTTCATCATGAAAATGATATCAAGTATTTATCTTAGCATTCTAAATGTTCAGAGAGCAGGAATATCATGAAATTAATGTATTCTGTGTGGTGATCGCTGCCTGTGCCTCCTCTTAGAGCAAGAGGAAGTCAGTTTAAGAAGCACGTAGCGATTAACATGGCTCGGGGAACACTTAACACAAAGCATTTAATGTGCTACATAACTTATTATGGGGTTTGAGAAAATCTAGTAAATTAAATATTCATTTTAAGATGAAGTTTAGTTTACGATGTTCTACTTTAATGACAAATTACGAGAATAAAGTCAACATGTCAACTTTAATCTTGACATAAACAGCGAGAATAAAGTAGAAATGTTGAGAATAAAGTCAACATGTCGACTTTATTCTCGTCATAAGCGTCAAGATTAAAGTGGAAATATCGAGAATAAAGTCAACATGTCGTCACACTATGACACAGTACCCAGGTACATTACACAGTATTGAAAAAAAAAATAAAACAAGTACAACTTGGCTTGCAGTATTATCCAGTAGTATAGAAACAGTATTCATACTTTTGAACTTAATGGTCCACATCCGACCTTTTAAAACCAAAGTATCTACAGACAACAGACACGGCTCCTTTTTTTGGCAAAAGTTCTTCTGTGTCATCATGTTCAACTTTATTGTCTGCTACAGCTTCAGTTTCGGAATGTTCTCTGTCCATTTTCACCGTTCAATACCCTCACTAACACATGTACTCCGTTGTATGCGTGTTTAGCAGTGCAGCAGTAAAAAAGTTCCCTCCTTAAAAAGTTTCCTGCTGCGCCATGTTCCAAACGTTGTTTAGGCTATTTAAACCAGTGTTGCGGTATAAGAAAAATCCATATCATAATAAAAATAAAAAACGTTTTTTGGTATGAACTGGTATACCGCCCAGCACTACAGTATATGTATAATATAGTTTGGGCTGATTTTATTTTTAAATAAAATTTTATTTTTTCTTATAAACTGCAATCAAGACTATGGCAAATTCTAAGGCACATTTACATATATCAGATTATATTTGACAGTAAAAATGTTTAAAATGCGCTTAATAAAGCGTCCACTCTGTGTATTCTGCTGTTTTATTGTTCTTCAACAAATATGAGGGGTGATCAGAAAGTTTTGAGCCTAAACTTAACAGAAGCATTCTACAGTGCTTATTTTGTAAGTGGCCAAAGATTTGTTTCTGTGTAATAAAATATGTGAACTGGCATATGTAGTTCACATTTTCTTGTTTAAGAGCAAATTTACCGTAATCAAGTATTGTGTTATTGTGATAAGAGGTCAGTGGTGAAGTGCGATTTTTAATAAATAAACAGGTCCCAGAGTGTGCAGGCTCCAAACAGGTGTGGATGTGCTAATGCCGGTGCTGTTCTGGGGTGCTTGGCTGATAGTGCATTCATGTGCAAATGTGTGTAGATCAGTCATGTGCCTCATTCATACCTCACAGTAGGCGGAGAACCACACCTGCATCCAGACAGGCAGGATATAAGGAAGCCTGGACATCAGAGAGGGAAAGGGAAAAGGAACAGAACGAGATCAACCAAGAAGGCCGTGAGTGAGCAGTATCGGGTGCCTGAGCAGAGCCAGTGAGTGAACGAAGGAGAGGAACAGCAATGGTTAGTCCTGTGTTAGAGGGACTGATCAGCGCTCAAGGGTAAGATCCTCCCTGATTTAGATGATTTCGATCATTTATGTTAGGTAGTTTTTTTTTTGTTTTTTGTGTTCTCCTGGACTTCGGACCATACTTTATTCTTTGTTAATTAGTATTGCCTAATCTTATTATTACTGTATATTTTCATTTTTTATAAACTTTTCTTTCTTCATCTTGTAAAGCACTTTGAGCTATATAAATAAATGTTGTTATTGTTGTCCCCACTGATTTTTCAAAGGAGTGGGTTTGATGTTGGTGAAATTCTCCTCAGGGATCTGAAGGACGGCATGTGTAAGACAGGAGGACAAATGACTCCAAGTGGTCTTACAGGTGCAGATGGAGGTAGCCAAGACTAGGGTCAGGAAGGAGAAACACAGCTGCTGGAGCGAGCTGAGTGAGCCATAGGTCAGCTGGGGAAACAGAGAGGGAGTTGTGCCTGGTTCGTTTGGGAAGAAAGGAGAAAGATTATGAACTTGAGAACAGTTGTTTTATATTAGTTTTATGGCTGGATTTTAACTCATGGGCTATTCACTTTTTTATGGATTATTTATTTATGGAAGACTTTTTTGCACTGGACTATAGGACACTGTTTGTGGATTTAATAAAAGCACTTCGAATTTTTGCACCAACCCTTTCCTAACTGTGTGTGTCCTCTTTTGCCTGGCTCATCTTGGTTTATGACTATCAACAGTTCCGGGTTCAAAACGCTCCCGGAAGCATCAGGGGATTGTGGAGCCAACCCAGATGTCATAGTTCCCCTTGATTTTCAAAAGCGAAAGAACTATATGCCTTTGGACATCCATTCTGAACTAGTCAATATGCACCAGGGCAAATCCCTTTTTTATGCCACAGTCAAGAAAAGGGCTGATAAATTTCATCAGAGCTGAATTATTATTTTGGAAAGACAGCAGTTCCCCAATATACTACATAACAAAGGTTCTTTCCTGAAGGGTTGCTACCACTCCAATCAATCAAATAATATAGTCGAAATAGTGCACTTACAAAGCAGCAGGGGCTATGGTCTCAAGAAACAGATATTGTACTCATAAAGTCATAATCCTATTGTTCACTGGTGAGATATCACCCAGAACTGCATTATATTAACAATCAGCTATTCTGCACACACCCCTACCCCAGTACAACCCTTATGATTGAACGTTTCTCCAATCAAACCTAAATAAGAAGCTTTTAAAAGAAAAATGAGTTCTAGTTGGCTGATAAAAGTGGGACAGGATCATAGCAGCTGTCTAACAGGTTACTTTTAATGTGATTGTACATTTGATGTGTTACAATGCAGTAAAAAAGAAAAAGGCCACATGGATGCTCATTTAAAACAAGGGACAGAAATAAAAAGCCTGTTGTGCTGGAAACTATGTATGACATTTAAAAATTTTTTAAAAATGATGACCTGAACAAGCACTATGAACAAACCATAAATGCTGGCTGATAGCAACAATTCTAGCAGTTTTAACAGCAATACATAGTCAAATAAGCAACCCCAAAATACTCTATTACATAAAAACTTTTTAGCTACAAAGAGGCACAGGCCTTTTAATAATGTTTAGCTGATGTTTGTTAACTGTGATTTTGGGGAAATGTTTGTTTCCTGCAGATATGATGTTGCACTCACCAATTAGTTTGTTACATTCATTATAATACATTAATGAATAGAAAAGAAAACTTTTGACCAAATATAAAGTTTTGTACATCTTTCTACTTTAATCTCTGTATCTAATTTATTATTGACAAACTAGTCATTTAGCCCGTTACAATAACGGGCGCTAGAACAGTAGTGTATAAACATTAGTATGAACAGTCTATATTAAATAGCAAGGGACTTTGACCTCATTCTTTTTGTTGGTTGTATTTTTCTTTCTTTCAGCCTTTCTTTTGTTGATGTTTACTTGCTGAGCTGACTGTTCTTCGTGGGCTGCTGCCGTGTATTGTGTGTCTTTAATTTTCTGTAACAGTAATACTGTCTTGTACGGCTCTATTCAATAAGGGCACGCACAAAAAGGCGAGCTTCAAAAGGGCGACCTCAATTGAGTGAATAAAGGCGTTCGTAGATAATTTAGTTCAAATGGCTCTGGAATATGTGAAGAGCAACAAAGGTGCAGATCTTTATTTACGCGCGCCTTTATTCGCTGCGCCCAATTGAGGTCGCCCTTTTGAGGCTCGCCTTTTTGTAGGATACTGTCTTGTACGTCCGCTGGCTTGTATGTCCGTAATATGCCTTTAATTTTCTCTGGCGGTAATACAGGCGTGCGCATCGGTAATATGCCTTTAATCTCCTCTGACTGTAATACTGGCTTGTATGTGGCTGTAATATGCGTCACTGTATTGTATACCTTTAATTTCCTCTCGCAGTAATACTGGTTTGTATTTCCGTAAAACGCCTCCAACTTTCTCTAACAGTAATATTGCGCATTATACCGTGCCCCGCGCATGCGCACTTCATCAGAAGACACTCACACACGGACACCTGGACGCACATAGGGATTTTATATATATAGATGAGAGGAGCATAACATGCACATATGTGTGTGCCCAATGCAGGTAACTTTGGTGGGAGTACTGAGGTGAAATGAGATAAAGACTGGCCTTTGAGCTTACACACCCTTGGGATTCTTAATTCAGCATTGGTTTTGGGATTTGTGGCAGCCAATCACGGAAAAGCAGTTGACTATCACATTATTGCATTGCTTTACAATAATGCTCCCAACTCTTAATGCATAGGTTACAAAAACTACTTTGCAAAACTTCACATTTGAAGAGATGTCACATTCTACAATCTGAAGGGTTACCTCTGTGTGATGTTCTATGCAAAGAAGTCAAGTCAGCTACAGAAGGAAGGTAAAACATTACCTAAGTGGCACAGAAAAGTTTTGTGAATGTTTTACCAAGTCTGCGACTGTTCAAAACGATTATATTGAAAAATAAAATTTGGATTTACTTATATTTCGCTTAGGTCAGTCACAGAATGTTTTGATCAGTCTTTGTGTGTTTTGTAATTAATTGTGCTGATTATCTTAATCCTGCGGTGGGCTGGTGCCCTGCCCGGGGTTTGTTTCCTGCGTTGTGCCCTGTGTTGGCTCCAACGGACCCCCGTGATCCTGTAGTTAGGATATAGTGGGTTGGATAATGGATGGATTATCTTAATCAATTTGTAGTCAGGTATGGTTTTATTGCCAAAGACTTTAAGTCAATGACATTCTTTCATGGCTAAACAGTAAATAGTACTGGCACATTTCTCATCAGCATTAAATTGTTCAGTGTATATTGACTATCCATGATAAGACACATGTGACAAGAAGTTAAACAACTGATTACCCATTATAACATAAACCTTTTGATAACTCAGGTTGTGATTTTCATAAAATCACACTTTAGAGTGCTATATTATTTCAAATACTGTCATATCTGATAGAAATTATATAACATACAACATGAAAGAGATGCACACATAGGTGTTACTAGCGTACAGTCTGCCTTCTCAGACTCTTCGCTTATGACAAGTCAATGCAAACTACCACATTTCAATGTGAAAGTGGTGTTAAGTAACCCATTTCAAAACTGGATTTCAAATGTTACTGTCATTTCAGCAATAACACTGACAAATGTTATCAGCTTCAATTGCCACCCTATAGTACACATCATTTGTTATGCATGAAACAGCAAAGAGCATGAGGTTCATATAAAATTATGAGGTAATGCTATATAATTTTGCTGGTTTGCTGCCTGCAGAATAACCTTAAAAATAATTCCTCTGCATTGCACACTACTTGAAAAACATACTAGAGCTTAAAATATGACTTAAGATCCCTGAGACATATTTATAGATATCAATGAGAACAGCATTCAAATTCCAATAATCCTCAGTAGCTGCAAGGTATGCTAAAGAGATGGGTTTACTCATTTACAGAATTGCAAAGAAAAAAAAAACCTACATAAAACATGTAGTTTTATGATAGTTACATACATTTATGCATGAACAAACTATTATCTGCCAAAAAGCTTCCTGCTGACAAACAGTTAGCTATAAATAGCAGCATGCTTGTAAGGAAATTTCTCAATTGCACTCCCTGTGGTAGAATAACCACTCTTTGAAATGGAAATACAGTATGCAGTACGCAATCTCCAAGGCATTCAGAACCAGAGAAATTGCATGTAAATGTTTACATAATACAATATACAAACAAACAAGAATACTTCCATCAGGCACTTGAGAAATATCACCAGTGTTTGTTTCCACAGCAAAATGTGTTTATTCATTTACTTTCCAAAGCTGCTTATTCCAATATGGGCCCACAGCCCATTTTGGCAGCTTTGGAACTAAAGCTGGCACCAATATTAAATGAAAATTAATGAAACCGAGATTTAATCTAACCAATACATACAATGGTAACTTAAAGTTATCTTATGTTTCACTTAGCCCTCAAGCATCAATTAAGGGAAAGCAGATAAACATACTGTAAAGCATGTTTTTACATATTGGTATGCCATTTGTTATTGGTGTATTTTTTATTAATTACATTTATAAGATATACCTTGCATCTTTTCATTTCTTTATCATGACTTCACATATTTTCAAAATCTTAGTCTTTTACAAAATAAGACTGATTGCAGGAAACAGCATCTCATAGTAATGAAAAAAATAAAATCACTGTAAAAGGTTCTCCTTCGCCCAAACTTCTGCCATGACTAAGTCAAATCAAAATCACAGGCTGTCTTTCCGAGACTGACTCAGGACTAAAATAAATACTACAGGTCAAATGAACAGAGCAAATTTTAATAGACAGTCAGTCAGTCATTTTCTAACTCGCTATATCCTAACACAGGGTCACGGGGGTCAGCTGGAGCCAATCCCAGCCAGCACAGGGTGCAAGGCAGGAACAAATCCTGGGCAGGGTGCCGACCCACCGCAGGGCACTCACACACACACACACACATCAAGGACAATTTAGGATCGCCAATACACCTAACCTGCATGTCTTTGGACTGTGGGAGGAAACTGGGGTACCTGGAGGAAACCCACGCAAACACAGGGAGAACACGCAAACTCCACGCAGGGAGGACCCAGGAAGCGAACCCAGGTCTCCTTACAGCAAGGCAGCAGTGCTATCACTGTGCCACCGTGCCGCATTTTAAGATACATGAAAGGGAAATTAGTTTGCTAAATAGATATTGAATATATTCATGCAGTGGTTTATGTTTTTTCCTTGAGTTCAAATGTCACACCAGATGGTGTCTGTGTAGTACTTGTATATTCTCCCTATGTTTGCTATGGTCTTTCCCTTCTTCAAAGATGTCATAAATAATCCTTATACAGGGTATAGTGGAGAGGACCCTTAAATGGGTTTTTAACCTATCCAGGGCTGGCTTCTGTTTGATACTGGCAGGATATTAAGAAATTTATTTTATGTATGATTGAGTTGAGAGTGATAGAATGTTTTCCCTTCAAAGTATATTTGGTTTTATGGCTGGATTTTAACTCACAGGTGATTCGCTTTTTTTATGAATTATTTATTTATGGAAGACTTTTATGCACTGCACTATAGGACACTATTTGTGGATTTAATAAAGGCACTTCGAATTTATGCAATAACCCCTTCCTAACTGTGTGTGTCCACATTTGCCTGGCTCATCACACTACTTTTATTATCTGAATTGTAGTCATCCCTGCTTTGTAAAATGACTTGTGATGTTGTGCAATGCTACACATAGGTAATATAAATAACAACTGTCTTTAGGAGTGTGATGGTCACACTCCAACGTTGCTTCCAGGAGCTACTTGAACCATCAATAATGTACTTGAGGATGAACTGGGCAAATGAGGACACACATAGTCAGGAAGGTGCTGGTGCAAAGTGATGAGGTGCTTTTATTGAAAACTAAGCAGAAGTATCCAAAAAATGTAAAACAATCTTCCATAAATAAATAAATAATCCAAAAAATCCAAGTGAATGTCTGTGAGTTAAAATTTCAAAAAATAATCTTAAGATAAAACACAGTCATCTGGAGGTCCTTACTCTTCTTTTTTTCTTTTCACTGAGCCCAGCACAACTTCTCTTTCCTGTCTCCCCAGCTCACCCAATAGATTGCTCAACCAGTGGAGACACCAGCAGCTACGGTTTTCCTTTCTGACTCCCATTTTGGCTGCCTCCATCACAGTCTGCCAAACCACTGAGTTGGCTGTCCTCCTGTCTTCCCTTACGCTCTCCTGCCGTCCTATAGATCCCTTCAGTAAATCAGCAGCAAACAATCCACCTTTGCTCTTCTGCGAGGCTACTGACCACTCTGCCTCCTCTCTCTCAAGCTGGCTCTTAGGCACCAGACTCTGCGCTCAATCATGGTTAGGGTGTTGCTGCGTTGCTGTTTTGTGTGTGTGTGTGTGTGTGTTATTGTTCTTCTTTCCCTCATTTTGTCTCTTCCTCGCACCTTGGTTCTCTTTTAAAACACTGGGGGACACAGGTGCGACAATCATGGCTCTAGTGCTAATAAGGGAACAGGTTAACCCTGCATGTGCTCATGTGGATGCAGGGTTGCCCTGCCCCACATCTGCCTCCTGTGCCACTCTACCATATTACCTATGCCCACCAAAAAATGTGAGCGCATTATTTATTTGTTTAAAATGCATGTGCCAGAGATGCATTCTCTCACAAGGAGAGATTTCTAATCTCTGCATTTTGTTGTTGTGTCTGTGTGGGATTTCTCCTGGATCTCAGCTTTTTCAACCGCACACATATGACATACATATGGAGGTTATATTGCTGTGGTAAAATTTTCAGTATTTGTGCTAGCAAGGACACAAGCTCAATCAAATAAAAAGCACACAAAGCTTTCTTTGTGTATGGCATATGTAAAAGAATGTTGGATAACATAAGCAAATGCTATTAACATAATTTAACACATAACATTCTTAAACCCACTTAATCCAGGTCATGGGTGTGAAGGGTGGAGACTATACTAGCAGCACAGAAAACATCCCTGAACTGGGTATCAGTCCATTGCAGGAGCAATTGTTATTGCCTTGGGCAACGCAGAAGAACACGGGCTTGCTATATACTGTGTATTTTTCAAGTCAAGATAGTGATGTCTGATACTTTACCGAAATATATAAAATGTGATTAAATAAAGTGCTTTGTAGTGGTGTTTGTAACTGCCTTTAAAAAAAAGATTTTTTCACTACAAACAAGATATGTCAGTTTTAAAAATATTAATAATTTTACTAAAATCTGATGTGGCCATCTCATAAACCTCCATATTTAAAACATGGCTACAGCAGATGTGGTGAATTTACCAAATATATGCAAGATGCAACACCACACAAGAATTATGTTTCACATTTTAGGGACTATCATATTGTAAATATAATTCAATATTTTTATTCATTTTTTATGTAACAAATTATTTTAACAAAACATCAACCATTAATAAACAAATCCACCTTTTTTCATTTAAGATGTTAAAAATTAGAAGCAAAAAACCAGAAACCTGCTCCTTCAATCACAGAGCTAGCATGGTTTTTAGGCTAGAACTTCCACAAAACTGAAAGTGCCAAGCTCAAAACTTGAAGTGAGAAAACTTTAAAAAGTAAGTGTTTGGCAAAAATACAACACAAAATGATGTTTCTTTGTAATTAGGGTTTAGCTGTGGTGACTACTATGTTTGAAAATATTGAACTGTAAAAGCTCCAGGCTAAAATTTTGGACAGAACTGAAACTTACACAAATCTCTTTTTCAAAGTCAGTAATACGTATGCCAAATTTTGTGAACTTGTTCAGAATGGATTGTGTTTAAACACTTTGAACCTTAAAAGCTTGAAGCTGAATAGTTGGAATTCACTCAAAACCTAATCAGCTCTTAAGAGAAACAACTGAAAACTGTCCACAAACATTCATAACAATCAGTCCATTTATTCTTGAGTTACAGATTCCACAAATTTTTTACCACAGACACATAAACATACATCTTTCCAAAAATACACAAAACATGTTCTAGGGATATCAAAGTGTGTTTTTTAATGAAAACAATATTTTCTTCATATATGAAATATGAAGAAAGTAAAAAGAAAATGGACAGAGCTACCAATTCGGTCAAAAAATAAAAAATAAGACAAGCCACTGGCACACTTGTGTGGAAAAGGATTGCAGGCAATCATGACATAAACAGAACATAAATACTGGGCATATCTAATAGGAATTTCTAATTCACATAGGATGAAAACACTACACTGTACCTGCATTACTTGAAGAACACAATAATGAGCAGAGGCTTGAAACAAACTTAATTCTCTTTTGATTTAATCTGTGTGCAATAAACACAAAGGGCAGGATCACATTTTCTGAAAAAGATTAATTAAATAGTAAATTGTATTTGTCAATTTACCATTGGAAACAAATTGGTACTCTAGCCTTCACCTTCCCCCACACAGTTAATATACAAAACAAGATGTAAAAATTATACTATATTGCTCCAGAGCGAAACAAAATGCTTTACTGTTGTCACCTAGTGAACTATGTAGTCTTGTTAGTTTGTTTGCAAAAATTGCTTGCAGTGATAGGCTTTTCTGTTTATTTAAGCACTGAATAAAACAAGCACAACATTATACAGGACTAGGCAAATTCAATAGCAGTATTCATCACTTATACAATTCGCCTGTTCAACTATCTTTAAGATTCTGATACAGTTCACTACTATATAACTGAGGCGCATTTGGGGACAGTAGCAGTGCGTCATTTTAGCAATAAAAACAGTATGGTCTGGTCTTGGGGGGTGTGGGTGAGTGAAGTTATATAGTCATGTGGTTGCAGGGCATTCAATGAGGAAACTAACTCATTGCTTGTTAATGTGTAGGTGCAATCAGCTCAGCGGATCCTTATTGATACTCCACAGGTCGCTGAACAAAGCAACTGCACCAACACAGTATAAGGGAGCCTGAGTAAGGCAGAGATTGTAAGAATTAAAGACAGAAAGCAGGTAAGTGATCACTGGTGTGAGACTTAGGAAGATGAAAGTGGAAGTATCAACTTGACTGAACATTTTGTTAAGAAGTCACACCAAGTGCTAAAGAGACTCCGAAATGGTGGTGATCTTGTCGGCTGAATTATGGAGCAGGCGAGAAAAGGGAAGCCATTGGAGCCAGTTGAAGAAGGAAGTTAAAAGACATGGTGGCATCGGTTAAATGGGCAAGACACCCCGAAAACTGTGGCCTTTGAGATGTGCAACTCGGATCCGCTTGTTGGATCAAGATGCGGCAAACTGCATCATGGGAGATACATAGCACAGTGGTGTCCAGTGAAGGGCAAGGCGTACTAGGAGATGCAGACAGTCGCAGTGCGGGACTGCGCAGTGGAACAGGGATGTGGTTAAGGACACCCAAAGTCCTGAAAAGGACAGGAAGTACATTTTGGATTTTAATCTATTTATTTGGATATATTTATTTATTGATTTTATCTCATGTGAACACTTGATTTTATGGATTATTTATTACTGAAAAACTGGCACTGCATTATTTGTTCTGAACACTGCTGAAATAAAAAGAACTATGCACCTTTGCACCATCCTTGCTTGTTTGTGTGTCATCACTGCACTAGTCCATCCTAGTCTTGATGTCCCAGTTCAAGAAGATGCCAAGATTGCAGCAACCCCAGGGCATCACATACTACACCAATTAAATTCAGTACAACAAGGTTAATTATTGTATATGATGCTTCAACAAATTCCTCTAAATATTCCACGAGAGGTACTTTATAGCTTTGTAGTCTGGGAACATAAAACAATCCATGCATTTAATCAATGAGTGATACTAGTCTTAGTTAACTTTCTGGATTAATATTTAGGTAGAACTTAGTTCCATTAGTCCATTTATAGCTCTTATTTTTATTATGCCTTTGTTACTATAATTGTATTTCCATTTCATCCACTCTTCCATCCATTTCTTGAACATACTTAAAACAATTCAGAATTTCAGGGAGCCAACACTCAACCTGACAGATAGAAATGTAGGAGAGGAACCACTACTTAAACCATGAAGTTATGGGAAGTCTGAACCTATTTGGGCCCCGCTCACTTAGTGTTAAGAACTCCATAACTGAGACACCTTTTATTACTACATTTCGCAAGGGCCAAGATAACTTTGTAAGTTGCCTTTTTTATTTTGTCTGGACCTCATTTAATAAAGAAGATGCCCATTTGGTCCTGAACTTTTTATGATATACTGTTTAATTATTTTTGAGAATTACACCTATGTCTAGTTTTATTTTATCTCACATGTGGCTATTTAATGTTTATGCTGCATTTCCAATATTCCTCTTGATAACAGCAAAGTAGTATCACTATGGCGATCAGCATGCCCACATGCTGTGTAGCATGTATGTATATTCTCTAGAAGATTAATGTGCATGCTTCTGTGTGTGCTATGCATGAGCTGACATTAAAATGGTCATTTTACTGGACCAAAGAAGCTGAAATAAACTGTCAGCTTTTTACAGGGCTGATTTATTTTTGCAATTTTAGGTAATTTTTGTGTATTGTTGTTTCTTCTGGTTGCAAGTGTTTTTGGTCTATGTCATTATCAGTTATGTGGTGTTTTGGCACTCTCTTAAGCAAGTTAGGTTCTGGCTATGTAGTGCTAAATTGGTGGAGTAAAAGACTTGCTGGTTCCTTTTTATGTCCTTTGTATTAATTAATTTAGTTCAAGGATTTAAACGACGTTATTTTATCTCTTCACATCTCTGCTGGTGGCACAGTGGCGCAGTGGTAGTGCTGCTGCCTCAAATTAAGGAGACCTAGATTCACTTCCTGGGTCCTTCCTGCGTGGACTTTGCATGTTCTCCCCATGTATGCTCCGGTTTCCTCCCTCAGTCCATTAGGTGCATTGGCAATCATAAATTGTCCCTGGTGTTTGTGTGTGTGTGCCCTGCGATGGGCTGGCTCCCTGTCCGGGGTTTGTTCCTGCCTTATGCCCTGTGCTGGCTGGGATTGGCTCCAGCAGACCCCCGCGACCCTGTGCTAGGATATAGCAGGTTGGATAATGACTGACTGACTGACATCTCTGCTTTAACAACTGACGATTTCTGCAAAACCTCTTTATTTTCTATACCAGCTTTGTCCTAACATTCATCTTAATTTAGGTCTCCTTTATGAAAAGTATATTAAGTGTACTTCCAACAGAAGGTGTTCAAAGGGCACCTGAATTATCTTAACTAGAACCTCTCAATCCTTGACAGCTACAGATCTATATTAAGGTCATTCTGGACTGTCAAACCACTCAGGAATAACTGAGAATGGAACCCACAATGGTGAAGCTTATTTCAGCCACTTGTACATGCAATGTAATGTATGTGGAAACTGACTAGAAATCAAAAGCTTTGAATGAAAACTTACCTCATTACCTGTCCAGTACAAAACATTATAAACAACTTCATAACTTCCACTTCATGTCAAGATAATGGACACAAGATTCAATACACAAATACAGGGACCTGGAAAACACATGTGCTTACTCCCACCAAATACCTGTAGACATATTCTCTACTCACTCAAGTGACATCATAAAGGGTATGAGGTGCAGCGAGAGAAAACAGAGGAAATATATTATATAACATGTATAATTTTACCTGGATTCTGTCTTGTAGTTTTAGCGAATGCTTCTTGCAGTCATTTAATTTCTGGCACTTTACCTCTAGCTCTGCTTCTGCCTTTTTTAATTTTTGTTGTAGAGATGTCTGAAGGGCTTTTCTCTGTTCTAGTTCTCTTTGTTGCCAGAGTTTTAAAGTGTCTGCCATAGTCTGCTGCAGTGTTCTCCTAAGGGCTTCGTATTCCTCCTCATGAGTGGCTTTCATTGTACAGATTTGGTGTTCAAAGTTTTCCTCCATTTTATGCTTCTCAGTTCTGAGTTCCTCAACCTCCTCTCTCAAAGCATGTGTCTTTGTGTTGCATATCTCTTCAAGTCTTCCTTTCTCATCCACATTGCTCCTTCGTAACATCTGACATTCGTCCTGTAGGCTTGTGGATTCTTGGCTTGCCTTTTCTAGTTCAGCCATCATCTGTGCCTTCTCCTGATTAAGCTTATCTTGCAGCTCTGCAAAGCTTTGCAACTTGTCCTCAAATTCTTTTTTCATGTCAAGCATCTCCTTTGACAATGCCATTATGCGCTCTGCATGCTCTGTTTCAGATCTAAGCTCTCGTTCTTCTGTTTGCTTCCGATACATTTCGAAGTCTGACAGTGCCTCTTCCTTTAACTTTTCATGCTGCTCTAAGCTGTCTTCCATGGCCTGCAACCGCTGGCGGAAGTCCATTTCTTCTCCAACCCGATTCTTATACTGAAGTATCTTTTCTCTTGTTTCCTCCACAATACGCTGAATCTCCTCTTGGTGAGCCTCCCGCAAAGTCTGCAAGTTTGATTCATGCTCATCACATTTGGTGTTCAAAACATAAATTACCTGTAACAAAAAAAATGAATTAAAAACTCTCAACTTATTAAAACTTATTTAAAACAGATGTTTAACAAAATAAATGTACTTTAAATTCCTTTTATTGCTCCTCATTACTCTATTGACGTATTTCAAATCAGAATGCATTTTAGAATCTGTCTCGTGTTACAAATCACTTTAATAAAATTCTGGTAGTAAGTAGTCAAAACAAGAAAAGTATGCCATGGAATTCCCCTTTGCGTCTACACAATCTTGGGCACAGATGGCCTCCCAGTTGCCACTTCACTATTACCAATGTCTGTATTAGTTTTTATATGTCAGCAAACAAATGAACTCCTAACTGCCATTTAAAATGTCTTCAAAATGATCACATTATAATGTTTTTCTATATGCAGAGCAGCATAGAAGAAAGACTAAGGGCTGCAATTCTCTTTAAAGCAAGCACAATCTGAATAAGCAGCATTATAGCAGGATAGTTAATGCTTTAAGAATGCTATTAAAAATCACTTCAAGTGAAAAATGCAGTCCCTCAAATAATGGTCGACATCTCCAACACCTTCAATTAAGACGGAACATTTTAATAGCCTACTTTGGTAAATAACAATTCAGCATTCAGTGTCAGTAACTTTGCCCACTGGTTTTGATATGACATTTTAAAGTTTGTGGTCAATGGTTGGTATTCATATGATCTACTTTGGTCTATTTCCTTTTTTACTGTAATTGTTAGGTTTAGATGAATAATATGCTGTTTACACACAGAACTATTAACTTAGCATATCTGACTGAATTACTGCACAAGTGCTATGTCAAGTTCTGAGGAGCTGTGATATGTTTGATCGGTGTTGTATAAAAGCATTAAAAAATATGGAAAAAAATGACCCATGAATTTTTCCAGTGGTAAATATTAGTCATATATCATGTTTTAAATAAAAAAACTGACATGAATATTTTGCACAAAGGAATCTACAAGGCCCTTGTCAGGCAGGGGCACCTGGGGACCACATTCCTAGCTCTGGTGAGGCAAGCATTTCCACCCTAGGATGAGAGGGGGCACTGATGCTAACATTATCTTTTCCTTCCTTCACCACAGCCACAAAAAAAAAGTCCAAGAAGGACAACTGATCCCGTCCCACCACGTACAGAAAAGTCCACACTTTCTGGTATCAGTCCTATAGACCCAGCCCGTTCCTGGAAGGTGGCATCAGATATTGAACTTATACTAGTGAAGGACAGAGCTAGTGAATGCTTACCCAATTTATATAAAGCCTTATATTGCTTTTCTTTTTTGAATAGTTTGTTGGTTGTCTTTTTTGTTAATATTAAAAGGTGGACAAGGGTGGTACCCCAACCTTTCTTGGGCTCCTCACACTGTCTGCTTACAAAAGCTACCCTTATAACCTGTCGTGGAGAACCTGCCAGTGTGATATCTTCATGAGTAAATACAATGTAAAGTTGGGCACATTTTTTTTAAGAATTAGAACACCTAAATTGGTGCTAATATATGAGACTCTCCCCTGAATTTAGTTTATAAGCTATTCTCTTTTTTTGCTTCACAGTAAACAGCTGTACAACTGAAGAATTTCAAAGATCAAAACACAAATTAGGTATCACATAACTGAAAGCAAAGACTGGCACTAGGCCAGTCAGGGCAACTCTTTCAGCTGTGTTCTTTGATATGCGACTCAAACTGGACGCCATCATGTTGTCTACTCTTTTGATCACTTAAATGCCAAATTACAAGACGCAAAACAACTAGCATTCCACTTATATATTAAGAGTTATAAATGATGTCTAATAACCTTGCTCACTTAAAATCACAAGTGAGGACAGAAAGCCTTGTTTTTGCTCAGCCTGCACACCTGGAGAGCATTAAAGATATTTTTTAACTCTTACACAATCACAGGACCTTCAAAATGAACACTGAATGTACTAATTTACCACCTGCATATTTCAACTAGCGATCTAGCTTGAAAAAATTATAAAAAATATAAAAATAAAGAGGACTGTAATATTTGGAGTATGTTAAAAAATATTTTTTCTCTTTTTAATACATTTTTCAGAGTTTTAAATAAGGCTTGTTTGTTTGAAGTATTAAGGAACATTCTGAGCTGAGCTGATCAATTCCTGTTTAGTTTTGTTTTTGAAGTTTTTTTTTACTAACTATTTGGAAAATTGCAGTGACTGCATTTTGTCTTGTTTATGCCACCATTTTCAGCAAACCTTGTCATGAGGGCTATTGGAAGAATGTCTTTGTGGGTCACATGATGTGACATCATTCTTTTTGATTTAAGACTTTGGCTTGCAACTCTATAACATGGCTTAGGGTTTGGCACTCAGTTTCCTTTGTTACTTTCAGTTCTGAGCGTGCTCATTTCCCACTATGTATTCTTCATTTCTCTTTCTGATCCTTAATCTATTTTCCATTTGCTGTGCCTTGGCTTAGCATAACAAGGGCAACATGGTAGTACAACAGTTAGTGTACCCAGCTAACCACACCACTGTATGTGAGCCTGCTTGTTCTGACCATGACTGCATGGGTTTTTCTCTGGTTGCTCTTGTTTCCATTCCACATCCTGAAAACATGAGTGATGAGTGAATGCGTTTATGTGAGGACATTTTGATTTTTCAAATGTGCATACTGCTTTAGGTTACTTTGAAACTGACAGCACTGCAGGAAATTGCAATGTCAAGAATGTAACCTGCATAGGATACCAGTTAAATGAATTTTCAGTAAAGGTGACTCCATGTATTAGAAATTTGAAAAGAAACTCATTTGCCTAGACAAACACAAATAAATGGCAGAATTCAACAGTAGATGATATCACATAATAGGATTCGGATTTGTTCAGAGTCCTGGAGATCTTGACCATCAAGCTGCCTCCCCCTATTGGTCTTTCCATAGTTGAGTCAACGCTGGGCCAGCCAGTCTGATGAAAGGACCCCTCTACTCGATGATTCCTGCAATCCTCCATCAGAGATGACTTTTCCTTAGGCCTAGGTACCCTCTCAGAATTAATTATAATACATAACCACTTTACTTTCAGCAATCTTTCTGCTTGCTGTTCTATTTTGATACTAAAGCATTTATGCATGTTGTATTGTGAATTAAATGATAATCCATGTCACAGACAAATGAATAGGGGCTTCTGACACAAAATAAAATACAATTACACATTGCTCTGAAGTCTGGAGTGCAGCCAAGTGAGGATTCTTCACAAGCTGATTCATACATCTGTCTGCTTTTCTTTCCAATTGGACTAACAGATAATCAGGCACACACAATTGTACAGCTACTCCCTTGATAGTACAGCAGGTCAATTCAGATTAATAAGAATACACCACTAGTTCAGATTTAATAAAACAGATAGATAGTGTGGAACATGACCCGGACACAGACAGGCAGACACGTTTAACTCACCCCACACACGTTTATTTACATTGTCCATTATTTACAATTAGTGCTCACAAGTCCCCAAAAGTCCTGGCCAACACCACACAATGCCTTCTCTTCTTCAGGCCACCCCTTTGCCTCCTCCCAGACCTCGTCCGTCTTCCACCTGACTCCAGTCCTGAATGAAAGGAGGCGGCCCCTTTTATAATCACCCGGATGTGCTCCAGGTGCTTCCCGGCAATCTTCCGGGTGTCCCCGATCCTCTTCCCCCCAGCACTTCTGGGTGTGGCGGAAGTGCTGAGGTCCAGGGCTCCCAAGGCATTGGGGAGGCATAAGCCCTCTTCCGGTCCTCTGGGGCGTCCCGGCTGGGTCGCCCCCCAGCCACCTGCGACAATAGGTAGATAGACAGATAGACAGATAGACAGATAGATAGATAGATAGATAGATAGATAGATAGATAGATAGATAGATAGATAGATAGATAGATAGATCTTATTTTTTGTGCTGGTAATATTATAGTAACACTAGGCAGCACATGTATAGCAGTAAAGAGGCTCAGTAAAGATATCTATATATATAAAAGGCAAAGCCCTCACTGACTAATCACTAATTCTCCCACTTTCCATATAGGTGGGAAGCTGAAATTTCGCATGCTCATTCCTTGCAGTGTACTTACAAAAGATAAGTATGTTTCATGTCCTATTGCAACACTCAAGGGGGGGGAAATGGGTGTACCCCCTAAACTGTATATATAGATAGGGGAAACTCCTCCTCACTATTTCTGTGACTTCCAATATACATAGGAAGCCCAAATTTCCCATGCTCATCCTTTACACTGTACTTACAAACGCGCCGTGCCCCGTAACGAACTTTCGAAAATAACGTCTTCTTTTTGGAAGTTCTCACCATTATGCTGTAAGGAACTTTTGGAACTGACCTCTCCTTTTGGCGGTTTCATTCTTTATTTCTGTTAACAGATGATTTATTTCACAGCAGGGACGCACAAGGCCTCTGTCTGCGGACATACCACGTGATTGGCTCCCTGCCTAAAAATTTGCATTTCTCATACAAAACATTTACGATCATAAATTAAACTCTTTACAATCATCAAATTCATTCTTAATACTAAAATAAGCCTACGACAATTACATTGACAATCATGTTATGTTATTTTTAAAATGTTTCCTTTTCTTTTTCATAACTTCTTTAACACACTACTTCTCTGCTGCAATGTGCAGGTATTTTGCTAGTAACTAATATTTTCAAAATCAAAACTTTAATTCCATGTGACAATGAACCCCTTTGGCATCACCCTAAACAATTCATACTTCACCCAATGATAGAAAGTCAAGGCAGAAAACATATAATGGTGTACCAAATATCTGTATTGCAATATATTATTAACTAGCCAACCCGCGGCGTAGCATACGCCACATAATTATGTACAGTGATCCCTCGCTATATCGCGCTTTGCCTTTCGCGGCTTCAGTCTATCGCGGATTTTATATGTAAGCATATTTAAATATATATCGCGGATTTTTTTGCTGGTTCGCGGATTTCTGAGGACAATGGGTCTTTTAATTTCTGGTACATGCTTCCTCAGTTGGTTTGCCCAGTTGATTTCCTACAAGGGACACTATTGGCAGATGGCTGAGAAGCAACCCAACGTACTTTTCTCTTTCTCTCTCTTGCGCTTTCTCTGATCCTGACGTAGGGGGTGTGAGCAGGGGGGCTGTTCGCACACCTAGACGATACGGACGCTCGTCTAAAAATGCTGAAAGATTATCTTGACGTTGCTACCTTCTGTGCATCTGCTTAGTGAAGTGACATGCTGCACGGTGCTTCGCATACTTAAAAGCTCGAAGGGCACGTATTGATTTTTGCATGTTTGTTTTTCTCTGTCTCTCTGTATCTCTCTCTCTCTCTCTCTCTCCCTGCTCCTGATGGAGGGGGTGTGAGCTGCTGCCTTCAACAGCTTTGTGCCGCGGTGCTTCGCATACTTAAGAGCCAAACAGCCCTATTGATTTGTTTGCTTTCTCTGTCTTTATGACAGTCTCTGCTCCTGACGCACACTCCTTTGAAGAGGTAGATATGTTTGCATTCTTTTAATTCTGAGACGGAACTGTCATCTCTGTCTTGTCATGGAGCACAGTTTAAACTTTTGAAAAAGAGACAAATGTTTGTTTGCAGTGTTTGAATAACGTTCCTGTCTCTCTACAACCTCCTGTGTTTCTGCGCAAATCTGTGGCCCAAGCATGACAATATAAAAATAACCATATAAACATATGGTTTCTACTTCGCGGATTTTCTTATTTCGCGGGTGGCTCTGGAACGCAACCCCCGCGATGGAGGAGGGATTACTGTATTGATGGGTGAACACTTCCTGAACAACACAGTTGTCCAAATGGGGTGGGTTTGTGGATACCACTGTGAGTGAATGAAAAGATAGACCTCTGGAGAGAGCAACATATACTTGTCCGTGACTGAAAGTGGGATTGTCTGTGATGAAGAAGGACACGCTGGTGAAAGTTACTTTGTCGGCAGGGATAAGTGTCAGTACTTGTAGATTAAGGTGTAGCGAGTCTTCGTTGTTGACACTTAATATAGCTTGCGTACTGACATGTTCCGGAGTCACAGGGGAAAAAATGAACATGTGAAACATCCGTAATGTAATAAGCCACCAAGAAAAGTAACATTGCAACAATGCTATCTACGACCCGATCTCTGTAAACAGAAGTGAAAACAAAATCGAGCCCAGTGTATTCTTTAACTGCCTTGTGGCGCTGTAGTAGTGCTGCTGCTTTGCAGTAAGAAGACTATGGAAGATTGTGGTTTCACTTCCCTATTCCTCCCTGTGTGGACAGCGCTTTGAATACTGACAACACCGCTATGTCAATGTAACGAAGTATTAACAGGGAATTGTCTTTTTGTAATAGTAAAAGACAAATTATCCGCGACAAACAAACTGTTTTACACGCTGCATACCAACCCGCGGTGTAGTATACGCAGCATAATCACACCGCTTTTTAAATGTTTTTTAAGCAGAGGGAAAAAAATGAACATTTGCAAAATCCGTAACGCTGCTTTCAGTAAGTACAATGCACACGCGTTTAATTTGTCGGCCACTTTTTGCCAGCCGTGTTTTCTGGTTTGGGCTGCTTTTGCAGTGTTGCCGCTTGTGCATATTAAATCTTGAAATCCTTTGAGTAACTAATTAACTAACTAACACCAACCCACCCACACACACAGCTTGTGTGAAACAAATGCGCCCATACTTTCATAATTTTGTTGCAGCCTATAGTGGAGTCAGGCACACAGAAGGTCAGCTGCTGAGAGAGCGTCTCGACTGTTGCAGGGCCTGCATCGGTGAAGCAGATGAGACGCTAATGAAACAGAGGCACAGAGCTTCTTGGTTTTTAAAGACTGCTTCCTTCATTGTGTTTTAACCTCAGTTTTAAAGGATTGTTTTAAGGATCCCATGGGATACCCCTCGCAAACTGTTTTAGACACTGCATTCAGCGATTCACATCCGCGACAAACATGCCTCTTCTTACATGGTCCTGCCGCGTCCACCCTCATTCTCAAAGCATACACACCGCCTGGTCATGTGCCCACTCGCAAGAGCAACTCACGGAGACCCGCCCACCAACTCTAAGACCATGGCGTGTAAAACAGTTTGCGATGGTGGTGCGTGCGTCATAACCGAAAAGAATAATGAAAAGTCAACGTGGCTCAGAGGTGCATGTGGACTCCTAGCACAGACGAAAGCGACTAACGGGGTGGTCGGTGAGTTGTTGCGTCCGGGCACATGAGCAGGCAGTGGGAATGCCTAGAGAGCGAGGGTGGACGCGGGCCGGGGAATAAGGAGTGTTGGTGGGCGGGGAAACGTTTTCTGTGTTCCTGCAGGACCATCTAAGAAGACGCATGTTTGTCGCGGATGCGAATTGCTGTATGTAGCGTGTAAAACAGTTTGCGATGTTGCACGCGGTCGTGTGTCGTAACCGAAAAGTCAACGTGGCTCAGAGCTGCATGTGGACTGTAGCACAGACAAACAGAAATGACGACGTGTTTTCCGAGGCGTCGCGTCCAAGTTGGTGGACGTGGCTCTGCAAGTTTTCGTCGTATCCAATGGTCTTAGAGTTGGTGGGCATGGCTCCTTCCTGCGTGCTTTCATGGGTGTGGGCGTGGCTCCTTCCTGCATGCTTTCATGGGTGTCTTGCCCATTCTGGTGGTGGCTTAGAGAATTATATATATAGATACACAAAGGACAAGTATCTGGATTTTTATTGCATTTAGTTGTGGCATATACAGTATTGTGGGAAGCAGCCCGGACACAAACAGACAGACATCATTTTGTCACCCAGCACACGTTTATTTACAGTATGTACAGCAAGTCAAAGCACAAACCCAGTGCCTCCAACACCAATCCCCCAAAGTCCAGGCCTCTCTCTCCAGTGCCTGCCTTCTTCAGGCCACCTCCACTCCTCTCCAACAGGACTCTTGTCCACCTTCGCCCGACTCCAGACTCTGTCTGCAGGGAGGCAGCCCCTTTTATGCACGCCCGGATGGGCTCCAGGTGCTTCCCGACACTCCTCCACCGACACTCCCCTGTGTGGCAGAAGTGCTGGCTGCGCACCCGGAAGCCCTCCAGGTGTCCCTGTTCTTCTTCCCCCCAGCACTTCCGGGTGTGGCGGAAGTGCTGAGGTCCAGGGCTCTCCAGGCACCGGGGCGCCCCCTGGCGGTGACCACGGGCCTCTACAGGGTTGGGCATCCAAGCCCTGCACCCGTGGTCCCCAACACAACCAGGGCGGTCGCCTCCTCGTGGTCCGGAGGAGGTGCAAGCCCTCCTCCGGTCCTCCTGGGTGTCCCGGCTGGGTACCACCCCCAGCGGCATGCCACATATATATACATATACACATATATAGGCAACTGTTGGTCTTGAGAGACCATGGCATATGTGCATTCAGATAGAACAAAGAATAACAAGGTGCCAATGGCATAGCGCTTGGTGTTCTTGTTGAGAATTATTGCATTGCTAACAATTGCAAGGTACCATCATTGTGAATGTAAAAGCAAGCATTTTACAGTCAGGCCTCCGTATCTGCGTAATATTGGTTTCGGAACCATTCACAGATACCAAAACCCACAGATGCTCAAGTCTCTTACATAAAATGGCATAGTATTTGCATATAACCTAAGCACATCCTCCTGTATACTTTAAATAATCTCTAGATTACTTATAATACCTAATACAATGTAAATAATATGTAAATATTTGTTATACTGTATTGTTTAGAGAAAAATTACTTTGTCAACTGATATGCCACTTTTTAAAAGATCTAAGATTTTTATTTTCTTGTTCAGAGATAACACTTTCTCTCCCTCTTAGCCTATGAAGTATCGCTTTGACCACTTAATTGCATTTTAGCCATTTTTTCACAGAAACAAAGTGTGCACACAATGCAATGCCAAGGTCCTTATAGCGCCTTACAGTTGAGATTGCCAGCTGAACTACTTTTGTTTAAAGTAACATAGGGCAGCGCTTCCCTGTCAATTATAAGGGCTTCATTGGTTGGACCTTTACTTAATACTAACAGTGTATTGAGTACTTACTGTACATGCAATCGGAATGTGTCCAAGTTTCTTCCAGCCTGTACAGCTTTTTGCATGCCTGCTCCTCGTTTAGACAACTTTACCTAAGTTTAAAGCCGATGTCCTGGCCAGGTGTTTGCGGGCTAATGTGCAGACACCCTTTGATTGGCGGGAGGGCAGTACTACGAGAAGCCTAAAGATGGAAACTGTTCCTTACCTTGGTGACTGGTAGCATTCAGAAACAAAGGTAAGATAGGTGAGCAAGAATGAGCTTTCCTTTTATAAAGGTAGCGACTGCCGGAGAACAAGGCTGATTGATCTACAAAACACAGCAAGGGTGCTTGCTTTGTGTGAGAAGCTTGCCAACTAAAAAGTGGATCAGTAATTTTTATTCAGTTCCTATGGTGGGAGGCTACAGAAGGGTAAGCCTACAGATCAGTTCATTTACATGGATTCTGCATAAGGGTCTGTGTGTGACAAATTCAGATTTTGCTTTTTGTAAATTTCTTTATTTTTTAGAATATTTTTGGTAAGTGGTTGGTTGAAACTGCACATGCAAAACCCATGGATATGGAGGGTTGACTGTATTTATACTTACAAAACAAAATCATTCCAACAGATGCTGCAAATATTAGAACTGTAGTAGAGACATCTTTTAACAAATGTTCTGTTCACATTTAAATCAAGTGCTTAGGTTCATTTTGGTTTCCATAACATTACATCAAAGAAAATGTTTTATATGAAACATGGAATTTGCAAGCTATTTTCAAATTTATAGTCTAAAGTTGTACCTCTCCATACCCACTTGACTATGGTGCTTGAATGCCAATTAATTCTGTATTAATAATTCACAAACTAATTTAATCAAACAGAAATTGAAGAAGCAAGAGACTTTGGCTAAATAGCTTGTCAGATTCAGCTGTAATGTTTGTAAGCTTTATTTTTATTGGAGAAAGTTGGAGAAACAAAGCTCTGAAAGCAAGAGAAAAGAAGACTGACATCCTTAAACTAGAATTACCACTGATTCTTTGGTACTATAACCGCCAAGGCTATGCCATGTGTTATCTGAATCCTTTTCTTCTTACTAATGGCCCATCAGCTCGGCATCCTAATAATGGTATAATACTACCCTACCCCAAAAACCAGCTATAGCCCAATACATCTTGAGTGAAAAAAAAAAAAATTCTTGACACACAGCATTTATTGTTTGCATATATTCTTACTTTAAATATTAGCATTTGTTTTCAATTAAAAATAAAACAGGGTTGCACTACAAATGGGCAGAAAACTGCTTTAGTATTTATTAGTGAAAAGCAAAAACAACATATTTCAATCAGAAGGGCACATAAGATCAGTAATGAAGTAGAAATTAATGCTTTGTAGAAACAGTTTGAAAATTTACAACCACACTCATGCATTTCTGTGGTTATGCAAACATTTGCAAACAACAAGCAGCACATAGGCTTATTATAAAACAGTCCACATCAGCAGACAGCAGGGATTCTTGACATCTCTATGGTGACACTTTATAAAGTTTTCTTTTGTTTTACTGTGTGTGCATCCCAACTTGCACTGCATTGTTCTGCCGAGAGTGAGAAGAACCCAGAGTCATAGATGGACCAAATATACAATTGCACAACAGCAATCTGCACATATTCAATTTTGTTTTATTGCTGGTTTATTTTTCTCACATGGCTCTACTTCTGCACTTTATTGGTGTTTGCCTCCTTAACCATCTCTTGTGTTGCCTTTGACAGTGAAGTGCCACTTCCTGTCTCAATTTGTTTACAGTTCAACACAGAGCAGGCTTGTCCTTTAAGCTAATTTTCTATGGAAATGGATGTGAAAATATTGTAAGATGTGGCATTGCTCATGCTGCACATTAGAACCTCAAAAAGTGACATTACCACAGTCAAAGACTGTCTTTCCATGATAATCAAGTGTAATCTATCTCCATATAGGGAATAGTGTTTAGAATATATGTTTGCTTGACTTGCACTACGTAAAAAGGCATTAACAATTCATTGGGAATAACCGCTCATTATGTTTAACTCTTACATATAAAGCATGATGCAGTGTGCCAAGTGTCTGATTTAACAGCAAAGCTGTCAGTATACATAGCAAACAGCCAGCATCAATTTAATTTGTGGAAAGAAGTACACAAGAGTTTGCACACTGAGAATGAAGAATTAAATTTGCAGAACTGGAAGGTGACTTGCCAATGTTTTCAAAAGTATTGTATACCTGACAGTGCATGCAAATGAGAAAGTAAACAATCATCTTTGTTTGCTTGTGTACAAAATATGTGTATATGTGATTCATTACATATGATTGGGTGTATGTGGTTCAGTTTAGTTGGGTGGGCAGGAAGTTTAACACAGACCAAGTTTAGAACTTGTTGGGAAGAACAGTAGTGTAATATTAAATACACTAACATTTTTATCCCAAAACTACAGTGCCATAGCATAATAAGTAATACTGCAATTTCACTGGATGTTCATACTGTTCTTTATACAACTTCCAGTTAATCCAAAATGCTGCTGCAAGAATTATTACAAGAACAAGAAAATACCAACACATAACTCCAGTTCTGAAATTCTTACAATGGCTCCCGGTTAAGTTTAGGGCATGTTTAAAATTCCTCCTTTTACCATATAAAGCCTTAAATGGCCAAGGTCTGGCTTAAACATCTGAACTTATCATGACTTACAAACCAAAACGCACATTAAGATCTCAAGATGCTGGTCTGCTTATGTTTCTAAGGATTAATGAAATAAGTGTAGGTGGTCGTGCTTTTATGGTCTGTCTGCTACTATAAGAGATGCCATTTCGGTCTCAGCTTTCAAATCCTAGCTGAAGACTCACTACTTCAGTTTAGCATATCCTGACTAAAGCTGCTGATTAACTGTACATACTGCATCTCTGTTGATAATCATAGTTAACACGATAGTTATAATTTGTTACTAACCCTCACCTATTCTGTTTCTCTTTCCGGTACTCATATGTGGCTCTTGGTGCCACTGCCCTACTGCCTAGTTGTTTTGCCTGCCTAAGGAAAAGTCATTTCTGATGGAGGATCACAGGAATCATCGAGTAGAAAGTGCCTGGTGTGGAATTCTAACCAAGACTCTTGGGCTATAAGGCAGCAGCTCTAAGCACTGTGTCATGGAGTCGCCACTTTTCAATAACTTCTTTTCAAAAATGAGAAAATTAATATATTTTTTTAAATAAATGGAAAAAAAAAACTCAAAACGGCTTTTAATATGTATTATGTTCTCAGTGAATAGTGTTTCCATGTGGTTAAAGGAATTTGTAACGCAAAGAGCAATTATACCCCATGAAAAAATGCTTCTTTAATTTCTGTTCTCAGTTTTCATATACTCACTCTAGATGTTGGCGCCCACCAATAATATTAATAGGTAACATTTCTTTTTCAATAACAGTTCCATTGCACCTCTGTTATTTTTAATTAGTGATTCTTCAAGTATCAATTTAAATGTCACACTAATTTCAGTACTGGCTCCAAGGTTCTCATCATGTTTATATTAGTGACAGATATTTTTGTTAACAGTTGACAAATGTCTTAATATATTATGGAATGTCTTCTCGGCTCCAGAAATCCTACCTGATATTGCTCATCCAGTCTTCTGTACAGGGTAACACTATTCAGAATAACATCTGTTCTGTTTGTTGTCATGGTAGGTAACAGCTGGCGAGAGTCCTGTTACTGCCCATATAAACATAACTTTAAGTTTATCTTTAGCGCAACTGTTACCAACTGCAGTACTGTAAGCTTTACTGCATGTTTTGACTATACTTTTCCTAGCCAGTAACACAGTTTGTCAATACTCCTTGTAATCACTTTCTGAACTATCTGTATTTACTGCTGATGTTATGCATGCAATATAGTTCAAAGGAATCATGCTGGTTATTTAGTTCAATTCATTTTTTTCCTCTTTCATTATATTTTTCATATTTTACATTTTCTTAATATAAAGAGTAAAATGACATCTTAAAAGTTATTTTTTTGCATTATAAAGCATATTGTGATTGTTCCCACTATGTTCTAGGGACTATATGAAATACAGCTTAACTGAAAAGCCTGTTTTTAGATTTGAAATATATGCATAACAATGAAAGAGTTACAACTAGTATTCAGACTCATACTGCCATAATAATTAATGTAACAATACAAAGGGAGTGTTAAAATGCACTAAATCACAATCACTTAAAACACCACTCCTATCCATTTCAGAGAGGTAATTGAAACAAGTCCTAGCATATCAAAAACAAAGCCTGGAACCCAGCAGACATTTCTAGGATAACATTAATATGTTCATGCCAAATTCTCAAAAAATAATTCTTACAGTTATGCATAATCAGTTCAGTGTTAACAATGTACAGTTGTTAATCCTGTGAATTTACTGCTATATGAACTAGTCCCATTAGATGTGATTTCAAACACAGCAGGTTGAACATTACAAGTAATTTTAAGGCATGCAGTAAATATCTTCCCCTCTAAAACTGTCTTAATTTAGGATGGACCCAAAGTATATAACCTAGCAAGGCTACTACTAAATGGCATAATTCACAATTAATGTACAGTATTTTATATATTTTGCATAATTTTAATCTACAAAGATCTGTACCAGATAATTTAAAAATGAATTAGAGCATATTTTAAACAGATTGATGAGAGATGTGTAGTATTAAATAAGTAAGTGAGTTCCATTCTCTGCATGAGATACTAATAAAAATATTCCTTTCCCAGCATTGCCTGACATCACCTAGAGGTGCACACCATGACATTAATTCATAAACTATTACTACCTACAATTTATTTAAGTATGGATACCAAAGGAAGATTAGGGAAGTCTCTTTTAACGATTTTTCTGACATATATATAAAAATTGTGTTGAAGGAATTCCTTATTTAAGATATAGTTGATCTAATGTTGAGAACATATTGTCATTATACAGATCTTGGAAGGTCCAGCTACCTGGTGACTTCATAAATTAAGTTCTGTAACAGTTAAGGAGGGCTACCATTGTAGTATAGAATTATTCTTCTCTGGAGCTACTGTCTTAAAGAGCTTCTTACATTGGTTTCATATTTTCACACAGTGATGCACAACCTGATTGCTAGTAAACTGACAATAATGAGTGATGACTACCATACAAAGCAAGGCATATGGTGAGGAATTCAAGCAAGACTTTCTGAAAAGAAATATGTTTTGTAAAAGATATTCATCTTAACAATACTGATTTTCCCAGTTAAAGAGAACCTAACCACTGACCAACTGTGAAAATCTTCTTAGATTCTTTTCATCATGTTGCAAGAAATTGAATTTGTATAGATATTTTCTCTTTTCTAAATTGGGCTCTTTAGCAAAATTAATTTACACGCTACAAGGTTAGAGAAGTCCTGCAATGGAAATTCGTGAAAAACAGGAAAAACATTAGTGGTATACATAGGAGAAATGGTTCTCTGTATATCAGGAGCTTGTCAGTCACTTATATAAAATGAAATAAACTAACCTAACCTAACTTTAAATATAACAGAATGGGGAAATATATAAATTAGTAAATAAAAGCAAAACAATATTCAAAAATTAACTAATTATACCTTCACTTTTTTGAGAAAATTGTTATACAAATGCTTCAGTTCCATTAAGTTAAATATATAAGTAGATGTAGGATTACAAAGTACTTTCTAATACTGCACATGTGGTAACAGATATAAGTCATACAACAGCTGACTGTATCAAATTTCCACTACTGCAGTTATGACCAATCAATTAAGAGTATATGAATATTCATGTTCACTTCCTTGACCCATGTATAGGTTTTTAGCTTACAAAAATATGTGCTTGTTTCCACACAAGATGCAGGTCCTCCATGCTAGCCACACTTTTACAGAACACATGCATATGTCAGCCTAAAACAATTTCACATTTCAGTTGATTTCACTGTTACATATACTATGTACTTTTTTTGCCAAAAGCATAATATCTACAAAACTATGGTAACAGATACTTTCCTTTCAGAGCATATTGTAACTGGATGCCAATTTTACAGAGATCTGATTTCACCTTAATATTGAAGTCTTCGTCTATTTATCAGTATCTAAAAAGCCAAATTAAATCAACAATAATGTTGTATTGTATAACAATAAAATGTGAAACCTTCCATTGGAATGAATACTTTTTATAGGCACTATAATGACAATCCAAGTTTTACACCTATATACAATTGCTGACAATACCTATTTCCTCTAGCATTTAGCTTATTTAGATAGAGAAATAGATAGATAAATAAACACACACTTTGGTCTGAACACATACTGGAATGACTATAAAGCAAGAATATTCAAAAGAAAAAACATTGTAACTTGGCTGTCACAGTCACAGTGAAGCATTATGCACACACTAGCCAACCCGCGGCGTACGCCGCATAATTATGTATTGATGGGTGAACACTTCCTAAAAAACACAGTTGTCCAAATGGGGTGGGTTTGAGGATACGACTGAAAGTGAATGAAAAGATGGAACTCTGGAGAGAGCAACATACAATTGTCCGTGACTGAAAACTGGAGGACCGCCGCCGCGCCCCCACTTCCAAGAGCGAGGGACGGGGCTGGACGGCGGTCGGGCGCAGAGGGCGGAACGGGGGGGAAAGGGGAAGGACGACCAGGGAGGATGCCCTTTCCGCCTCTCCGGAGAGAGGGCGGGGAAGCGGGCCCGAGAGGTTTCGGGTCCTAACCGTCCAATGACGGGTTGGCACAACCGTTAATGATCCTTCCGCATGTTCATCTACAGAATTATGACTTTTACTTCCTCTAGATAGTCAAGTTCAATCGTCTTCTTGGCGCTCCGCCAGAGCCCGTGAGCGACCGCGGCAGGGCCGATCCGAGGACCTCACTAAACCATCCAATTGGTAGTAGCAACGGTCGGTGTGTACAAAGGGCAGGGACTTAATCAGTGCGAGCTTATGACCCGCACTTACTGGGAATTCCTTGTTTGTGGGGAACAATTGCAAGCCCTGGTCCCCTTCATGAATGGGGTTCAACGGCTTACCCACGCCTCTCGGCGCCGGGTAGACACACGTTGATCCATTCAGTGTAGCACGCGTGCAGCCCCGGACATCTAAGGGCATCACAGACCTGTTATTGCTCAATCTCACGTGGCTGAAAGCTTAGCAGCTGTGATAGTTTTACACTCCAGTACATTGCGGTGAATGCTGGTAACAGTCAGGCGGGCGGGTGGGTCAGCAGGCGTTCTCGTCCCATGGTCTTAGAGTTGGTGGGCGTGGCTCTGTGAGTTGTCGTCGTATCCCATGGTCTTAGAGTTGGTGGGCGGGGCTCTGTGAGTTGGCGGGCGTGGCTATGTCGTGCGTATCCCATGGTTGTCTTGCGTGTCCTGTCGGCTGCTTAGTGAATTATATATATAGATAATGCTGTTGGTATAAAGGAGCCCCAGTAGTATTTCTTGACAAACTTCTGCTGAACAATTTGTTGGCCGAAAGTGCTCAGTGTTAGTGTGTCAGAAAGAGGATGTGTAGCATTATTCATAAAGACACTCAATTTTGTTTTAATTCCCTCCTCCGCTACTACCTTCAAGGGGTCCAGAGTACATCCTATAACTGAGCTTGCCCTATTAATTAATTTGTTGATTTGGCGAGCCTCTCTTGAAGTGATGTTACTAGCAAAGCATACCACAAAGTAAAAAATTGCACTGGTCATCACAGAGTTATAGAAGATGTGAAGAATGTCACTTCCCACATTAAAGGAACACAATCTTTTAAGGAAAAAGAGCCTGCTCTGCCCTTTCTTATATGGCTCCTCTGTGTTCTGAGACTAGTCCAACCTGTCATTAATTTAGACCACCAAGTACTTGTAGGAGTGGACGAACACTATATCCACTACTTGAACAGTGACTGGAAATAGAAGCTCTTTGGTGTAGCAAAAGTCAATAACCAGCTTCTTGGCTTTGCTGATGTTAAGATGCAGACCATTCTCTTTGCACCAAGAAGCAAACTTTTTCACCCGAGTCCTATACTCTGTCTCATCCCCTTTATCAATACACCCCATAAGTTCAGAATCATCTGAGAAGATCTACAAGTGACATGACCTGGTGTTATAATTATAGTCTGAGGTATAGAGAGTAAAGTGAAAAGGAGACAGGGATCTTCCTTGTGGTGCTCCATTGTTGCTCACATCTGTACCAGAAACACAGTTCTTGAGTCTTACAAACTTTGGTTTTCCTGATGCTACATTATCCAGGACACCATAGGTTCATCCACCTGCATATCTCTGAGTTTACTGCTTAATAGGGATGGCTGGATGGTACTGAAGGTTCTGGAGAAATAAAAAAAACATAATTCTCACAGTGCTGGCAGCTTTGTCGAGGTAAGAATAACCCTTGTGGACCAGATAGATAAATGCATCCTCTGCTCCAATCTTTGTCTGATAAGCAAACTGTAGTGGGTCCAGGTGGTCTACCACAATAGGAGTTGTAGGGAGAAATTCTCGTCAGAATTCGTCCATGTTATTTACCCATGGAGATATCTTACATCATCCTTATTATTGTTTAGGGGATCTAGCAATGGAATCAGTTTATGGTCAGTTTGTGACCGGTTCCACTCAAGGTAATAACAAGTGCTAGGCGGCCACTATCTTGTGGCTCAGCAGGTCGAAAGGTGAAGGGGCGCCCCTCCATTAGAGAAAGCGATTGTATTTAAAAAGGTGGTATATAGAAGAGTATGCGGAGCGTGGGAGGAAGACGGTTTGGCCCTTAGTTATTATAGGTAGAAAATCAGTTACTTGAGTATTTCACTACAACTGTCTATTTTAAATACCAATGAATAATAAAACATAGTAAAAAGTAAAAGTAAAAAAGTAATATGTAATAAAAAGTAAATAAAAAATTAAATTACATTAACATCTCGTCAAAAACAATATTATGAATTACTTTATTCCTGTAACTTACATTTTCTAAAGGTTGATTTTTTGCATTTCTGTTTGCATATTGTTCAGGATATTATTATCTTTCTCATTTAATGGATGACTCTCTTTGTTCTTGATTTTTATTATATGAAGCTCTTTTTCATTTTCTTTTTTTTTTTTCGCCGTTCACTGTCAACTCTTGTGGCTGTTTATCTATCACAATCTAAAATTTGACGTTCTTGAATAGATAATTTGGGGTGCTATGGAGAGAGAAAGTACACAGTAGGAGTAATGATTGGGCGGGTGGTGTGGAGGGGAGGGATCAAAACTGAATAACACAGAAATGACGGAAAACTTTTTAATATAATAGATTCATATTTTCTTTTCCATTAGGTTTGCAATGACAAATTAAAAAAAAATAAAATAAAAAATAGATAAATCAATCGCAAAGTCCCCATTTGGATATTCATTTTCAGCCTACACAGCAATAATGCTGCGAAAATGAAAACCCAAACGAAAATAGGCACTGGCACCACCTGCTGCTCAATGAATTTTCATTTTCAAGTTCTCAACATGCAAACATACTTTAATTAGCATTGGTCAATGACAGATGCATTTTTGAAAGGTACCGACAGCTTCTTATAGGATGGAAAGTGGTGTTCAAAAGATAGCAAGAAAATTAATGGAATTTTTAATTATGACACTGACACATGAAGATGGGTATGGAAAATAAACATTCAAAAGGAAAAATTAAACGACAAAAGGGTGATTTAATTTTATTTTTAAAATTTTCACAAATTACTCTTATGTGTGGAAAATGAAATTGCAAATGGTGTTATTACATCTTATTTGTAATTTTTGCAGCATCCTTGTACATAGCTTGTGAAAAATAAATGGCAAAAGAGAGACTGCATTTTAATTTCATAACAACTTTGTGTGTTTATGACCCTGAATACATAAAAAACTATCCACTTAACGACCATCTTACATTCTATATATAACATAAATTTCTGCTTAAAGTGCAGTAGTAGTGGTAATAGACAGAATGTTTAAAATATTTTTATGTTACTTAAAACAAGGAATGCAATCAAGACTGTTGCAAAGTAAATAAACACAAGGAGAAGGTCTAAAATGCAACAGAAAAACTGTGAGTTTTAGTAGAAGTCACAGAGTAACATGATCCTTCAAGACTGTGAACAAACAAGTACCAGAACATCTCAGATGTCTTATGAGTTTATACAGAGTAAGCAGCTATGACAGGTATTTTGCAGTGTTTAATTTTATACTTCTGTAAGTTATTAATACAGCCAGTAAAGCGCAGTTTTTCAAAAGGGTCTTTCCAAAAAGAAAGACAAAATATATTCTTTTGGATAAAGTTAGAAAAAAATAGAAAAGCTACTGAAGTGAAAATGTGCAAAATTCTTGTGTACTGTGTTTGTGATTAATATATGAATAATCAGAAAAATTATATTTTTTTAACTTTTTGAGTTAAATGCCTGAGCTTTATTTCAACTGAGTCTGTGTGTTAAGAGAAATACAGTAGTTTGGGACATGAGAGTAGGAATTACAGAGAGTATAAGGTAACCAACTAGAAACAGCTAGAGTTTCTTGCATATACAATATACTCTGCTCAGGTGTTGACAAAGCCCCAGCATTGTAAGTGTGCCTTGACTTCTGACATGCCCAAATGCCCACCATTTAGAGATAATTTTTTATAGAAAATACCAGTTAGATAGATGTACATAGATAAAAAATAACTAACTAGTCCAAAGCACACATAATTAATCACTCACCAAAAATAAAAACAACAGTCTACTAAACTACAGCCTTAGCCTATAAGTGGATCTGACAAATACCAATGAGAGGTGCAAAAGAAAAATGGAAAAAAACAAACATCAAAGGTTACCTTTGGTTTAGTGACTAAAACTGAAAAAATTCACACATTAGATTTTGTTTATTTCAGAAAATTAGACCAGTGAAAACTTTATGTTTTGATTAAGACTAAGTCTAGGTTTTTGTTATGACCAGAAATCTTATGCATATCTTGCTAAAAGGGCAATTCAAAACTGTTATATTTCACTGAAAACAAAACCATGTTTAAATTCCATACAAAGTGATTTTGGAGAGGCGGGGAAACAGGGATTTCAAATAGTCATGTCTACACATTCTGTTCCTGATTCAAATGGTAAACAATTAGAGTAACAGCTGGACACAAACATAAAATCTGAGAAGGTTAAGAATGGGACAGGAGAAGCAAGTTGTACACACAAGACAATCTTAATAAACTGAATAAAATGAATTACATTTTCCAATAATTTCCTTTAAATTTCTAAATGTAATTTTGAGACTCTAATGAAATCATTCTGAAATTAACCTTTATGGAAATACAATGGAAATTGAAGGATTTCAAAAAAGCATATTGAAGCATACAACAGAAACAAAAGTTCATTATAATTTTCAACTTACTGTAATTATCATGAAGCAATAAATATACAAATCATAACATCTAGAACAAAAAATAAGAAAACCAAGTTTAAATATATTTAATGAGCCAAAATAATAAATGCACAATATAAACAAAGAATATAACAGCATTTAATTTATAAAAAGTGTATCATATAGAAAATAATTGTATTACAGAATGTATTATGGTTCATAAATGGACATACGTATTAAAGAATATCAGCAGCAATAAAATCTCAATAATGTTTACTTGACAATAAAAATGATCTCATTACATAAGACTGATGTCTAGCAAAGTACCTACATTACATATAAATTATATTAAGCAAATAACACATACAATATCCATTTGACATCAATGAAGAATGCTTGCAACAGGTGTTTTGTGTTTTTCACACATTGCCAGCTTTCTCTCTTATGATGTTTTATAATGACTCCATATCCCATTTTGTTCATGATCCTTTGTAGTATGAAGAGGTAGTTTACTAGGTGTCTGTGTGATCTGTAAAATCCTGTTTATGAACTTTGTGCATGTCTACCTCTAATTGTAGTACCAAGAGATACTGTCTTAAATGCTGGAACTTCTGCATGTATATCAGTAGCAGAAACACAATTATGGTTATAATTCCTTCTATACAAGCACCACTTTTGAACAATTAGCTCACTATCATATTAAGTATAACAGTAGTAGTAGTATTTGTAATACAAGCTCTATATTGGTACATGTCTAGAGTACGGTGAAATTCTTACTTGCAGCTTTAACCAACCAACATGCAATATGTTGTTACTCCCCAATTAAAACTGTATTCATCTCAGAATCTCCTGGCCCTTACCACACATTAGTTCTAAATATTTCTAGGAATAAAGAAGAATGGTTAAAATAATATATAGAACACAAATAATCCATCAGTAAAAATCATAAAATTAAATTCTTCACATGTGAATGCCTAGATTAGTAAGTCTTTTCTGAAAACATCCAACCTTTGCCCATCACTTATTTTTTATAGATACCATATAACACACTGCATATTTATTGAATCAAATGCAAAACATAGTGAAGACATACTGTACTGTGGAAAAATGCATCAAACTGAACACTCAGCCCAATTCCAATTCAGAGAGCCATATGATAAGTAAGGTTCCTGTAAAGTGGTTGTTCATCTACTATATAACAAAGTGCTAAGGTCTGTGTGTGTATCCACTAACTGCAGGCAATGTGATCAAGTCAGTTTGGCTTTGGTGAAGCAATCAAAGGAGGATGTGCGAGTGTGAGATATATAAAATATAGTAGTTCCTTAAGTTCCACATTTAAGAATATTAAAGACAAGAAGTATATAAAACTTTACATACAGTATATGAATACACTACAGTCTATTTACAGTTATTAGTGACAGCAGCCTGTCACAAATACTGTATAACTTACACAGGAGTGTGGAATATATAAAGAAAGGTAAATGTAATCAAAAAAGTAATCAAAAATGAACAGACCTGAAGCCCAAATCATCACTGTCATATACTGAAAACGCTGTTTTACTTGTCCTTACAATCCTGAAATCAATTGCATTGTATAGAAAGCCAAAAACCGCAGCTAATCAAAAACCAGCAACCTTTATAAATTCATCATAAACCGATGCTCACTTTACCTCCAAAAAGATGAATGGAACCACCTGACCCCCAAGCTATACAGGTGAAACGTCATGTGTGAATAGACTAAAGTGACCAAACTACTTTTAATACCCAAAATATAATGTTCTCTCCTCCTAAAGACATCATTCTATATTGTTACGTTATTACAAATGTGCAGGTCAAAAGCAGAACAGCCTACAATGAGCGGAGTAGGCAGAAGACTGAACAACACTGATTGTTCAAAGGCTGTGGCTACTTCACTGTCATAGCCACGGGCATGCTCTGTAGTAAATAAAAGCTTAATTCTTTAAACCCAGCCTCCTTTATGTGCACTTTCTGCTGCTCTGATTTAATTGGCTATAACATCATCAATCTTCACTCAATATTCATATTCTACCCCTAAAGATAAAGGTCAGATATTTCAGTTTTAGAATTTTTACACCTGGAGGATTAGTTATGTTGTACACATATGTTCCTGTACAATATGCTACAAAATTCAATAACATTTTAACCAAAAAATTAACTTTGAATGTTACTCTTATTTCTATAGGTGATGGAATAAGCTTATAACATTATAGAAATGTCAGTGAATGTTTCAGGAACACCCAGATAAAAAAAAATGTCATGACATATCCACAAGTAATATTTCTAGTTTTACTAAAACAATATACCTTTTCTCTGCTTTTCCTTTTTTCAAATAAGTATCCATGGTATACATATTAATGATTGAAAACCAATGGCCTATACAGTAGACCCCCACGAAGTCGCGGTAAGGGTTTGCGGATTTTTTCTTAGAACCTAACTATTAATTGTTAACGGAAAGCGAAAATATCCTCTGCACTTTTTTGCGGCTTTTTTCGTGAGGGAAACGCAGTTTGGGATGGTGAAAGTAGTCAATCCGAGAGCGTTATTCATTTCTCCTTACTGCTGATTGAGTGCTGCCATGTGACGCGTCTCCAGGTGAGTGGGTTTACCACCGCTGAGGGAAACACGGTTTGGGATGGAGAAAGTAGCCAATCCGAGAGCGTTATTCATTTCTCCTTGCTGATGATTAACTGCTGCTTTGTAATGCATCTCCAGCTGAGTGTCCTCGTCTTTTCCATTTTGTTATTGTTTTGTTATTCTTAAACACACACGATGTCTTCGAATCATCCTGCACCTTCTAAGGCTTCTGGAACTGAGCCTAAGCGCCAGAACAAGTGTAAAACACTCCAGGAGAAGGTTGAACTACTGGATTTGCTCCGGGAACTAAAAGGTTATGCTGCAGTAGCACGCCACTATGGCATTAATGAAAGCACCGTACGCTACATAAAGAAGAACGAAGCAGCGATCTGGAGTACCGTATCTGTAAGTTTCTGTGAGAGCACCAAAAAGGTAACGACCATAAGGAATAAAAATATTGTCAGGATGAAATCTGCCTTGGCACTGTGGATCACCGACTGCAGGAAGAAGAACATCCCCTTAGACGGTAACATCATCCGTGAGAAAGCACAGAAATTGTACCAGCAGTTCGCTACAGGAGACAATGTAGCAACTTCCCATCACAATGTTCCTGAAACCTATAAAGAAAAGCCAGCACGAAACCCCACCAGAAGAAGATCCGTCCAAAGATACGACTCCTCTGAAGAAGAGGCGCTACCCAAGGAGTTTTAAAATCTCTGCATCGTACTGCACAGCTACTTCATCATCATCATCATCAATATCATTCATTATTGGCGAGTACCTGTACATTTTACTGTATTTTAATTAAATGAAATTATTATGTATTTACTCTACTTATAAGAAAGAAAACTACAGCGCATACCAAAGAAAACGCGCTTGCATGAATTACAGTACGTATAATGCTAACATCGGTATTTTACATTCTAAGACCGCAGGAAACATAGCAATACAGTACTGTACAGCAGACAGGTTTACCTTTACATTCTGTTTTTAGGTAATGTATTAAGGTAATTTTTTAGGTAATGTATTAAGCTGAGTTTGCATTGAAATTAAAGTGCTTTGGGGGCATACTGTATTTAGTGTTGAAACTATAAAAATAGGCATTTAAAGGCACTTTTTTAACCACATCCAAAAGTCGCGTTTTTTCACAATTTGCGGGTGCTCTAGGGGTGTACTGTATAAAATTTTCTAACTCTGTCAGAATATATATATTTATTTGGTAAATAGAAATTGATATAAGACTCACATTCGTCTGAAATATAGAAAGTGGAAAAAATAAAGAGTGGAATGAGCTGTCATTTGAAAGTTAAAACACCCTCTCATTTAATAGATAACAGTATGTGCATCAAATCATAAAAAGCTGAAACAGGATGTTCAAGCAAACCATGGTTTGGGGGCATTGGGGGGCAGGTGGTGTTGATGTGATAAAGCAATCCGGCCATCTTTGAGTAAAGAAATAAAAATATTGCAACATTGTAATCGGGTATGTATGCAGTACGGCATTTTAACGACAAGCACTGTATTTTAATTATATTAATCATTAAATGAATGATTTTGTGCAGGTTTTTTTTTTTTAAATCTGTATAAAAAGGTAAACTTACCCCATGTAGTATACAATCAAACTTTATCTGGGTACACCTGTTCAAATGCTTGTTAATACAAATATCTTATCAGCCAATCACATGGCAGCAACTCAATGTATTTAGGCATGTAGAAATTATCAAGACGACTGCTGAAGTTCAAACGGGAGAAAGATGATTTAAGTGACTTTGAAAATGGCATGGTTGCTGGTGCCAGACGGGTTGGTCTGTGTATTTCAGAAACTGCTGATCTACTGGGATTTTTACGCATAACAATCTCTTGGGTTTATAGAGAATGGTCTGAAAAAGGGAAAATATCCAGTGAGTGGCAGATCTCTGGGAAAAAATGCCTTGTTGATGCTAGTGGTCAGAGGAGAATGGTCAGACTGGTTCGAGCTGACAGAAAGGCAACAGTGACACAAGCAGCCACTTGTTATAACCAAGATATGCAGAAGAGCATCTCTGAACACACAACATATCAAACCTTGCAGCAGAAGGGCTACAACAGTGGGAGACCACACCAGGTGTCACTCCTGTCAGCAAAGAACAGGCAACTGAGGCTATAGGTTGCACTGCCTCGCCAAAATTGGACAATAGGTGATTGGAAAAATGTTGCCTGCTCTGATGAGTCTCGATTTCTGCTGTGACATTCAGACAGTAGGGCCACATTTGGGTTCAACAACATGAAAACAGGGACCAGCCTGCCTTGTATCAATGGTTCAGGCTGGTGGTGGTGGTTTAATGGTGTGGGGATATTTTCTTTGCACACTTTTGGCCTCTTAGTACCAATTGGGCATTGTTTAAATGCCACTGCCTAGCTGAGTATTGCTGCTAACACTAACCCTTTATGACCGCAGTGTACACATCTTCTGGTGGCTACTTCAAACAGGATAATGCGGCATGTCACAAAGCTCAAATCATCTCAAACTGGTTTCTTGAACATGACAACGAGTTCGCTGTACTCAAAGGTCCTCCACTGTCACCAGGCACCTTTGGGATGTAGTGGAATGGGAGATTTGCATCATAGATGTGCAGCAGGCAAATTTACAGCAACTGCGTGATGCTGTTATGTCAATATGGACCAAAATCCCTCAGAAATGTTTCCAGTACCCTGTAGAATCTACGCCATGAAGATTTTTGTCACTTCTAAAGGCAAATGGGGGTCTAACCAGGTATTAACAAGGTATTCAAATGGCCAGTGGGTTTACATAAATGCTCAATATATTTTTAAAAAATTAGTAAACCCAGTTGTGCATTTGCTGACAAACACCAAAAACTAGAAGTTGGGGAATTACAGCTTGCTTAATTAAAAAGTAAAGTTGGTTGGGACAAAAACCAGCAGCCACCGTAATTCCCCTAGGATAAAACCTGAAATCCACTGGGTCAGACAATGGGCTCTTTATATTTGTAATTCTGTGCACAAGCCCTACTTCAGAGAATAAGAATTGAACACACTTTTCGTACTCCTTTGTAAACAAAGAACAGGGCAAGGTATTCAGTGGGGGCAGTTGCATGGTTCAAATGGTAGTCCTCTTTATTTTTGTTTGTTTTAGCTGTCAAGTTCAACAATAACGTCAAAACATTTTATCTTCAAGTTCAAGAATAACGTCAACAGATTGTATCTTACAAACACCTTTCACTATACACTCATGTTACCTAGCTTCAAGCAGGCTCTACTTCATGTCCAGTCTAGCACGAGTATGTCTAAATGTCCGAGTGACGGCCTCATTCTCTCCTACTGTACAGTGCTGGCTGGTTCTTGTTTTCATTTAAAGCCTAGAAATAAGAGTGTGGATCTGGATGTCTATTAAAGACCATTAACCGATATACGCGTAAGCAGCGTGCTGTCATTTACCCCATCACGGTATATTTAGCATTATGGCTGTGGACTGTGTACCTTTTGTTATACTCTTAATTCTAAACACCACAAGAAAGGACGCGCATGATTGCCGGCCGTCCCCGGACGTGCCTTGAATGCGATGTTTTATTTTCGGCTACTTTTACTGGTGAAAGGTATGTCAAATAATGGCACAGCTGGCAAGTTTCCAAGTCCTGCTTGTATCGAAGCCGTTTTTCATATAAATGCGGGGGTCTTCACTGTGCTTATCTGCAAGAACCGCCGTGACCAACTTTCTCGTCGAGTATCTGCAGTCTCTGCGGTGTCCCAGCTGTTTGGTGTCTGGGATTTTCGTCTATTTTGGACTCACAAGCAACCCTGACATGTCACATTCCTACATCTGAAAAAAGCGACTTACAGGCAGCTGTGCTTTTAACGTGTGCAGCCTCCAACTACTTAGTAACCAATCAATAAATGATTAAAATTTGAAGAATTATTGAGAATGATGAGGCATAATGTCTTGAAATATACGAACACGACTTAAATTTAGACACTTCCAACCCGCACCTTTTCAAGTTTTTCGTTGATAATAATGCGATCGCTGCCTTTGTAGTGCCGTACCGGACTGGGTTGTGAGTACCAAATGCCAGGCCCGCTCGTTCTCCTCGTGCACCCTACCTTAGTGAGTTGAGCAACCTTTTTACACATCTTCATGTGCATCTGGTAGTCGTACAAATCTTGCTCGATGCCCGGGTATTCGGCACTTGTTTCGTTGCAGGTTCCACCGCTCTGCGACGTTTTCCCACACCGAGAAGCCATCGCCAGTCCGTCCTCCGTCAAGTTCTTCTAACCCGATTGAGTACAAAAAAAGTAAAGGGCTCGCCGCACAACACAGACTGATGAGTCCACTTGTTTTTTTTTTTTGCCCAGTGTATTTAGCAGTCGGCACGCAGAACACGAGCACGCGTCTGTGAGAGCGAGTCTGCGTCTAAGGTCTCGTGTTACCGCCTTGCTCAGCTGAGGATCACCCAGGTACGCCGCGCGGGCTTCCGAGTTAAATCTTCACGGGGGGATGGGGGGATCTTGACAGTTAACTTCTAGCAGAATTACATTCACTTACCCCTGTGCAGTACTTAGCGAGCCCTATTCCTATTTTTGTGAAATGAAATAAACAACTCTTCGAAAAGCCTTGCTGAGTCACACATGCAAAGCTCCGGGTTCCATCTGGGGAACGCGGCACCTGTCCGTTCTTTCCGTGCTGCTAAGATTTGTCATACCATTCATAACCCGGCACTGAATTATGCAGATTTGATAATCCACGAATGGATGGAAAAGGATTTCATACATTTTACATTGACGGCCATAGCGAGTCTTTTTCAGAAAGTTACAGTACATACAGTATATGCACATTAACCAAACTCTTCAAAGGTGCACTTGCTGGTAGTCGTCCTTGGGGGTTGATTCCTGCTTCTGTCCAATTTTACCGGGATAGATTTAAAACTCATATTCAAAGCACTGATAACTGCCTGGTTAGCCTACTGTTTATAGCCATCGTCACCTATAGCTACCAGCGCCAGGTAGTGAGATCTCAAGTATAAGCAGCTGAGGTTTAGTAGGCAGGGTTACAATAACACTTGAGGATCTGTGATTAGAATTTCTGCCTCAACAGTCAGTATAATCACACCAGTACATGATTTGACCTTCTCAACTCTTGAGAAGCATCTGGATGTGAATTTGGCATGGAATCCACCAATTGTGACCAGTCTTGGAGTTTTTTGGGGTCTCTGTACCAAACTTGAATTAGGGCCCAAGTCATCTTCTCCACGGTTGTGCAGTGCATGCCACGAAGTCGTTGGTACACATTTTCAGTTGGGTTCAGATCAGGAGAGTTTCCAAGCCACTCCAGTATGTTCATTTAGTTCTCATTAAAAATGTCTTCACCTTTTTCAGTGTGTGACACATGGCCAGATCTTTTTGAAAAACACTGGATCACATGATTCACCACAAAAAAAACAAGATGTTCTGGGGTTGCTTCAGCTATTACAGCATTGGTTGCTTGCACCCAGTTGACAGCATGATGCGCTTACCACAATACATTGAAAGTCTCTGCAGAAAAGTTGTTCCAGAACTGAAACAAAGTTATTTTAAGATGAATTTGGTGTTGGGGGTGCCTCTCTTGACTGTCCAAGGAGTGTATGGATAAAGTGCTGGAGCACATTGTTGGGGATAGGGTGCTGTGGTCACTCCAGCTTAGCATGTTGCTACTGTGACTTCTATCAGGAAAAACAGAATGAAAATGTTTGTGATAATGCAAAATGGATGAATTCATGAGTGAGTGCAATGGTGTAACATTCCATCATGTTTTGTTTTCCTTTTTTCCTGTTTATAAAGCTGCCTGGGTAGACTCAAGCTTCCTTTGATAAGTATTGAAATAAGCAGGCATAGAAAATTGATTAATTACTTTCCTTTTTAAATCTTTTTTGGCACATTTAAACTACTACTGGTACCAGTCTCAGTACAGTGGTTTGAACAGCCCCAACATTGTCTGGGAAGCGTCCATTTCTCTGTCTTCTCTGTTTTCCTTAAACCCTCTTTTAACATTCTTTAACTTTCTGTCCTCTTGGATTAAACCTATCTCTTTAACATAGGCTGTTTTATGCAAACCTAAGCTTTTGCTTATTTGAAATGTATGGGAATGTAATCTTTCACTGTGTGCTCCACTCAACTGGGACCTGAACATTACGTTCCAAAAGTCCAAATGATCAATATACTCAGTTCAGACTTCTACATCACTTGTTTATCAACATGTGTAAATGTTTTGCTATGGACCTTTTCTAAGGATTTCCTTTGTGCCCCACTGTCCCAGCCTTTTGGTGGGCTGTGTTTCAGTGTCTTTCTTCTGTCCTTTCTTGCAATATCTCTTTTACTCCTCATATCTTCATTCTTCAGGATCGTTCTGCTCTTTTTATTTTCCTCTTTATAGCAGATACTGTTCTTTTTTGGCATAATCGTCACAAAATTAGTCCTAGCTTTGTGCTAGAAGTCCCCTATCTATCCTTGAATTCTTTTTTTTCACCCTGATACTACTTGAACTATCTTCTGCAAGAATTAATGCTGTAGTATTTCTGACAGTCCTATGAATGGGACTATGTGCCATGAAGTTGATGTTCTTAATGATGCTCTTTGGGTTAGTGTTTGATTTGCAGTAAACATTCATAAAAAATGTCACAAAAAAGTGAGTTTTTAGATATAATTGGTACTATTTGTGTATTCTATGTGGGTTTTCATCAGATACTGGCCTTTCAAGCCCTATCACTAAGATCTCTATGGTAGCTTAATCAACATCTCCAAATTATCCAATTATAATTGAATGTGGCTGAGTATACCCCAAAGTGGACTGGTGTGATATAAGGATTATGGACCTGTCTTGTCACTGATAATAAGGATAGGCCTACCATGTAATGGATACAAGTAAAAGGACGGACAGTATTGAAGGGTGTTCAGATTAAGAATGGTTTGCACAAGCACACCTTCTTCTTCTTTTCCCCTCTTCATATTATATTTATTGAACTAAAATTTTAAATCCCAATAAAGTTTTTAACTTTATTAATGCATTTATTTTATATCTGTACAATTATAAAAAAATATTTAAATCAAATAACATTGTACTTCAACATGTGCAGTGTACTATTGTAAGTGCATGATAGCAGAAACAGACCACAAAGAAGATAAATTTTATATATCTTTCAAAAATACATGTATTATATAGCACTTTAAACTACTGAGAACTTAGAAAAAGAAGAATTAAAATATTCATTGTGTAGTGTGTGTATGAAACACACACTCAAGCGTGCAGAAAAAGTTATATATACTGTCAAGTCTTCTTTAACTCTTAGCTAGATTACAGACATGATGATGTAAAAATTGACAGATTATTGAGTGACTGAGTGCAGTGAAGTGGTTTTTGCTCATGGTGCTTCTAGGTTACACTAGGTTTAACATGATTCTGCCAAGTATTATCATTGGATGGACTCCGTGAACACATCAAAACTTTACAAATTTACAAACTTACAAAACTGTATTCAAGAAAATTTAACCTTATACCCAAATGTTAATGATTGTAACTTCATCAGCAAATCATTCAAAATTGGAACAGCCCTGGATAAAATCACTAAATATATTTTACAAACATTGACTTTGACAATAAGCATGCTAACAACTCTGAACTGTGCATCAATCACTACTTCTTAAGTTACCCTATATTGAATACCTCTTAGATAGATAGATAGATAGATAGATAGATAGATAGATAGATAGATAGATACTTTATTAATCCCAATGGGAAATTCACAAATTCCACACAGAAATGTAATCTACGGTCTTTTTTTTACAAAACCTATAAAAGAATACTGAAATGCTTTTCTCCATGCAAGTTTGGTGAAGGTGAGGTGTGTTTTATAATAGTTGTTAAATTACAGCTCCTGTCCCACCAGTCTTGTAGAAAATACAGTATTGGTGCTTCAATCTCAAAGTCCAGGAATACATGTAATGTGCTTTAGATAATGTTACACTATTGCCATCTAGTGCTCTCCCAAAAAAGTGCTTTTCTCATAAAAAGTTTCCTTTGATAGATATCCTTCCACAAATGACCCTGCTTTCTAACACAATTCATGATATATATTTTAGATGCCATTGTAAATGAACAGAAAACGATTAGTAGGATCAGAGAAGGCCAATTTAGGCTTGTTGTTATATAAATAGAGCACGACCATAAACCTCTCACAACACTGATGCTATGCCCTATGAGATGGAAATGACATACAAAGCACACATTCCATAGAATTATAAGTCAGTAATAATGCATTCAGTAAAAGTACAGTTTTTCTATACTTGGCATTATGCATAATAAGCAGAATATAAGTATTAGAATATGCAGTGATGCAGTGACTGTGAAAATTTTACATCCACTTAGCCTGTTTCAAATTTTATTTGGTGGTAATATCACATTTTAATATGAATTATTTTTTTTAAATTACCAGCACTGTAATTTCCCAGTTGCCCTGATTTCTGTTTCATTATGCCACAATAGCCAACATCTAACCTAGGACCTATAAAAGAAAATAAAAATCACAAAAGTAAGTAGAAAAAAACTTTTTTTTAATCTCTAGGATCTAGCAATAATTTCATTTTGTGCTTTAAAATATTCAAATTCAATCTGAGAAAATTCACCATGATAGGAATGCATTTGACTAGTAATACCTGCAGATAGCTATACTGGAGGCTGATGTGATGCTGCATGTTAGTCTGAGATGCAAGTAAGAATTTCACATAACTTGTACGTGAGACAGTCAACCTAAACTCAGGTTTGGAAAGTAAACCAGTCAACATTTGAATATATAACATGCAAATACTGTAACACTGAAGGTCCAACATAAGATGTGGATTATTTCTACAGGCACATGATGAAAGGTATTCAGTAGTATTCATTCATTCCACTGAATTTTCCACTGTGCTTTTGTGATTCTATATAATGCAAAGTTGACTGACTGACTGACTGGCTGGCTGACTCACTCATCAACCCTCTTTCTGGTCTAGTTTAAAAAGCTGAAATTTGGCAGGATAGAACATCTAACTTAGTAGGTATCTGCTAAGAAAGGACATTTTGATTTATAAATATTTAGGGGTAAATCCCTGCACAATAGAAAAAAAAACAAAATATCCCAAAATTTCAAAAAAGCCTTGACAGATTTGATACATTTTTGTGACATTACATAAATGTTTTTTATTTGTCAAAATCTCGTATATATATTTCTCTTCTGGTTCGTCCTGCTTCCACTTCAAAACCGGTCCCACCCACACGCAGCCGACACAGCCTTTCTCGATTCCTATTCGTCCTCTTCCATGTCATGCACTATACTGGCCTGCTGAGCGTAATACATCCAACAAGTACTCGAGGTGCTGCCACAATGGTAAAGTAGCTTTACCACCTATGCAGGAACCATCTGTGTCTTTACAACAGCTTCTTACACAGCAAACATCAGAAGCTAAAAATTATTGTGAACACATTCGAGAATACAACTCTTCTCTAGCGTTTGCTTCCATGGGTGCACAGATAATTCAACCTCCTGGCCACGGACCATACTGTTTTAAAATACACGGGCAAATTTATCACCAAATCTCTCCACTATACGCTAACACTTCTACCTCTCCAGGATATGGACAGTTGTATGTTTTTGATACAGCGCAAGCTACTGAAGTACGCTTACAAAATAAAGCTAACTCTGCATGCAGCGAAAATGTACTTCTCCAGCTAGATTCCATGCTCAGAACCATCAACCCCTTCGCTAAATCATACAAACACATGCATGAAATCGCTCAGTCCAATCCAACAGCATCTGTACAAATGGTTTTCAAGGAAAACCCTAGGCAGGATTTACAACGATGCAATGCCCCAACATGTCACACCAATGTTGCAGCGATTTTCGTCGGAGAAGATGGCAAAACGCCTGCCGAAAAGGACATTTGCATCTATCCCATAGGCAACTCCTGTAAACAGATTTCCACGCTTAATATGAATTGTGATCCTATGGTTTACCCACTTTTATTCCCTTACGGAGACATTGGCTGGCACAAAGATTTACAACATGTTCTCGATAAAAGAACCGGCAAGCGAATAAGGCTTACTCAATGCCAATTTTATGCGTACAGATTAGCAATGAGGAATACATTTAGTATTTTGCACTCCAGCGGCAAACTATTCCAAGAGTACGTCGTAGATGCGTACGTTAAAACAGAGGGCGCGCGTCTCAACTATCTCAGATTACATCAACAAGATCTGCGCGTGGAACTATAGACGCACTCAAGCAAACGCTGAAAATAACAACATACTTGTAGGCAAAATGATCATATTACTGTCCACATTTCCAGGAAGTCCAAGATACATGCAACAAAACTATCAGGATGCCATGGCCATAGTACGTAAATTCGGAAAGCCTGATTTATTTATCGCTTTCACATGTAATCCTACTTGGCCGGAAATTCTACATGCACACTGCGTCTTTCAAGAAGTATTTACTTCTTCTTGATTTCTGAATTCCTTTCTCATCGTTTTCCGTTCCTATTCTTACACCGCCGTATGCTACGGCGGGTGTTGGCTAGTTTATTAATATTATGCTAACTTACATACTTCACAATGCACTGAGAACATGCTTTATGCAAGTGAAGGATGTAGCAAAACTGTTTTGACGAGCACATGAACAGCTCCACTAATCACAGGGAGAATGGACTACCGAAGAAGTAGTGGTGTCCTGGACAGGAAAATATGACGTTATCATGTTGTGAAACAAAAAGTGAAAGCTTGTTAAAGCTCAAGGAAAATGTAAAGCTCAATGGATAGCAAGCACTGTTTTTTGTTGTTGACTACTGGCACTCTTACATGTGTACCATTTCTCATCTTAGTTATCAATTACTCTCTGTTGACCCCTGCCCAAACCCTGAATCTTTGATCGAGACACTTAAAACGTTAAAACTCACCCCAATCCCATGACGTTGCTGCAAACTCCAAGAGATATATGTCAATCCTACAGTAGATTGTAGCTCTTGAATTTTTAAGGGAGAAAACACAGAAATTGTGTTGTGATGCTCGAAGCCACTGCTTGTGCTACTTGCTCTTCATGTTAAGACATCAGTGTGACACATAGGGTACTGGCACTTATGTATATCTACTTCAAGCACTGCTTTGCATATACATTTGCAACTGCGGACTTTGAGGAGGGACTCACATACAACTGACAAAAAACATGAAAAGAAATTATGTACTTGACTGAACAGCGTAAATAAATGAAAAATGTAAACATCTAATAATATATACTCATATTTCACACTATTCCTACTGGTTACCCATTTCAATGAAAAAAGAATACACTTACCTGTAAAACTGCGTTTTGCAATGACCATCAACAAAAGCCAAGTTACCAAAAAAAGTGTAACTTAATCTAATGCAGGAATGTTTTACTCATGGACTGTTGTATATAACATGTTCAAAAGCAGTGACCTAATAATATCAATAGACTGATTCCTTTATTCAAGTCAAATTACTACACCTGAGAGGCAATGGGTGGCATTTCTTTTGTTTTTCCAATTGGAACATAAGCAGGTGAAGTGAATGTCTCATGGTCACACAGCATCAGTAACATGGCTTGAACCTGCAACCTTAGGGTTTGAAGTCCAAAGCCTTAACCACTGCACCACACTGCTGACAATAACATTAGCTCTTAAACCTCAACATATTGTGCACAGAAAAGAACTTAGTTCCTTAATACTTTGTGTAAAACCTACTACCCAACGGCACTATGAAATTTCCTGGGTGAAGCTGGCTAACACAGCTAGTTATTCCATTATACCCAAGCAGGATAACTTAGCTTTGTACTAATAGTTACCATTTTCCTTACACAATTGGAAGAAATTATAGATATATGTACAAGAGCTGACTAAAAAGTTTTGAAACTGAATTCATTGACTGAAGTGCATGTGTCTCACGTATCATGTGACTGTATAATAGGGGTATTAAGGTCAAGGTGTTGTATGATAGCACATCAGTAGTAGGGCTAGATTCTCTCTTGTCCTTGAGCTGTCACACCTATTCTTTCATACCCAGTTTTGCAATGGTGGTCACAAGTGAAGTTTCCTCAGTTAAGCAGCAAAGATGTGTGAAGCATATGATACAGTGGCAATGAGCAAGGTGATGTTATACAGGAGGTGATATTTCCTAATTTAAAAAACAATCCCATAAATATATGCTTGGTTACATATAAGGATACAGATTAAAAAAATAAGTGAAAAAGAAGCATGCTCAAAAAAGATATGTGAAACATGTACTACCTTAATGTGCCTTCAGAAGCCACTGCTTTCTTAGGGTATTCTCAAAATAAAGTATGAGGAGCAAATGACAAGCAAAGAGGAAGGGTCAGGACAGAACACAGAGTACAAACTGACAGTACCAAGCAAAATGTGTACAGTAAAAGCACAAAGAAAAGGAGCATGCTGCAGCATAGAAATGAACTTTGGGCAGTTCCAATAAAACAATCACAAAAGCAGATATATAACTATGGTTTAATGTCTAATTAGTCAGACAGAACTTTATTAGACATATATAGACATATTGCTGTTGGTATAAAGGAGCCCCAATCATGTTTCTTGACACACTTCTACTGAATGATTCTTTGGCTGAAAGTACCCAGTGTTAGTGAATCCCAGAGAGGATGTGCAGCATTGTTCATTAAGGCACTCAGTTTTGTTTTAATTCTCTCTTCTGCTATGACCACCAAGGGGTCCACAGTGTGTCCTATAACTGAGCTTTGGAGGGAAGTTGTTGCTGTTAAGACATGCTTGACCATACCCACCATTGTAGACAGTCATAGTCACAACTTTGTATCAATCTTGATTCCAATGAGATGTATTATTTTGTGCGCAGGTAAATTAAAACAAAAAGAAGAAATACTAGGTAAAGTTTAGCATAAAAATAATAGTCATCAGTAAGAAAACAGCTGAATGATAGGTTAAACCAAGTGCAAGACCAAGCTGAAGCATGGCGAATTTCTGTATCTGCATTTTTGTCAGAAAGAATTTACAAATATACTGAGAGCAACAAGTCAATGGCATTTAATCTCCAGCTTTCAAGTTCAGTTTAGTATTTAAGAAAGTACATTTGTGAAGACTGATAGTATACCCTAGATGAGTCTGAAGTTTCATTATAGGAATCTTTAAAGACAATGGCAAATAGGTAAGGACTTAAAGGAGATCCCTGGTGCAGACCTACTCTAATTTGCCACTAACGTAAAAAGAAAAAATAATTAAATAGTAATTAATTTTGAAAAATACCCTGAAAACTGACTTATTTACCTGGAACAGACCACTTAACAATAAAAGCCATTAGACTTGTTCTAGCTCAGCACTCTTGAGTCCATATATCTTGTACTATCAAATGTTTGTAGCCCAGTGGCTTGGCATTAGTATTTATAGTGTTATACAATATTAATGGATACAAGATGAGGCGGTAGTCTGGAACTGTAAACAAAATGCTATGTCTGTAAGCATGTCTATGGGGAGAAAGTTCACTATAATGATGGTGTATTAGCAAAGCACTGTATCAGAGACAACAGGGCATTGTCACTCAATTAGATATAAATACAACTGAAACTGACTTCTGAATTAAAAGATTCAACAACATATGATGAATTGGAGGTAATTTCCCCTCTGAATAATGGTTTAGTTAGACAGCACTTCTACTGAGCCCATTGACAGTGGTCATAGTGAATTATATGCATGACAAAAAATTGAAACAATTCCAGTACCTTGTCTTTCACAATAATATTTAGACTCAGTATTAACTGCATTCTGAGATTATGCAATATTTAATAAACTGAGCAGCTGTGTACACATTTAAAGTACAGTGTAATATATACTGTATACATATAATATAAGTTACGGCTGGTTATGGCTAAGAAGTTAAAGCACTCTGTAGCACTTGTTTATAGAGAATGCAGCATGTGGATTAAAGTGGATGAAGTTATCATCTTTTGTTTCTTCCAACTCTGTTTAGTGACAGCAAAACCCCCTTTTATTCAAACCCTTCCCCTTATCTCTTTCACCCCCCAAAACTGAACATATGTTTCCCTTGTAGATATATTATGTGAAATCTTATCCCCTCTCACCTTCCCAATTTCCCTCTTGTACCTCATCTGTGTGGTTGGGCTGCCTTATAAGCAATAACAGTAAAGTCACGAAAAAAGCAAATAAAATCTGTTCTCACTCTTTACCCACTTTGGCTACTCTAAACAAATGTTATTTCAAATTAAGAAATACTTTATGTTCAGTGGACAGAAGACAACTAGAATATTTTGGAAGAACTGCAGAATTTCCAGTTATTGGGTGTTACAACCAAGTTGCAAACACATGAATTCTTATTTACACATGTGCTGTCACTACTAGTATAAAAGAAGTTAATAAAATAAATAACAATTAAAAACACAGAAGAGCAGGTATATACATAGAACATGGAAAATCAGCATAAGGAAACTGGCATATTTAGTAGGAAAAATATATGATGTGTAGCCCCAGAGTTAAAGAAAAGTAGTCAAAAATCAACCCTGTGTTATTTGTATTGTTTAACACTTAGAAATTAATGATGCTAATAATCCTGCTGCTCCAGGCTTTGGTGGTGTAGTATCATCAGTCCATTGACAGAAGAATAGTCTGTTCTTGTTTGGTTATTCTGTATTATGGCCCATGCTTTATTTAGATAGATAGATAGATAGATAGATAGATAGATAGATAGATAGATAGATAGATAGATAGATAGATAGATAGATAGATAGATAGATAGATAGATACTTTATTAATCCCAAGGGGAAATTCACATACTCCAGCAGCAGCATACTGATACAAAAAACAATATTAAATTAAAGAGTAATAAAAATGCAGGTAAAAACAGACAATAACTTTGAATAATGTTAACGTTTACCCCCCCGGGTGGAATTGAAGAGTTGCATAGTGTGGGGGAGGAACGATCTTCTCAGTCTGTCAGTGGAGCAGGACAGTGACAACAGTCTGTCACTGAAGCTACTCCTCTGTCTGGAGATGACACTGTTTAGTGGATGCAGTGGATTCTCCATAATTGATAGGAGCATGCCGAGTGCCCATCGCTCTGCCACAGTTGTCAAACTGTCCAGCTCCATGCCTACAATAGAGCCTGCTTTCCTCACCAGTTTGACCAGGCGTGAGGCGTCCTTCTTCTTAATGCTGCCTCCCCAGCACACCACCGCGTAGAAGAGGGCACTCGCCACAACCGTCTGATAGAACATCTGCAGCATCTTATTGCAGATGTTGAAGGACACCAGTCTTCTAAGGAAGTATAGCCGACTCTGTCCTCTCTTGCACAGAGAATCAGTATTGGCAGTCCAGTCCAATTTATCATCCAGCTGCACTCCCAGGTATTTATAGGTCTGCACCCTCTGCACACAGTCACCTCTGATGATCACGGGGTCCATGAGGGGCCTGGGCCTCCTAAGTCCACCACCAGCTCCTTGGTTTTGCTGGTGTTCAGGTGTAGGTGGTTTGAGTTGCACCATTTAACAAAGTCCTTGATGAGGTTCCTATACTCCTCCTCCTGCCCACTCCTGATGCAGCCCACTAGCAGTGTTGTCAACGAACGTTTGCACGTGGCAGGACTCCGAGTTGTATTGGAAGTCTGATGTATATAGGCTGAACAGGACCGGAGAAAGTACAGTCCCCTGTGGCGCTCCTGTGTTGCTGACTGCAATGTCAGACCTGCAGTTCCCGAGACACACATACTGAGGTCTGTTTGTAAGATAGTCCGCAATCAGCTTAGAATAGATCTCTACAAATGTGTGCTCATAGAATGTGACATGTTAGAATTTTTTTGTGAAGATGTTACCTATTAGATGGATTTTATATCTTATGGGATTTTGGTAAACAGCCACAACCTTTTTTTCTGGTGCAACGATAAAAGCTGAAGACTACCCCCATTCATCCTGCATCTCCACCATGCACCTCAGAAATAAGGGAAAGACATCAGTGTTGTGGGTCCAAACCAGTTTTTCATTTATTTTGTAACCCAAAAAAAACTCTAACTCGGTTTCCCTGTAGTTACATTAAAACTGGGAGGGATGAGAAAAATACATTATTTTGTTTTTGGAAACGTTTACTTAAGAGACCATATTGCTATTTAATATTCACATATGTTGTACTAAAAGACATACTGTACAACATAAATACAAAATGTAATATTGAAACATAAACACAGAAACATAAAGCAATATATATATATATATATATATATATATATATATATATATATATATATATATATATATATATATATATACAAATAATTACCGTATATAGTGCACACATATATTTAAATAATGATCTGTAGGGGGTTTTGCAGCACCCCAAAAACCCCAACACAACAGCACAAACACAAGTTCTGATTTTAAATCCAAGCTTTAATACAATAAAGTACCTCATACTGGCTTCCCTTTAACAGATGCAGAAGAAGAAGACCCTCTTCTTCTTTTCCTCTCCTTACACTCCTCCAGGTGAGCTTTGTCCACACTTCACACCCGACTCCAACTTGCCTGGGTGAGTAAGAGTAACTCCTTTTATCCAGGACCTGAAAGTACTTTTGGTGCTAGGGCATAGCCCATTGGAAGCACCCCTGGGTCAAGCAGAAGTCCCCAAAAGCAGGGATCATAAATCCCCGCAGCAGCCCCTGGCAGTACTGATGGAACCCAACAAGGCTGCTTCATGGCACCACAGTTCTTAGCATGCCCTGCAGGTGTGGTGTGGTGTGGTGTGGTGTGGTGGCTGTGAGGCTAGGGATCTGCACTGGCAACTGGAAGCTTGCTAGTTTGAATCCTGTAAACACCAGAAGTGACTTTACTCCATTAGGCCCTTAACCTGCAATTGCTTCATCCTGGGTATGGTGTTAATCTGCATCCAGCATTGCAAGCAGGCACTCCATCCACCATTAAAAAAGCTCATATTTATTGTGGTCATCTGAAAGTCAGGTTATAATGACCTGGTCATGTTTCATCAACCTTTTTCAATATATTGTATTTGTATATTGCAGGGGTCCTCAATCACAGTCCTGGAGGGCTGCAGTGGCTGCAGGTTTTTGTTCCAACCTGGTTTCTTAATTAGAAAGCAATTCTTGCCAATAAATAATTTCATGGCTTGTCACTGCTTTGGCACTGCTATGTCAGGTAATTCTCATATCCTAATTTTCTTCCCCTTCCTAAGGATACCATCCAAATGATATGAAGGCTAAATGAATGAGTAATTCTTCACTTTTTTCTCTTCACTTCCTTCCAAGTATTTAATTAAACCCAATAGTGAATGATAAATACACACAGGTGTAAATGGTAACAAGCTAAATGGTGAAATGCTGGTCTCTTTTTTCATTTGCATGTTATTGCTAATTAGGAGCAGTTAAAAACAAGAATACAGCTGTTTAAGACTAAAATAAGCAATAAGGGTTGAAAATCTTAACAAACGAGACAACTAAAGTGAAGTAGACGTGTTACTTGAGCAGCAAGTGCTTCTTATTAAGCAGTTGGGTGGGAGCAAAAACCTGCAGCCACTGCAGCCCTCCAGGACTGTGACTGAGGACCCCTGGTATATTGTGTAAAATGAATTCTTTCTTTAACAGCTAAATTCTTTGTTCACTGCTGATAAGTATTATTGACAACCTTAGACCTACTTTTTGCCCAGTTGATGTTGTTCCACTACGACTTTTATTGGAGACATTTGATGTGCTTTGCCTACTATTGTTTGCAATTATTAGTGGTTCTATTAGTAAAGGTGTTGTACTCCCATTTTTTAAACATGAGGTGTTGCAACATTGTCTTAAAAAATGCTGAGTTAGAACCTGGAGTGTTAGCTGATTTTTGCCTGATTTCTCAATTGCCATTTTTGGCTAAAATATTAGAAAGAAAGAATTATTAATGATCAATTGGTCAATCATCTTAACTTTAATAACTTATATGAGATCTACCAACCTGGCTTTAGGTGTATCATGGGGTTGAGACTGTCCTTATGAAATTATTTAATGATATTGGTCTTATTACTGACTTAGGTGGGGAAAAAGTCCTTGTCTTTCTAGATCTTTCAGCAGCTTTTGACACTATTGATCATGAGATCTTGCAGTTGCAGCTTGAACATCTGGTGGGGCTTAAAGGGGCTGCTCTTGACTGGTTCATGTCATTTCTTACTGGTAGACATTTTTCAGTGACTCTCTTTTTCATCTACTGCTCCTGTTAAATGTGGTGTTCCTCAGGGATCCATTCTTGGTCCTATTTTATTTTCTATGTATCCTCATCCTATTGGAGCTGGTTTTAGGAAATGTAATGTTTCTTTTCATTGTTATGCTGATGATACACAGGTTTATATTCCTGTGTGCAACTCTGCAATGAATCAGATGCATACAGGTAATTGTCTCGAAGAACTACTGATGTTTGACAATTTCTTGATATCAATCTTAATAAAATGGAAGTGCTGATATTTGGTCCAGCAGCCAAAGAATAAATTGGTTTTGAACTTCTTAGCTCTTTCATTGACTTTTCTAAATCTCAAGTTCGGAATCTTCTGGTTATTTTTGACAGTAACCTCTCTTTTTGCGAGCTTCATCTTTTAGTCAAGGTTAAGTGTTTTTATCTCCTGGGGTTCTTGAGAAAGTTACTTATGCTTTTATCTTTTCTCGGCTTGATTACTGCAACTTATTGTATTCTGGGACCAGTAAATTCCTGATATGCAGGTTGAAGTTGGTTCAGAATGCTGCTGCTTGTTTTTTTGGTTGGGGAAAGAGAGTTTGCCTCTCCAATTTAAGCCTTTTTACACTGGCTACCTGTTATTTTCAAAACTGATTTTACAATTTTCCAGCTGCTTTTTAAATCAATACATGGGTATGCTCCCATCTGTTTATCTGAATTGTGTGTTTTACGCCAGCCATCCAGAGAGCTTAGGTCTACCGGTCAGTTGTCTCTTGTGATCCCCCAAACTAAGTGTAAAACTAAGGGAGACAGAACTTTTGCAGCTGCTGCACCTCGTCTGTGGATTTCTTTACCTTACTACATTAATGATGCACCTTTAACTGATCTGTTTAAAACGAGATTGAAGATTCAGTTTTATTCTCTAGGTGTCTGTGATCTTAAGTGATACTGGTGATTCTCCTCTTTTAATCAGTGGTTTGTTTCAATTTAATGCTGGTTGTATTGTGTTTTATTGTACTTTATTCTATTTATTTTTATTTTATACTTCTTTTATGTTCTATGTAAAGCACTACAGCATTGGTGATGTTGTTTTAAATGTTCTCTATAAATAAATTCACATTGACATTAAAAAAATATTGTAGGGCAAGATGTATTTAAGTCTTCATTACATCACACTAGCCATCTTATTCATAGTAAATCTCAGAAACACAGCTTGCATATGTTTTTATTTTTGTTTATAAGAAAAAGATAAATCATCCTGAAAGAAACTCTTCTTAAGCAAATAAATTAACATTTTTGTGTTTAGTTATTGTCACAAATGCACATCAGAGACTGCATTCTGCGCTCACCTAAAGTATGTGATACCATCCCAGGATGACAGGGGGCACTGTCGATAACAGTCTTGTCTCCTTTTTCCCCTCGCATCCTTGAGAAACTGTCCCTTAAGGGCAATGGAGCTAAAGAAGCCTCACTCCATCTAGTCTAGGTAGTATAAATGTGGTGAACCCCTAGGAGATGGTGACTTGATTCAGACCTGACAAGCCACAAGGAAAGTCACACAGATGCCTCAGAGCTGCCCAAATGATTGCAACTTGTTGATCCTTGCATCTCCACCACACAGTCATTTCAGTTAGCAATTTCATTTACTTTTGTGGCAATGCATTAAACAAGGTTTTTCCCAGTTGGCAACCCAATCACTTTTTGGTCTCGCCTAGAGTCATTACTCACTCCACTAGATCATTCATTTATTTATTGGCTTATTTTATTTGTGATTTTTCAGTAACGCTGCTTGATTATAATGTCTTTGGATTATTAATTTGTAGACATCTATACAATCAAAGCAAAAGTAAAGAACTGGCCCCGAGTGATCAGAAGATTTCAAGATTTACATGACAAGGAGCTACTTACAATTTGAAAGTAAATAATCTTCCATTTTCTGTACATTGTTCAGGGCTGACAGCTGTATTGCAAGTCGACTTGTTGAGCAGAAAATCCTCCTGTTCCCAAAGCAGCAGCTTGTGGTGGGTCTTCCTAAATCAATGCAGACTTGTTTTGATAAATAAAGGTTAACTATCTTACATGGTGATGAATCAAAATAGCCCTTACTATTTCACTATTAATTGGGAACTTCCTCTAATAGGCATTGCACTGTTTGATAGTTGCCATTTATCCTTAAATAATTTAAAGGAGTTCTTGAAGAAATGAACAACAACTTTTGAATTACCAGAGGGAAAAGCTGTGGTCACATGTGCTACTAAATTCTAAAAAAGAAAGCAAAAGTATTGTTAAATTTGCAATCAATTATAAAATGCTTTGTCAGAATCAGGATTTAGTGTTGCATTTCTATTTTGCAAAGGTATATGGGAAGAGCTCAAAGATGAGGTGGTGACCTATAATGTATACAATGACTTGGAAAATGTTGTAAATCTGGCCCTCAGATTAGAATCGAGATTAATTTAGCAAAAAAGAGGAAAAGATCAAACTTAGCTGTTTCATAAGTTTTAAAAGAAATAGAAGCTTTCATAAAATAAAGGCTAGCCAAGGGTAAACCTTTTTGACCCAGAAGAAGCATTCAAGAGAGATTTCATTTTTAGTGTCAAAAGTATATTATTTAAAATTAAATTGCCTAGACAAAGGAATCAGAATGATGAATGGGAGGGGCTATATGACAGCTGTGGTACCTGTCTAAGATGGGTTGAAATTTAAGTAATCAATGCAGACCTCGGTGTTAACATACACCATGTAATGTATATGTCTCTGTTATATGCCATTTGGTATGGCATTTGTAAAAACAGTGTTAATGTTTGTGATGTGCCATCTATTGAAATGACAAATGCAATGCATTTTATTGCTAAAAATGTTTGATGTGCCATCTTTTGGAATGACAGACATAGCAACCAGACAGACACATATCCTTTTTATTGAGGTGGTTAAATAAACGGGTTATAATTAAGAAGCTGGCTAAAGAGAAAACCTGCAGTCACTGCAGACCTCCAGAACTGTGAATGAGTACCCCTGCTTTAGATAAATGACCCTAAAGTAGCATGTATTTATAATGCAATACAATACAATATGCACAAAACAGTATCAAACTGGGGTCCACCTCACCAGACATAGGATATGGGTGGGTGATGACTTCAAATTACAAGCATCATTGATAAATCAATGGATATACATTTTCATTTTAAGGATACCATTGGTATAGTAGGTTGTGTGCCACTGGCAGTGAGTTCAGATCTCATTTATTTGGGAGTATAGTAATCTACAGTCAGAAACTAGACGGCTATGGGGATCAATGATTGTAGGCTTTTCTAGAATGAGCAACAGAAAAAAACAGCATGTCCAAAAGAAATGTTATGATTTTCAGTTAAATGTACATGACAATTAAATATACTTTCATTTTTTTTAAAGACTGCAAAAAAAATTACCACGAATATTTCACCATAAACGTCGTACTACAATACATGCAGTGTACAAACATTAAATAAAACAAACGTAGCTGCTTTCCCTATATAAAATGGCTGATATAAAAAAAAACGGATGTCACGCCAACTCTATAGCAGCAAAAGAATATCTATGGTAATTTCCTACGCGCCCTTACGCGAATAGTCACGCGACAAGAAGGAAGTATATTTGAATTCTGGCGGTTCGAAGGAAAGTAAACAGTGAGTATATTATCGTTTCATGTGCCAAGTTTTGTAAAATTCAAAATATATATTTGTATTAAAGAATTGGGGATTTGTTGGAGGTTGAATAAGAACAACATACGAATTAGTTTTTTTTTTTTTTAAACTATGTTTCGGATAAGACGTTGATCATACGCGTTTCATTTCGTACAGCTTCCTGACACTTTATAAATAATATGAGTACTTATAGTTGTGCAGTTTGCTTTTAACGTTGAGTATTTTCGATTGCGTTTCGTGTGACATAAACATATTTCGTGAAAAACAGGACTGATAATGGTTGTGCTTTTTTTCCCACATGGTCAGCTCTCTATTATGCTCGCGTCAGTGTCAGTTTATCTTCTGTTATTTTCATAATAGAAGCGGTTTCGTTTCAATATATCTTGAGACGATTTGAAGGAGAGATTGCAAATTTAACAGCACTCTTCTGGGAATTTTAACCCGAGTTTCTAATTATTGTTTAAATGTTAAACGTTAAAATGTTTTAATGCTTCAGGAAGCTAAAAAGAAGTGTCCTGGAAACGTGCATTTACAGTATTAACTAATCCTGTTGGGTGATAGGCACATATTTATCGCTGTGTGTCATGATAAATTTGGAGTTTCATTGTACATTTTTAAAAAAGAGTCCAATAAGTGTTAATGCAGTAAGTCGAGATGTTTTATTTGTGTATTCATAGTAAATAGTAAAGGTTTGCTCATATGTAACACTTGGAAAAAATGTTTGTTTTGTTACATTCTCCACTGTTAGGTTTGAAGCATGCACTTTTAAAGTTTAACATGTTTACCATTTATTTGTTCAATACGTTTATTTATAAAAAATGCACTGTGTGCAGCTGGTTAGCTCGTGAGGGGAGCAGTATGTGTTTTTGAGGTTGAGGATCAGTGTTTCCCTTTTAGCCTTCAACAGCAAAAAGCTGTATGTCAGGTAGTGAGTGCAAAACACCTTGATTATCAGAATTTCACTGCCTGGCTGTGAGGAAAAAAAGCAAAAGTACACTCTTTAATAATAATACATTTTATTTATATAGCGCCTTTCCCATGCTCAAGGCACTTCAAAGTTTAAGAGAGAACGGCAGGGTATATAGCATTGTACTAAACCAGATAAATAAATAAAGAGTAAGATAGGCTTTTTTTTTTTCTCTGAATTTACTAACGGACAACATAATTGATGGTCTAGCACCACGGTTTTCAAACTTTTTTGAACAAGTACCACTCCGCGAGGACCAGTAAACTGAAGTACCACTGTCAATGAATCGTTAATTTGCGCCCGTGTTGTTTTGAAGAAAATGTCACTATAATCGGTATAATGACTATAATTATGACGTTAAAGTGATATTAAACTAATTAAGGAAATGGGTTTCCGCGCTAATAAAAGCCGGCTTGGAGTCTTCCACGCATTTACAGTAGTATACTTATACTGTATATGATTATATGCAACATATTGGCATTCTAGCAACATTGATTCTTGGAAAATAAAGGACCACACGTGTACCACTTGGCATGACTTGAAGTACCACCAGTGGTACGCGTACCACAGTTTGAAAACCGTGGGTCTAGCGCACACACACAGGTTACATGTGCATCTTGACATAGAAGTAAACTGAAAGACGGGTAATAAAGTCAAGTAGAGCTAAAAGCCTTCCTAAACAGATGAGTTTTGAGTTGTTGTTTTTTTTTTTTTTTTAAAGAATTCATGGAGTCAGCTGATCTAATCAATTTCAGTAGGTCATTCCAGAGTCTGGGTGCTATGGAGCTGAAGGTCCTGTCACCCATGGAGTGTAGATTAGTGGGCAGACAGGCACATAGTGATGGAGAAGGTCACTGATGTAGTTTGGCACAAGGACGTTTAAGGCTTTGTAGGTTATTAGTAGAATTTTATATTCAATTCTGTAAGACACAGGGAGCCAGTGAAGGCGAAGCAGGATGGGTGTTATGTGCTCACTGCTGCTGGTCCATGTAAGGACTCTTGCAGCCGAGTTTTGAATAAGCTGGAGCTGTGGTATAAGATTAGAAGGGGCACCCGGCAGTAGAAAATTACAGTAATCGATGCGGGATAGTGATAAAAGCATGGACAAGTTTCTCAGTGTTAGAAAAGGAGAGGAAGGAACAAACACATGATATGTTATGGAGGTGAAAGTGAAAATAAGAAAGGGAGGAATCAAAAATGACACTAAGATTCTTTGCAGTAGAGGCAGATCTGATGAAATCACTGCCAAGGTTGAATGGGAAGATAGATACTTTATTAATCCCAAGGGGAAATTCACAAGGAAGGAGCTAATTTTTTAAGTTGCACTTTAGTGCCAATTTGCAGGAGTTCAGTTTTGTTGCAATTTAATTTTAAAGAGTTCTGCTCCATCCAGGTTTTAATTTAACTGAGGCAAGTTATGAGCTAAGAAAGCGCTGATGAAGTTCCACTTTTAACATTGAAACAGAGTTGAGTGTCATCTGCATAAAAATTATAACACAGTCCAAAGCTACAATTAATATGGATGGCCAAGGGGAAGCATATAAATACAGAAAAGCAGAGGACAGAGCCCTGAGGAACTCCTTGTATGACTGGTGCTGTGCTGGACCTGCTGTTTCCAAGACTAACAAACTCTTGCCTATCAGTCAGATAGGACTTGAACCACTGGAGGGCAGTGCCAGAGATACCCAGCATGTTCTCCATTCTGGACAGTAGAATGTCCGACAGTGTCAAATGCTGCACTGAGGTCTAACAGAATTAATATGCTGGTTTGTCCAGAGTCTGCTGCCATAAGCAAATCATTGGTTACCCGTAGCAGAGCAGTTTCACAGCTGTGCTGAAACCAGACTGAAAGGGTTTCATCAAATTGTTAGAAGTTAAGTAGTTGGAGGCTACAACACGCTCAAGAACTTTTGACAGAAAAGGTAAGTGGGAAATAGGCTGAAAATTGTTAAGATTGTCAGCATCAAGACCAGACTTTTTTAACATTGGGGTTACAGAAGCGATTTTAAAAGTGAGCAGCACAAATTCAGTGTCAAGGGATGAGTTTATTATTGTTGTAATAGTTGGGATTATGGCATGAAGGCAGGATTTAAGTAGTGTGCTGGGGATGGGGTCCAGTACACAAGTAGTCGGCCTCATCTTACAAAGCAGGTCATTAACAAAAGCAGATGTGACTGGTGAGAACTTAGAGAAGGAGCTGGATGGAGTGGGAAAACAGGGAAAGTTATAATCAGATGATGTATTTATGTTAGTTGAATTATTTAGATCTTTAATTTTGTTACGGAAAAAGTGGAGGAATTCCTCAGACTTCAGTAGAAGAGGTAGTTGGGCCAGATGTGGGTTGGAGTAGTTTATTAACTACAGAGATCAAAACCCTTGGGTTATCGTGGCCACTTTCTATTATTCTGCCATAATGGGTATTCTTGGCAGCAGTTAGTGCTTCTCTGTAAGCTCTTTGGAGAAAGCCTGGATGTGCACAGTGAGGCCAGACTTGCGTAACATTCTTTCAAGGCGTCGACCAGCTGCTTTCATAGATCGCAATTCTGAATTATACCAAGGAGCTGAACGCATAAAGGAAACCTCCTTATGTTTTAAAGGAGCTGTTTTATCTAATGCTGAATGAAGGGCTGTGTTATAGTGGTCAACAAGACTATGTAGTGTTGATGGAATAGGTGAAGACAGTAAAAGATCAGAAATGGATCCAGAAAGGATAGAGGGACAGATATTTTTAAGGTTTCTGTAAGAAATTTGTCGTTTACAGGTAAGGAGAGGGAGAGGTAATGAGATGGTGAAAAGCACTGCTTTATGGTCATAGAGTCCCAAATCAGTGCTGTAAGTGTTGGCAACAGATAGTCCAGATGTGCAGATCAGATCCAATATATGACCACCAGAGTGAGTGGGGAAAATCAACATGTTGTGTCAAGTCAAAACAGTCCAGTAAGGATAGGAATTCATTTCTCAGTTTAGATGTGGGGATGTCAATATGGATGTTGAAATCATCAAGAAGAATGACTCTCTGGGGGGAAAAAGAACTTAAGTGGGTTAATAGTTCAGTCAGATCAGATAAGAAGGATGCATTGTATTTTGGAGGACAATAAAGAACAATGAGTAAGACAGGACCTGATTCCGTTATTAGTTTAAGAGCCAGACACTCGAAAGACAATGGACAATCAATTGGGAGTCTTTTGATGTTTAACTCCACTCTGACAATTACTGCAAGTCCTCCGTCTTGTCTTGAGCTGCGAGGCTCTGTGAGGGAAGTGTAACCAGGTGTTGCCTCCGTGAGAGACGTAAATTCATTCGGTTTGTGCCAAGTCTTTGTTAAACACAGCATATCAAGTTTGGTGTCAATGATGAATTCTGACAGCATCAATGCTTTGCCATTAAGAGATCTCGAATTAAACAATGCAGTATTAGTTAATGAGGCTTCTTTTTGCACAGAGCTGTGACCAGAGTTTACTTTCACATTCTGTAAATTTGGCACACTGATACTTCTATTTCCAGGGCCATGAGTAGGACGGCATATTCCTGGGCAAATGCTGCCTGTGATCTTTTCATTCGCAGCTCAGTGATGCCAGTGACCTGACCCGCGATGCACATATTTCGGGCGCCACAAAATACCGGTGTCTTTTAGGATATTCCAGTTGGACCATTTGCTCTGGACAAACTTTAATATGAAGGAGTTTGTCGCGAGAGTATTTTAGCATAGCATCAATAGCAAAGCAGCAGAAAGCACAGCAGGATTTGGAGGTTCCAACATACAGCCACAAACAAATAATGCTGGGTATTACAGGCGTGATCACCCCAGAGCCACAAGCCAGGTGGTGTGAATATCAGATCAGTTCTTAGTCATAAAGCACAATAAAATGAATCGAGAGCAGACCAGTATAGCAACTATAATCAAGGAGACGGATCATCCAAGGCTCCTAGATCGCCAGTAACAAAGAAATGTTCGTAGATCTTGTCCTGTGATCCACATATTCAGTTGTTCCCAGTCAAGGTAAAGTCCGTAAAAATGAATCCAAATCCATACAGTTTGAGTCAGCTGCATCTACGAACTATACGTACAATAAAAAAATAAAACAAGCATAAAAAAGTGCAGGATTAAGGCAAATTTTACAAAAAGTGTTGTTAACAGGGAGGAGCGGCAACATCATGCATGCACCAGCGTCCCCTCCTCTGTTACTCTTTGATTGTACGATTTATTGTTTTGCATTAAAACTAGAATTTGTGCATTAATGCATCCCCAATATATTTGTATGTATGTATTTTGCTACTTTTAGGGTGTGTTCTCAGGCAATCCATGAACTGAGAAAGAATGCTAAATGAAACCAATTATTGAAAAGGGCCATATTTTATATTACAGCACATTATGTAATAAACATACCAAAGAAAACACACAAAGTCACAATTTAATTATAGTCTTCTACTGTTCTAGTTGACCTTGTGTGAATATTTTGAATACACTTTAAGGTTTAAACCAATGGTTATTTATAGAGGACTAGCTATGCTATTGTATAAGATGGGTTGAAATCTAAGTAATCACTATAGACCTAAGCGTTAACGTTTGCAGTGCACCATACAATGCATATGTCTCTGTTATATGCCATTTGGTACAAGATTCATAAAGGCAGTATTTTAATGTTTGTGAGGCACCATCTGTTAAAATAACAAATGCAGTGCATTTTATTGCTAAAAATGTTTGCAATGCACCATCATTGTGTCTAAGACATGGCAACCAGACAGACACATACACATTTTTGCTTTTATTAAGGCAAACTCTTTAAATGTGCAATATTCTACTGGACTAAATATTAGAAAAATATTGATTTTTAAAAATAAATATTTATTTATTTTATTTATATTTATTTTTTTCTAAAAAATAGAAAAATATCTATTTACCTTTATTCCTGACAAAAACACACATACAAGCGCTGCCCAGAAAATTTAGCAACATTCTCTAGACTTCATGGGGCTCTGAGAATAGGGATCTGCACTGGCTGTCTGAAGGTTGCCGGTTCGAATCCTGTAAATGCCAAAAGTTACTCTACTTAGTTGTGTCCTTGAGCAAGGCCCCTAACCTGCAATTACTCTATCCTGGATATGACATTAATCTGCTTCCAGCCCTGCATGTAGGTCAAGGTTGGAGGAAGAATTGGCACGCCAGCCACAATAAAAAAAAAAAAAATCACATTGTTCCATTCCATCTGAACTAGTGTGGTGCTGAGGTGTCACCTCGGGACCTAATCTGAGATCCTGAGTTGGTTTGTCATGTGGTGGGTGCAGCAATGCGGTGTATCAGCGCGTGTTCCTAACCTCTCTTTCTATACTTCAGTCAAAATGAATAGGAAATGTCTGCGGCTTAATTCTTGGTTGATTTGAAGTGTTCTACTTGGTACTCCAGTGTCGCCAAATGATATATATTTCCTAGTAAATGAGCCCTCAAAATGGCATTGTGTAGTGATATGTATTTTTGTAGTGATATATATTTTACTTAATGGGCTGCTATTGGATTTATTGTGACAGAGAAAAAGACATCATTTATATAGCATTTTTCTCACTACTCAAAGTGCTTTACATAGAGAGTAGAAAAACCACTTCAGCCACCACCAGTGTGCAGTGTCCACCTAGATGATACGACAGCAGTCATGATTGTCAGTACGCTCACCACACGTTAGCTGTTAGATGGGGAAAGGGGTAAGAGAGAGAGAGAGAGTTAGCTAGTTAGAGACAAGGGATGGTTAGGGGGATAGAATGAGTAGGATGTGGGGGGCAAATTGGCCTGGGCATTGCAATAAACACTACTCTTTATGAGAGTTGGCCTGGGATCATTTATGACCACAGAGTCAGGACCTCAATTTTATGTCTCATCTGAAGGACAGCACCATTTTTATAGTATAGTCTTCCTGTCACTGCTCTGAGGCATTGTGATCCACACATAGACCACAGGGTAAGTGCCCCCTGTTGGCCTTACTAAGACCTCATCCAGCAGCAACCTAAGTTTTTACTAAATTGTCTCCCATTGAAGTACTGGCTGGGCCCAAAGCATGCTTAGCTTCACGTAGATTATCTTTCCAGAAAAAGGAAACACTAATGAACATTCCCATGTGTTAAATACATATTCAGAGACAGTGCTCTTGGTATGTGTGTCAATCAACTCGTCTATAAGGTTCTCTTCCAAGAGAAGTGTAAGCAAACTTATTGATGCCATAAGATATTCATTATCTGCATGCTGAGTACCTCAAAGCCTAAATTTTGCAGAAAGAGGTGTGTTCAAATTTAAGTTCTGATGGAGGAGGTTGCAGATGTTGAATGTGAAAAGGGAAAAAGCATAGGGCAAAGCTGGATAAGCTTTGGAACTTCTACAGTGTACTAAATATCCAATGGAAGCTGCTGAATGAGGTAATGTGAACCCCACTTGAATGGGGTAAGTATGACTTTTATTTGTTCTAAGTGTGTTAGTGTGAATTCAGGAGAACATATGAGTGTTAACCAGAATACAGTATCTATGTTTTAGGTGTACATAAAAAAAAAAAAATGTTAGATGATATATGATTAAGAAAGATTAACATAACCATTCATAGAATTCTATGCTAATTAAATTTATCACATCTTGCTTGGTAAACCAACCTTCGTCCTTCCTTCTTTCCTCCTGCCTGAGTCATGACCCTTGTTTTTTCAGGCTGCCACCTCAAGCTATACACATTTGGGTTATATGACCTGATACTGCTAAGACTAGCTAAGACTTTCTATTTATACAATGTATGGAGCCATATTATATAATCTGTACAAAGATTAAGAGGTCTTTAGCATTAACATATGCTAATTCTGTCTTAAGTCAATTTCACACACCTTTGCAGAATTACCGTTATTTTGTAGTTTAAAAGTTTTATGCAATGAACCAATGTTCATGGGGTGAGCTGGCGCCATGCCCAGGATTTGTTCCTGCCTTGCGCCCTGTGTTGGCTGGGATTGGCTGCAGCAGACCCCCGTGACCCTGTGTTAGGATATAGCGGGTTGGAAAATGATTAACTGACAAATGTTCAGATTTTTTGGTACAGGTCTTTTAGTACTGATGGATATACCCGTGGGGCAAATTATTTTAATGACAGATGATGTTATATATTTGGGTCAAATTAAAATTTTTGTTCCTTGTTCTGTTTTCTGTAATATAACTTTTTCCACTTTATCTTGCTGCAGGTAAGGACAATGTCTGAAAAGAAACCTTTGGAAATAAAAGAAGCCTTTGAAATGGCACAGAAATCCCATAGCAATAAGGCTAAGCTTGCTGCTGCGCTAAAGCAAAAATATACTACAGTAAGTGTTATTTGACTAGCACCATTAAGTATTTTCCACTATTTGAATAATAAAATATATATTTCAATATCCAAATGAACATATGTTTTAATAGTACTGTCTAGGAAGGTGGGAGGACTTTAATTTGTTAGGAGAAATATCATACATATGTACTATGTAAGAACTGATTTCAGATTATTCAGTAAACAGAATTTTGAAAATGTCTGTTGCTCTTTGTTGTGAGTTACAATACATAGGAGCTACTTAGAAGAATGCAGTGGAGGCAAAACACAAAAGGAGATAAATAAAACAACAGCAATCATTAAGTCTATGGCTGGCTTAACATAATTTCTTTTTTAAAAGGACACAGTCTTAATAATGTTTCTCCTTTTAAGTCTTGTTTAGAGAATTAAACACATTTGGAAATCTGCTTTCATGTAATGTAAAGTTTCTTGGTAAGGTGGATTAATATTTGCCTTGATTTATAAGTTCTTCAAAGTGCCTTTAACTATAGGGGCCAGCATTCTTTCCCTCTGAGCCGTGGAGAGGCATTCAGATCAACAGTCTCTGTAATTCTGGAAAGAGTCCTTTTTATCTTAAAGTTAATTTTTTCTACAAGTTCAGTGAATGAAGAACTTATCAAATCCAAGGATTTATCGTACCTGTCACACAGGTTAAGAAACAACAGCTATTAATAATGAATGCTAACACATATTCTATTTATCATAACTGTTAGTTTACATGTACAGTAAGTATAAAGTAGTAAGTATACTGAACTATGTGTTGGCTTTGTTTGTGCCTTCAGTTGTAAGTCTGTACAGTGAATAATCTTTTTATGGTGTCCCACAACAATCTTCTCTTGCTAGCATTAAATGTATATACTTATTGTTTTTACACATGTTTATCTTGCTTTGAACACCTCACATTTTTTCAGACAAGATGCACCCTGTGATCCAGGTCAAACCCCATTATTGTCTGCTGCTACTTGTTTAACACAAAAATTCCCCTTTACATTAAACCTATGTGCCAACTATCCTAAAATGTAATGATACTGTTATATTATCTATGTTCAATAACACAGCCTAAAACAGAGGACACAATGAGTTCCTTCTTAATTGTATTATTCCCAGAGTAGAAATAACCAGTTAACCAACAAACATACACTTGCACACAGGGCATTGTAAAATAAACAGTCTAATATAACACGTCGGTTGTGTTTCCATTTTTTCTGAAGGCTGTTGAATTGAGGTAGATTATCAGAAAACACTGAAATTAGGGTTGATGTTTAGTGTTGTGACCCGGTGGCACTGCAGCATCCAAGACCTCAAACACAAACTAACAGACAGAAGTCCCAATATAAAATAGTAAATAAAACAAAAAGGCTTCAAAAATGGCATAAAGCAAATTACAATTCTTTTCTGTTTTCCCAACCTCCACACTTCCTAGGCAAGTTTCGTTTGTCCTCCACACCCAACTACCTGGATGAGGTCAAGCGGCTCTTTTTATCTTGGATCTGGGAGTACTTCCGGTGCCAGGGTACAGCCTGATAGAAACACTTCCAGGTCAATCGAATGTCCCATAAACCAGGCATTGTAACTCCCTGCAGCACCCTTGGACCCCAGGAGGGCTGCCTCACTGCACTACAGTTCCCAATATTCCTTGTAGGTATCCAAATGGGTCCTGAAGTCCAGGGATCCTGCCATCTTGTGGGTTGGGGGAGCACATAGCTTTGAAACAGAGCCTCCCCTGATTTTTCTGTTATAAGAGAATGGGACCAGTCCTGGCTGGGATGCCAGCCCATGCTTGCTGTCATTTACTGTGTGATTTGACATGCCAAAGGTATTGTTAACTTGTTCTGGAAATAGGTAATAGTATTTCCTATTCCTATTGTAATTAATTCATGGTTGGTGATTTGCAAATTTCAGAAGAGTAGTGAACAGATCATTTCTGAAAACGGTTAACGATAAGGGGAAATACTATTATGGTTAATAGGACAGTTACTAACATGCAGAATCTGTGATTCAGATTCCAGATGCATTAACTAGGCTCTTTATTGTGAACTTTTTAATGTATATAAACTACTTCGCAGATACAATACAACTTATACATCTTTCAGAAATGTTACTGAACAAAAAAGCACAATACAGCCAAAATTATAGTTCCTCCTGAAATAGTCTGAGACGCTTATGTTTTTCAGATACTACACGATGAGTAGAATATCATTCTTATTGCATACATCTGCTTTAATTTTATGTTCTTGTTTGCTTAATTGTGTGCCATGTTTTTTTTTTTTGTTTTTTTTTTTGTAAAATGTTTGACCTCAGAATCATAGAACAATGTGAATGTTAATGAATTATTTATTTTCTTCTTTCTAGTTGGAAAATAAAACCACCTTTCATGAAGAGTTTGTGCATTATATGAAATATGCAATGATTGTATATAAGCGTGAGCCTGCTGTTGAAAGTGTGATTGACTTTGTTGCTAAATTTGCAACCAGTTTTGAAGAAACTCAAGAGGATGAGAATAGCATTGAAGAGGAAGAAGATGAAAATCCCTTCTTGAATTATTTGTTTGATTTTTTGCTGAAGGTAGAACAATCTTTTACTGAAGGGATAAAAATGTAGTAAAATATGTTCAGATTTAATCATGTCAGTTGTCATTTTCTATTTTAAAATTACAATGTTTTGTAATCTAATATACTTCAGTGCATTTGCAAATATACAGTCGATATATATGGTCCTTGAACTAGTCATATCAGTCATATGACTGTCCTCTGAATGCTATAGATGGAAGGCAAATATGAGTCATTTTAATATACACACAGTCCTACTTTAATAAAAAATAGACACAAATATTAATTTCATCTTTGAAGATGCATTTTGCAGTAGGGCTGCCACTTGCCATATTTTAAGTATTTTGCGATAGCACTTTGCTCCTCTTATGAATATCTACTTTTCTTTTTATCCAGCCTTGAAAATGACTACAATACCGTTTTATGTGTATTGATTTACTTTTTACGTCTTTTTAGGTAAAGACATCACTTAAACAGTAATATTGAGCCCAACATTGATCATTACAATACAATATGCAGTATTTTGTGAAATGTGTAGAGTTGAGTTGATTCATGCCTTTTTCCTATGTGTGTACGCAACATGATGGACATGCATCACTGCCTTGGATTTGTTGATAATTCGGACTCTCCCTTAATAGCTACTTTAGGCTCATAATTATGTATTCTGCATATTAATGTGATAACTTTTCCAGAATATGTTTGGACTGTGATGAGGTTTGAACAGTGTATAAATATTTAGAGAAGCGCAGATGACATTTACTCTGGATCTGATTCTGGATCTGAAATCTAATTCTGAATCTGAATTTAAATAATGTGGATGAAACTCACCTTAGCAAATATATGCATTATAACATACCAGTAAATTTTCAGATGTTTGTATCGCATTACTTTTATCCTCTATTGTTATTTAGATTGTAAGTAAAGTGGGGTAGAAAAAATAATGCCATGTTTCTAGATCAAATTACTTGCACTGCTGAATGTAATTGTTTCATGATGTTATTACATCTTTCATGTGTTTTTTGTATTTTACCCTCTGATGAATAGTTGCCTTATGCTACATATCATATTTCCAAGATTATAACTTTTTTTCTTTTTTTCTTTATAGTCCCACAATGCCAATAGCCATGCTGTCAGGTTTCGTGTTTGTCAGCTTATTAACAAATTGTTAGGAAATATGTCTGAAAATGCTCAGATTGATGATGACATTTTTGATCGTATTCATGAAACAATGCTTGTCAGAGTAAAAGATAAATTTCCAAATGTTAGAATACAAGCAGTGTTGGCAATGGCTAGACTACAGGACCCAAAGGATGACCAATGTCCAACTATCAATGGTAGGTATATATTTTTTAATGTATTGAGCACATTATCTGACAAGTAATAGTTCTCAATACATATTATAGCTGAGTCCTGAGGGATAGTGCTTTTAACATCTAATTCTTTATATAAAAAAAAAAAAAAAAAAAAAAAAAGAAATCATTATATACAGTAGCCCTTGCTTTCCGTGTTTAAGGCAGGTTTGCTCCATTCTTCACACTGCGCGTTTGAACTAGCATTTTGTTTAGTTTGATCACAATCCTTTCATGTGGTACCTTTTATCAAAAACTTTCCATTAATCAAGATAAATAAGATCTTGTGTACCTGTTTGATCATATGCTTTTGTTACTTTCTTGCAGAATTCCATTATACTGCATTTGTGAAACTCTCAAGTCTAAACCAATGTTTAACTGTTCACTAATATGCCTTTTCCATGCATTTATTTCCCATTTATTATTTCCTTTAATTAACCTATGGTACAGTACATATTAGGTTTACTGATCTGCTGTTGGATCTTGTATACACAGTACAGAGAAAGTATAGGAATCATGAAAAAATTCGACCTAGAGATTTTGATGAATCTTGACATTTTAGACTTGCCTGAATCCGAAAATACAATTTTTGAAATTGTGTGTCTGTGTGTAAACACGATAACTCAAATGGTTTGACCTAGGTCAGTGAGGGTTTGTACACCTTCTTTATATCAAACATAAGGAATCCTATCAACCTTTGGTGGTACTTTACTTGAACACTTTTCAGATTTTTTTAAGTAAACTATGGCTATAAAGATATGATTCAAATTTTGTATAGATATTTATAATGATAAAAAGTAAACAGATGTGAAATTTGAGAAAAATTACTCAACTGGAAGTAGGTTATTTAAACAACCATCCAATTTTTTTGTATCCTGAAAATACAGTATGAATGTGACCACGATATTAAAAACTGTATTCAATGTAACGCGTATTCTTTCAATAAAGATTATTAATTTTATTTTAGTTTAATTTTTAATGTTTAAACATCATTGGTTTAACAATAATGTGTAAACATTGAACATGCCATTGTAAATATAAAGATGTAATGGGAACAATAAGCTGCTACGTCCCCGTCGGGTTCCAGCTAATGCATTTAATTTTTTTTTTTTTCCCGCCATCATTATCATAATTAAATATAGCTAAATGTAGTTTTACCTATGGCAATTTATTGCAACAAATATTATATAATACAAACACTTATTCTATGTTTTTAGGTGACTATAACTGTTTTTACTTTGCATCTAACTTAGGTAATGCATATGTAATCATGAAAAAATTACACCACTGTTTTTGACCTCACTGAATGCGAAAATATCTTTTTTTAAAATAAAGTTTGATTATAAATGGAAATAAATAATTGTGTATCAATATTATCAATTAGTTATGATGAGAAACAAAATAATATATTTGAAAATAATTATGTAATTATTATAATAATAAAAACAATAAATAATATTATGCAACTGGAAGTTGTTCTGATGACCTTTTCCTCTATCTCAGTATATGAGAGAGTCGATTTTTCAGTATATGAGAATGTTGACACTTCGGATTTTTCTATGGTAGGGTAACATTTGCTAGTTTACACTCAAGAGAAATTCCTAAAGATTTGAGTGATTTTTGAAAAATATAATTCTAGGGTTTAAATACAGAATGTATTCACTAAATTCCTTAGGTACTACTCTGCTTTAAACGTTATCTAGTTCTGGCAATTTGTTTGATACAGTATCAGCCTTTAAATTAAAGCCAGTGTCACATTAAACAACTGTTTTTGAATATTGGGCATGAAATACTGTGAACCATCTACAATTCCAATATTGAGGGTATTTGTAATGCGTAATTATTTGGAGAGTACTAAAATATTTTTTTCCCTCTCCCCACCCCCTTTTTGAAGCATATATGCAGTTAATCGAAAGTGATTCAAATCCAGAAGTGAGACGTGCTATACTGTCATGCATTGCTCCATCAGCTAAGACACTACCTAAAATTTTGGGACGGATCAGAGATGTAAAGGATAAAGTTAGGGAACTGTCTTACAAGGTCAGTAATTATCTCCATTATGGCAAATTCAAAAAATAGGAAAGATAATTCCTAACATTTTAAATATTTATTAAAAATATTTATTTAAAGTAAAAAAAAAAAAAAAAAAAAAAAACTCATGTTACATGCTATCTTGGCATGTTTTACATTTTCAAAAATGCTTTTAACTGAGAAGTCCTTTAGGGGACAATATGTATATATGCTGTATGTGTATGTATGTATGTATATATAATATAGGGTGCAAAGTACATAATCAAACTTTTTGTAGCACTATTATCTGCTTCTATATTATGTCTGTCTAATCCTGGTTGTTCTCTATAGCCTTCTCTATTTTTTTTAATGTGCCTGAAAGTTTTCATGCTCCATCCTTTTCTTTGTCTGCACTTTTTAACTTCTGTAACTCCATACTTTCTACTCATACAGTTTTTATTTAAAAAAAAAAATCTGTTATGAATTGTTTTGTTAGACTTTTTTTTTTTTTTCACACTTTATTTGTATCATTCTGATGTTTTTTCTTCTTTGACTATGACGTTATTTATTGTATAAGTTCAACTTAATTGTATGCAATTTTATTTTCTTTAAACCAAATAAATAAAAAAAATCAGTGTTTTTACTGTTAATCTGTCTTCTAAGTGTTTCTCAAAAATAACCTTAAATGATGTGCATGGCTTTCTTTATTATTTCTATACATTTAAAGCTAGATTAATTTCAGAGAATTATGGTTTCAATTTTTACTACTATTACTGAGCCCAAATTCTGTCAAGAAGAAAAAAGGTGCAGGTGTTGTGGAAATTATGGCTACAGTGGCAATTTGTCTGAATTTAATTGCAGCTCTAGTGCTACTTTGTAACACCTGTAGACTGCCTTACATTTTATCCTTGTGTCTTCTGATTTTCAATCAGTTTGACATTTGCATAATTTCTGTGGCAGAACATAAACAGCTCTCCTGACCTCTTTCCTTGTCTGCATTTTTATGCATTGTTTCTACAAAAACGTCAGAAGACAAATCCCGAAGGCTAAATATTAGAGTGAAAGATATTACACACAGCTCAATCTTCAATACTTGCTTGTATGCTCTTTCTGGATTTCTGTTGCAGAGGTGTATACATGTATTGTCGTTTATTGTAAGAAGAGTAAAGTAATTTGTCAAATAAAGCAAAATAAATATTGAAATACATGTATTTAAAGCCAGTTCAATTCTGAAGCCATGAAAAATGCATGTATACAGTATTTCATTACTAGTACATAACTGCAGGACAGTTTTCTTGAGTGAAAAATACATCTTTTAAAAAAAATACATGTTTCTCAAAATTGTTTATAATTCCCACCTATAAAATTCATGCCCAGGCTGGCAATCAATGTTTGTTTCCTGACAGATTTTTAATAAGTAATTTTACAGTGTGATGCATTTAAATTGCAAAAAAGTTTGCTAATATGTATGAAGTATTGGTAAAATGTACAATTTACTCCTGTATTTCTTGTGCTTGATCCATAAAAATTGTGTCTCATTCTTGAAAATTAGATGTCCTTACAGAAATGGGAAGACATCTGAAGTGATAATGCTTAATGTATTTATATAAAAAAGATATTTACAAATACCTTAAAATATATAAAATTGTTTTTATTGATTTTGATTTAGTAATAATATGGCGTTATGTTTCAGAAAATTACAAAATGATATATTGAATGTAGTACAAATGTGTTATTCACATTAAAGACTTTTCCCTTATCAAAGGAACCAAGAGGGAGAGAACCAGTCAAATGCGACAAGGTGTTTTTTCAAATTACACAGTGCATCAGTCTTCAGAATAACCTGAGCAACAATAATTCATATGATTTCACAGTATTAGTCATGAATATCTTTAAATTCTTTTGTAAATCTCAGTGCCATTCAAAGGGTGCCAACTTAACTTGCCTATGTGGACAGATTTTCTTGTGTAATGCTAGATACTGCTCTTTTAAATCCCAATATATTTCAAGGCATTACAATTAAATCCTTTGTAATTTATAGGTTCTTGCTGAAAAAGTCCATGTTAATGCACTGACTATTGCTCAGAGAGTAAAGATTTTGCAGCAGGGATTAAATGATCGATCAGGTGAGATGTTTCACACAATACTTTTTTTTATTGATATATATATACTCTCTCTCTCTCATATAGGCACTGGTCATGTTTTGTTTTCAAATTAATTATGTATAAATCTGTAATGTCAATAATCTTCATAATTCTAAAAAGTCAAATGCTCTCATATTTTAGTGGCAGTAAAAGAGGCTGTCCAGAAAAACCTGTTGCAGGCGTGGCTTCGACTAATGGAGGGTAATGTGTTAGATTTGCTTCACAAGCTGGATGTTGAGAACTCCGCAGAAGTGCCAGTGACAGCACTGAATGCATTGTTTGCTTTGTCACCACTTAATGAATTAGCTGAAAACTTCAGCAGCATAGATGAGAGGTAAATACAACCTTTTTATCTTATAGGTCTGAGATTCCCAAACTCAATCCTTGCAGGTTTTTGTTCCAACCAGCTTTTGTTTTTAATTGGACTTCTGGGCTAATTAAGTGAACTGTTATTTCCCAGATTCTGTATTTTGGGAAAAATGTAGAAATCAAGGAAACTAAGTTTGGTTTAAAAAAATATATACTAAGCAGTTATATGGGAATAATGTATTTTTAGCAATACCTATAATATATATATATTACTGTATATAATATGAAAAATATCAGCGGCCCTAGCACTGATCCCAGAGGAGCACTACTCTTAACCCAATCCTGATAAGGTTCCTCCCACCATAACCCTCTGCTTCCTGTATTTTAGCCAATTCTGCATTTATCTACAAACATCAACTGAACTTCCACCTCTTTTAGTTTAATGGTTGGCCTCTCATGTGGCACCTTATCAAATGCTTTCTGAAAGTCAAGATAAATAAATATCATATGCTCCACCTTGAACATATTCTTTTGTTGCTTCCTCATATAATTCCAGCATATTAGTAAAACACAACCTCCCTTGTCTGAACCCATGCTGATTGTTCAGAATAACTCCTGTCCTTGCCATGTGTTGCTGAATCTTATCTGTATATATAAAATCCCTATGTGCGTCCAGGTGTCCATGTGTGGGTGTCTTCTGGTGAAGTGCGCATGCACGGGGCACGGTGCGATGCGCGATATTACTGTCAGAGAAAGTTAGAGGCGTTTTACGTAAATACAAACCAGTATTACTGCGAGAGGAAATTAAAGGTATACAATACAGTGACGCATATTACAGCCACATACAAGCCAGTATTACTGTCAGAGGAGATTAAACGCATATTACCGACGCGCACGCCTGTATTACTGCCAGAGAAAATTAAAGGTATATTACGGACATACAAGCCAGCGGACGTGCAAGACGGTATCCTTCAATAAGGGCACGCACAAAAAGGCGAGCCTCAATTGGGCGCAGCGAATAAGGGCGCGCGTAAATAAAGATCTGCACCTTTGTTGCTCTTCACATATTCCAGAGCCATTTGAACTAAATTATCTACGAACGCCTTTATTCGCCGCGCTCAATTGGGGTCGCCCTTTTGAAGCTCGCCTTTTTGTGCACGCCCTTATTGAATAGAGCCGTACAAGACAGTATTACTGTCACAGAAAATTAAAGACACACAATACACGGCGGCAGCCCACGAAGAACGGTCAGCTCGGCAAGTAAACATCAACAAAAGAGGCTGAAAGAAAAATACGACCAACAAAAAGAATGAGGTCAAAGTCCCTTGCCATTTAATATAGACTGTTCCTACTAATGTTTATGCACTACTGTTCTAGCGCCCGTTATTGTAACGGGCTAAATGACTAGTTCTTAATAATTCCTTCTATTATGGAATAAAAAGGCAAATATTCTTATTTGTTATTACTGAATATGTATGAACAAGAGTCTTTTATTAGCCGAACACTACAAAATAGTTATAAAAACGCATAAAAATATTGATCAACAGTTTAAATTCAAAATTCATTGAGTTGTCAGTTTGTAATATCAAAATGCACCTTCGTGTTAACTTCCTATAGTCCTAAAACATATGCTGTTTTCTGAAGTAAATAATAAATATCTTAAATTAACAGACCACAATAAGTATAATTATAAATGTTAGGAAAATAGTCTTAGAGGATCTTTTTTGGCATACGGGTTTGTGCAGGGTAAGCAGTGCAAACATACTGTATGTTCTATGATGCTTGTTTAAAATGATTTTTGAAACGACAGATTGAATTGTAGTCTTGATACCTACTGAGTGATGCATTCAGGATGTATAGGTACTGTATGTACCATTAAGGTAACGGTTATATTTTATGCTACTTGTAATCCAAATATATTTGAGGAATACTGTTGAGGAGAACATTTTATTGATCCAAATAATTGAATGAAGGCATTTCTAAAACTACTAATATTTTGCTCTATTGCTTTAACACGTATGCCTTAAAATAAGTTGTAAATCAAGTGGTCTGTTTCATGCTCTAGATGTGTTTTGTTTTTAGTTATCGGCAAGTAAAAGCATGGCATGTCAGTTCAGTGTTTTCACCCACTGCTAAAAATACACCATACTTGCAATGTAAGATATTGTTCTTGGTATATAATGAAAGATTTAAACACCCTATATTTTGAATAATATTTTTCAACTATGTTTTATGTAGCAATTACTGAAATTTTGAATTTAAATGTTATAGTTCTTGAACTACATCATTGCTTTTGCTTATTTCTCATTTAAACCTTAAATAAATCCAATTTTTAACTATAATTGTACATATTTGCTTTGTAATTGAGTTCTTTTGTGCTTTCACAGAAAATTAATCCCAGTGGAAAACTTAACCTGTGAAAATGCCTTATATTGGCGTGCACTATGTGAATATATCAAATCCAGAGGTGAAGAAGGAGAAGAGATTTTGGAGAGACTTTTACCAGAAGCAGCAATATATATTGAATATCTTCACAAGTAATTTTTTTTAAAACTTTAATTATAATTTGTGTTTAGCTTTAATATTATTATAACTGTAATTTTATAAAATCAAAAACACTCCTAAAGATAATATCCATGTGAGACAAAACCTTTGACCAATGAATGAGTGGGAGAGGCAGGTCTTTAATTCAAAGTGTGACCCTGTGTGAAGGGACTTCCTGTTTATGAACTATTTTTATTTTCTGGAGTTATTTATTTAAGACTATAAGATTAGAAAAATGCATGTGTTTTGCACATTCTGAGAAAATGATTTGATCATTTTACATTTAGATTATACAACATGAGTTATGTGTTTTTTGTTTTTTTTTTGTACTTTTTGATATTGTTTGCTGCTGTTCAATGTTGGTCACCATTGAGTCCCATTCTGTTAGAAACTTGTTATATCTATTCTCCATGAAAACATGAGATTAACATTTTTTTGTGCCACCTCTACAAACAGCATAGAGTAATATATAAAAAAAATATAATTTTTGGGTGTAGTCTTTTAACTCGCTCTGCATATTTTATTTAGGGAAACTGCGGAGTAACTGTGAGACTACAATATATCTTAAAATTTTATTCCAGAGCCTACAGTATGCTCTGCATAGGAGTGAGTGCAATTTCATCTGCTTTATCATTTCATATTCTTGCATGAGCTTTTATTCCTTGAAGAGACGTTATGGTCTGCAATAGTAGCATTTTAGAACAAACCATAAAATTCTTTTTTTTTTTTTTTATTAATGATTTGTATCGAACATTGAACTTATACCTTCTTTTTATATATTTAGGTTCTTGAAAAGCATTCCAGTACTGACTGAAGAACAAAAGGCAGATTTTAAATATCTTGAAAATGTGATGACTAAGGAATTCATAGGGCAGCAGTTGGTGATTCTTGTTGGTTGCTTAGACACTGCTGAAGAAGGTGGGAGGTAAGGGTTTTTAGTTTAAAATTATTGTAATTTTTATTTTATGTCAAAGTACAGAATGAGAAATCCTTTCTCCCAGCAGTATTAGTCCCTGCTATAATTTTTTTTTTTAATTTCACCTTAGTCACCTTTTTCAGTCATCATAGGTGATTGTAACACAGTGGAATTGATGTCCATGCATAATGCCATAATCATTAATATTTCATATGATAATTTGTATTTTTTTTTATTTTCTTACTATAGGAAGCGAGTCCTTATTATTCTGCAAGAGATTCTAGTTTCACCAAATTGCCCAACTTCTCTCGTGTTATTGCTTATAGAGAAACTACTTACCATCCTTAAAGATGATGATAAGAGGATCCAAATTGTAAGTTTTGTGTGTGGTTTTTTTATTTTTTTTATATACACTTAGCCAGGTTATCATATTTCTGTGCAAGTTAGGATATGTTTTGCCTTATCAGAACATAGAATGTGTTTTACAATTTAATATTATTATTATTATTTCATGAAATTAATATGTTTTTGTATGTACTGTAGATAACATTTCATGTTATATGGAATATATCATAAATGGAGTTTATGGTACTTGACTAGTATTTATATATTTGAATAATTGTATAGTTGAACACAATTGTAATGTATTTAGAGAACTGTCTTGAAAGTTGACTTGACTTGAAGTTTGTCATTTGTAATATAGATTATACTGCATTTATACTGCAATAATTTATATCTCTTTTGCTTTTTATATCTGAGTTCCAAAACTCTGGAAGACTCAAAATAAGATTAAATATATGTCAAATTGTGTCTAGTAGATGATGTACTGTATGTTTTATCATATAAACTGTTAAATTGGTGAGTGGGGCATTTACCTTGGTAATATAAAAATATTTTTTTATTTAATATAAAAAAAACAATATATTTATTGATTTGCTGTAACCTTAGAAAATGTATATGTGGCGAGATTTGAAAAACTAATTTAGTTACATTTGTGCTATATCGTCCTTTACAACAAATTGAACTGATTTTGAGAATCTTTTAGAAGTCTTAAAAAATGAGTTAAAACCTGCATTACTGATGTCATTGTGGATTTTAAAGCAAATTGAAAATAGTCAATTATAGAATCAGCTTAAAAACTTCAGATGGTAGTAGTAGGACTTTCTAGTGACACCACAATAAGATATCATGAAAATAGGTTACAATAAGATTTTTTTGTTTTGTTTCTCCTTTTCTGTATACTAAGAATTGCAATTCAATTCTGCAACAAACTAATTTTTGTTTATGTGTAAATGTTGCAGCTGAAGCTTTAAACCTATAGAGAAAATGTGTTATTCTGTTATACCCACTAGGAAAAAAGCTTGACTAATTTTATCCCACTAAACTGTTCTTTTAATTGTGGAAATTGATTTCATGCATCTAGACAGTTTTCAATGTAAGGTGAAAAATACTCAGTTATAGTACCTAACATACGCAAGTATGATTAACTTGATCTCAGGACAATTCCTTGTGAGGGGAGTTCTTAAATTCATTGTAGGGCTATCAACTAATAATTAACATTATAATGTTTCATATTAAAATGTAATTTTTAAGTACACATACTATCATTTACTTGTTGATCATGTACACACAGGCAAAACGAGTGGAACACTGTTCAGCTTTCAGATACTGAAGGTACCATGTTTAACTAAACATGAGAGAATATCCTATGATAGTTTGCTTTGCACGCTCATTTTCATTGTTTAACTTTTTTTTTCTTTTGCTTGCAAAATGAACAAGCATCTTTATATAGGATGGCAACTTTCATAACAAATCTTGTTTTTAATGTAGGTGCAACCTCTTTTCATTAATTAATATTAAACTTTGTCTTTTCCTGGCTGCCAGTGGTTATTTCTTTCCAGTGATAATCAAACTTATCTGTTTAAATCCACATTATTTAATGCAAGAAAAATATTGGTAACACTTTAGGTGCTGCAAAAATGCCTCTATTACTCATATACTGTTAGTTATGCAGTGAGGCCGTAGCAAAGGCTTTGGTCTTTATAACACTTAGCTTCAATATAGTGGTACTTTATTTCTGCATTGTGACTAGCTGCTAAAATGCCACTTTGGAATGTTCAGAGATGGCTTAAATGTGAGACATATTTCTCTTGACATTGCTTGCTTCAGTATAAGGCTGGTGAATCCTTTGTATTCACAGCATTTTTAAAGATTCTGATATGTAGCACTGCACAGAGATGAATGACAACTTTACTATGTTACCAAAATAATTTCACTTGCTTTCTGGGAGATCCCACATACCACTTAAAGCAAATTTTTGATTGTTTCAGATCTGATTCACTTTGTGTGTTTGGGAGGGGGCATGTAAAATTTTTATTTTCTTACAGACTGCAGAAATAATTTCTGAGATTCGTGAACCTAGTGTTAGTGTAGCTGAACCAGCTTCTGCTCAGGAAGCAAGCAAAAGACAAGTAAAGGTAAGACCTAAAGCAATTGTTTATTTTTTTTAAGCACTGATTTTTAAATGGTCTTATTTGATATGTACTACAGTATATGGATTCATAGTATTAACAAATTGATTAAAACTTTATCGCTAAGTTCAGTTTAAAAGTTATCTGATTATTATTTTACTGATATTGCACATTAAATGTTTATACCTTTTAATGTGAATAATACAGTAAAATGCATAACACATGATTTTTTTGGTGATTTCACCTTCCAAATAACTGACTGCTTTGTCGGAAACATTATTTGTACCAAGAATTCTATTTGAAGCAGATAGGCAAGTACCAAGACACTCTGCATGCGTATGAAATTTAGGGAGTGGATGGGCATAAATAAAGGTTCTGTGTTATTTGTCAATTTTCCAAATATAGTTGGCTGAAGTCAAAGTAAAATTGATTGAGGCAAAGCAGAAGCTTGAAGAGTGTGTCGTGGCTCAGGATTTTAGCCTTGCATCTCAACTGAAAGATCAGATTATGGAGTTAGAAAATACTCGAAATCAACTAAATAAAGAAATGGAAGAGCCAGAAATTAAAGTGGTCAACATAGAAAAGGTAAAAGTTTTTAAACAAATATATTCAATTACATCACATTTGTACCCACTATAGTTTGCGATTTCTTTTGTGTGCCTCTTTTTCATAACTGAACATCTGATTAGATTTTGTTTTATTGTTTTAGTTAGATCTTTATTGTGTAAACCTAAATATTTGACAAATGTTTGTTCTGAATTTGACTTTTTTCCATATTTTATGCCTATTTTAGAATCAATATGCAAAAAAAGATTTTAAGACTTTTGGTTTTCTTTGCATTATTTGTCATCAAGAGTATATGATAAAAGCGTGGAAAATAAAGGCAAGAAACACATTAGTTAGCTTTTGCAGGCTTCTGAGAAGTCAGTATTTATGACTTTTGTAATATAATAATAACATATTAAATAAAAATGAGATTAAGCATCCTATAAATAATTCAATATAATGAAGTTTACTCCCCATTTCATAGAATTGTAGAGTACAGAATGTCTTTGCAATGATGTGTAGGTATACTGTACACAAGTAAATAAAACATTAAAATATAATTTAATAATCACAAATTACCATATACTTATTAGACCTTGTTTAAAGTAATTGTTTTGTGTATTTTTTTTTCTTATTTCAGAATGATCCAGAAACTCTTCTTAAATGCCTAACAATATGCTCAGAACTTCTTAAGCAGATGTCCATAGACAAAGGCATTGGTCCAACAATGAATGAAATCTTTAACTCATTGGTATGTGTCCTTTAATACTAATTCAGGAAAACTTGAATATAAAGTATCAGAATACACTGATAATTTTTAAAATACTGATCAATGGGTCATTGTGATTTTCATTTTTTGAAAATTTCCTTAGATATTTCAATATTTCACTTTTAAATAGTGATCGTTTTAACCAAAATCACAACACAAGTTAACAGATATACTGTAATGCACTGTATTAGATTGAGTACAAATAGTACTGCATCTCTGCCTTCACTTTAACTACTTTATCCACAGACCTGTACAATATTTCTTAGAAACACAAATTTCCTTTGAGATATATGTTACACACACACAAATCACTTAATTTATTAGTCAGACAGAGAAACATCAGTTTTGTTTTCTTGGTTCAAAGAATTAATCTGCCTCCATATAAAAAATGCATTAAGCATCTCCGACATTTGCATCTGGAGACTTTTTGCTTTGCACCTTCTCCCACCATAACCTGTCATCTATGGGGGAGGAGTGAAAGATTTAGATTAGTCCACAATTTCAATTTCTGATTTTTGATGGATCTCAACATTTTAGGTTCCCCTGATACCAAAAACATATCTTGATATCTTGTCTGTTTGTGTGTGTCTGTGTATCAGTGTATTCTTGAGGACGGTCTAGAGCTAAGAAGGAAAAATGCCAAACTCGAAACTTAACCCTGTTAAGAGATGAAGATGTGCTGATTAGTTTTTGAGCCAAATTGTGCAAGAGAAAGAGGCACTGTAGAGGAACCCTCAAATACTGTAATTCTGTAATTAATTATGAATTCTTTTTGTCAATTGTTATTGGAATGACCTATTTTATGATAAGAAAGATGAGCATCAGAGCGGTAAATAAATACTGAAATGTTACAGAATAGTTCGGGTAACTTGGTTCCAAGGGCATAAAGCCTTCTGAAGCTCATGTCCAAATTTTTACACTTACATTAACAAATTTTAGTGAATGACTATCAAAATATTGATTCATGTCTCCTGCTATTTTCTGTTAAATCATGCATCCAAACTATACCTTTCTCTATTATGACATGTTAAAGTAAGAAAATTTGTACATATATATAGTTTTATATTTCACCTTTTTCCTCCCTCTGTGGACAATCTGGTCTTAGTAGATTTAGCCTTTATCTTTGCTTTCCCACTAACATCAGTACAGTGATCCCCCCTGTATTGCGGAAGTTACGTTCCAGACCCATCAGCGATAGGTGAAAATCTGCAATATAGAAAGACCATATATATATATTTTTTTTTTTTATAGTTTAAGCCTTAAAATACCCCTCCCAAACACTTTAAACACGTGTAAACTTATTAAAACACTTTGTAAACACATATGATATGTGGATGTCGGGCTAAGGATATGAGTAACATCTATTATAAAAAAAAAAAAAAATCTTGGCAGGGACGCGGGGCTTGATCTTCTCGGAAAACAATTTGACATCCCGCGAGAAACATTTTAATGTCACCTAAGACAAGGCAGTGAGACAGAAGGACAGCTGCTGTACAGGCTTTTAAGTGATTGACGCAAAGCACGACAAGCAGAACACACAGCTGGACAGCAGCTGAACAGATCGCATCTGTTTAGCGTGCGTTTAGACCCCCCCTTCACAATGTGAGCAGCGTTATAAGTCACGCAAGAAAGATTTAAGCATGCCCAGGGCAGGAAATAAAGGACAAATATTGTTTTTACTAAAGTTTTAAAATAAAAATGAAAATAATGCATATGTAACAATTCCCATGAATATAGCAATCTCTTTAAATTGTTTATCCAGTAAACCAAACCCGGGGGTGGGCGAGCAGGAGGTAGAGCCCCCTAGTAGTAATAATAATAATAAATCCACGATGTAGTGGGGGCGCGATAGCTGAACCTTGATATAGTGGAGGATCACTGTAATACCAGAAATCGAATTTATCTCAGTTGTCTTCCAGTTTCTTGTATTACAATCAAGAACTCTAAAAAGGGCATTACTTGTGTATTGATTACATTAAAAGTGATCTAGTCTTATTTGCATACATATATGTTGTACTTTTTTTTAATACTCTAACCAAAGCTATTTATACTGCATGGTACAACTGTTTCTGTCACTTTCCTTGCCATTTGCCTAAGTGCAGTCATTTGTTGTTGTAAATTTCCAGATTTTGTTGCATATTGTCAATAAGTGTTTCCATGTTATCTTCTGTTTAATACACTTGTCACAGAGAAAAAAATTCATATATTAGGAAAAATCTATCACTGTCTTCATTGGATGTGGTGGAAAATTGCATAAAATTTTAGGAAATGTGTATATTCATCTACCAATTTTGTGTACCAGTGTCTCCATGGTATATTCTCAGCAACATTGTGTGTAAGGCTGAACTCAGCCCTGAATTGGAGGTTATCTATTACAGAACAAAGTGAAATTTTTATTGAAAAGGATTTATGCAACTCTTGCATGTGTGTTAGCATTACTCATCCAATTTTGTCACTTTTCAGTTTTACTGCACTGTTTAAGAGAAGACTGTCCTTTTGGAATGTAACTGCCTTGGGGCCCATTCACACTTGTTTTTCTAGTATTTTAGCACTAGATCAGAATTCTCCTAAACTGCTTGCGAAGTTACTTGCCATTAATTTCAATGAAACTATTCATAACAGTTTAGGACATTCTTGCAGGCAGCTTTTTTCAAGCATTTTCAGCCAAATTGTTCCATTGAAGTGATTGGTAATGCTCATAAAATACTTTTTAAAAAAAAGTGTTTTTGAAGCGTTTTTACAGCAAGTCACTGCCTCTTCCTGAATGAGCCAGCAGTGAAGCAGCTCATTTTAACTAACACCAAAAAAAAAAAAATTGTTGTGCAAGGGTCTACTGACTGTTATCGAGTGAGAGATCAAATATGCAAACAAGTGACAACAACTGAACAAATTTATAGGTATGTACATTTAGTTTTTACCAAGTTGAAGTTTAGTATAGAGGTTTTAACATATAGGCAGAGTGGTAGTACAGAACTGTCATTCCAGCCTCACAGTGTCTGCTGAAAGGGGTTTGCATGTTCTGCCTGTACATTTTTGGATCAATTGGTATTTGTGTGTTTAACTGAGTATTATTGACTGTTTTAACACTGAATACTGTGTCAGTGATACTTCTCAGTTAATGTGCTCTGAAGTAAATAACATCCATCCTCTTTTCCACTTGAGCCCCTGGCTATGATCATTGGCTGTTGTGCCACCAGATCATACCGTTTCATAATATAAATGTTAAATAATAATCTGTGGTAAGAGAGGTCTGTGGCTCGCCAGCATATTTTAAAGAAATAAATAATGGACATGCTCATGCTGGGGAGAGAAGCAGGAGCAAGCAATTAACTGACAAGATGCTCGTCTCCGGTTTGTCAGCCGACTGTGTGCTGCTTTGCCGGTATATGCAGGTGAGTCGGATTGTCTTGTTATATCAACCAGGGGTGGCAGTCAGGCGATCACACCACACCCTCCCCAGTGTATAAAAAGAGTGAGAAGACCTAGTGGGAGAGGAATAAAAGAAAAAAATGAAGGGGTAAACAGAGGTTAAAGGTATGGAGGCAAGCAAGTGAGCAAAGTGAAAGAGAGTAAGAGCTGGAGCATGTTGAAAGGAAGCAGATGTATGGAAATGGAGCCCCAGAGAGGAACTTGTGTGGCCAGTGCTCAGGAGGGGGCTGAGGGGATGCTTCTGCCGAGTGACCAGGTAGCAGGAGCAACCATCACTCTCAGAAGTGTGCTCTCACGGGAGGAGCCATTGAGTAGGCAGCAGTGGGAGGACAGCACGCTTTCACCAGGTGGAACCATCTGGCAACAGTAGCTCCCTGTGGAATACTGTGGGATTGGTGGTGGGGACCCAGGCCAGGACAAAAGTTTCTCTTCTTGGTGGACTTCTTCTTGAACTGAAAGGTCAGGAATGGGCAAGTTGAGGAGACATCAGTTATAAAGGGGCACCAGGGCTCTGACTTTAAAGGACAGTTTCTTGCCTGTGTTTTTAACTTTTTATTTTTATGGATTTTGCACTGCACTTTTTTTTTTTTTTTAAATAAAAGCACTGAACACCTTTGCACCTTCCCCATGCAGTTTGTTGTGTGTGTGTGTGTCCTCATCTGCCTGGCTCATCTGTTTATTGGTTTTTGTCGAGTTCAAGAGGCTCCCGATACAGAAGTGCTGCTGCGAAATTCACTGACTCTGTGACCCTAAACTAGGTGGATTAAATGTACTCCTCATCTTATACAGGATTAAATGTATATGAAAATAACCAGTTAATTATTTTCACTTGATTACACACTATACACATTCTTATCTTCTTCCTCACTAGCTGTCACTAGACGACCAGGTCACATGCGTTTTGCATGATGATGCACTGACCGCAGCAAGCAATATTGCTTTTTTTGAGTTGTGGGATTAAGCTTCTGTAAATACTAGGGGGCTCCGCCCCCTGCTCGCTTCGCTCGCCAACCCCTGGCGTTGGGACATGAGAAAGAGTCAGATGTATGAATTAGATATAGAATAGTGTGCAGCTTTGGATGATGCCCATAGAAATAACAAATAGAGTGTTTGTCATATATTAATGTTTTATTGGAATATTTCTTTGTATACAACATTAGTAGTAAAGATGGTGTCTTGTCCTTGAATGAGTCTTCCTTAGCATGGATTATTTATAATTTTAACTTTAACGTCAGATGAACGGCGAACACGTGAGAAGGCAACATAAAGTTGTCCATGTCCAAAAACGGGTTCAGAGAGGTAGATGCCAACCTTGTCCATGGTTTGTCCTTGTGATTTGTTGATGGTCATGGCAAATGCAGGTTTAATGGGGAACTGTCGGCGTTTCAATGTAAAAGGTAATTCTAGCTCAGAACTTGTAAGGTCAATTCTAGGAATGAGAACAGTATTGTTAGCATGTGATCCTGTAAGAACTGTCGCTTGAATAACATTGCGTGTCATGGTGTTGACGACTAACCGTGTGCCATTGCATAAACCCTGTTTTGTGTTAAGGTTTCTTAATAGCATGATTATTGTTCCGTTTTTAAGGGCAAGGTCGTGTTGTGGTAATCCGGCAGGGTTAATAGTGTTCAAATATTCTAAGGGGAAATTTATATGTTCATTGTCGTCATCAGAGTCAACTTTGTCTGAGCTTAGAAAGATCTGTGTCTCTCCAGGAAGTAATGAAATGACTTGGTTATTAATGTGATTAACATTAATATTTTTTGGACATAATATAGTGCGTTGTGTTAACAGGGGTATTTGGTCTAATGTGATTGCTGTTCCAAATATCTCTTTTACTAAGTCGTCTGAGATAAAGGATTGTGGAATGGAAATAATATCTGGGTGAAGTCCATCTGTATTTGTGAGTGTACCATTTCCCAGTTGTATTAGCCAACTGTTATATTCTGGATCTGGACATCGCATGTTTTGTACCAACTGTATTGTTTTAAAGCAATGCCAATTGTCTGTGTATTTTAAGGTGGACTGAACAATAGCTGAGCGCATGGCATGTGGAACAATAGCTAAGCATTGTCTAAAATCTCCTCCTAATAAAAGAACTTTTCCTCCAAAGGGAATATTATTATTCATCAACGTTTGTAGAAGTTTATCAATGGTGTTGAGTAAGTGACTGGATGCCATTGTACATTCATCAATAATTATCAGTTTTGCAAGACGGATGTCTCGGGCATTGCTACTGTGAATGTTCATAGTGGATACTGATGTCTCTGTGATTGGGACCGGTATTTTGAATTTTGAGTGACATGTACGACCATTTATTAACAGATTTGCTGCCACTCCGGAGGATCGCAGTCACTGTTAATATGTTTCCTTTTCTGCAGTTGAACGGTTAATAGTGCTTTATTGTAAGGAGATCCATCTATGCTGACACCTATGCTGTCTAGTGTGAAGGTGTTGACGTTCACTTTAGAATATGTGGCTTTGGGTGTCACTTCTTATGGATGTGTGTGTGGGTGAGGATTGTTGTTGCGCGAGCGTCTTCTTTCTTTTTGTGTTCCTGTGTCTTGTTTGAATCCCCCTCTTTGTGTGTGTCCCGTCCGTTGCTTGTTGGGTCTGTGGGGTGGGCTTCGCTCGCCAACCCCTGGTGTTGGGAATGACAAAGAGCGTGATGTATGAATGAGATATAGAATAGTGTGACGGTGTAGATGATGCAAATAGAAATCAAACAATAAAGTGTGTGGCACAGTGTAAAGGTTTATTTGAAAATTTCTTTGTACACGCCGTTTAAGTGTAAAAGGTAATTCCAGCTCAGAACTTGTAAGGTCATTTAAGATGGTTATTGTTGTGATCAGAGTCAAGTTTCTCAGAGCTTAGAAAGAGTTGTGTCTCTCCAGGAAGTAATGGAATGACTTGGGTATTTATGTTTTCCACATTAATATTTTTTGGACATAATATAGTGCGTTGTGTTAAAAGGGGCATTTGGTCTAATGAGATTGCTGTTCCAAATGTCTCTGTAACTAAGTCGTCGCAGATAAAGGCTTGAGGAATTGTAATAATATGTGGCTGAAGTCCATCTGTATTGGTGAGTGTACCATCTCTCAGTTGTAATAAGCAATTGTTATGATCTGGTTCTGGACATCGTATCTTTTTTACTAACTGTATCTTTTGAAAGTAATGCCAATTGTCTGCGTATTTTAAGGTGCACTGAACAATAGCTGAGTGCATGGCATCTGGAAGAATAGCTAATCACTGTCTAAAATCTCCTCCTCATAAAAGTACCTTTCCTCCAAATCGAATATTATTATTTATAAACGTTTGTAGAAGTTTATGAATGGTGTTGAGTAAGTGACTTCATGTCATTGAACATTCATCAATAAACAACATTTTTTCAAGACGGATGTCACGTGCAGTGCCACCGTTAATGTTCATAGTGGATACCGATTTGTAGGATCTAATGCAGTTGATAAAGATTTAACTTTCAGGTACATCGTCAGTTATAAGCTTCTGTAGATATTCAGTATATGAATGTAAAGAAGGCAGTCTAATTTGACCTTTTTGACAACAACGTGTAAATGTATAACTTGTATTGCCAGTTGTTTCTTCAGGGAAGTGAACTGAATGACAATGATTGCAAATGACATTCATTAATCCGAATTAATTTTCCTGGTGTATGTTTTCCTTGTGCCGTTTGAGAGGCGCGTTGTTGCATGTGTAGTATTTGGGACGTGTTGTTATGGAGCTGTAATCGATTTGCCTGTGCTGTGTGAGAAGCCCGTTGTAGCCTTCGCTGCCATTAACGTATGTCTGAGACGGGAGGTGTTTCGTTTTGAATCCGTGCCTGTTGCGATGCAACACTTTGATTGATAGATTGCGTAATGTGGATCTAGGATGTAGATTTGTGCATATTTGCGTTGTTGATTTGTTTCAGGGTGCACTGTTCCAATGCGATGCAGTATTTGTGCACATATGCGAAAGCAGTATGGTCCATTGCCTTTTGGTGGCCTGATATTTACTCCGGTATATTGAAAAGCAAATGAACTATTGTAGGATCTAATGCAGTTCATAAAGTTTTTACTTTTAGGTACATCGTTAGTTAGAAGCTTTAGTTGAGCTTTGCGTTTTTGGAGTCGAGACATTTTTTCTTATGGATGTGTGGGGGGGATCGTTGTTGCGCGAGCGTTTTGTTTCTTTTTGTGTTCCTGTGTCTTGTTTGAATCCCCCTCTTTGTGTGTGTCCCGTCCCTTGCTTGTAGGGTCTGTGGGGTGGTTTTGTGTTCTTTTTTTTGGTCTTCCATGGGCTTGTTGAATCCCCCTCTTGGTGTGTGTCCCGTCCCGTCCCGTGCCTGTAGGGTGGGGGGTGGGGGGTGGGGGGGGGGGGGGGGGGGTGTATGGTCGTGCCTTGCTATTGTGCGCTCGTCTGTTCTTTTTTTTTTGGTGTGTTTAGTTTCGTGTGCAATGTGTTTCGTGCTTTCCCCTCGTTTGAGTACTCTTTCCCCTCGTTTGAGTACTCTTTTATGTGCCTTTTCCTTATTTTGGTGCTTGTTGGGCCTCATTTTTGTGACTCCTTTCTGTATGTGCTCACTCCTGTTTTCTGTGCTCTTGTCGGACTCTTTTTGCGCCTGCGTCTCTCGCGGACCCTCATCCGCCTCTCTCGCCCTCTTTTGTCCGCCTTTCTCGGGTCCTCAGCCGACTCTCGCGGACTGTTTGTTGCGCCGGCGCAGTACGTCTTTTTGCAGCTACGGCCCATGGCCGGATGTGCCTGCGTCCATCATCCGGTTTAGCATTCTCGGTTAGTAATATGGATCATAAAGTCAATATCAGATACTACTGTACTTGCATACTTAACTACATCCATGTGTAATCCTGGGATTTTCTGTGATGCTACCCGAGTTCTTCACAGAGAGTCTAGAATTGTCTTCTGGACTTTCTTTGCTGTAGAATAAGGTGAACCCAATATCTGCACTCATGACACTGGTGACACCTTCTCTTCAGTACTATATTAAAGGATTAAAAACACTAAAGTCATAGAAGGAATTCTGGAGACAATACAATTGTCTCATGACACTAGAACTTCTCACAGCCCACATAATAGTAAATGGAAGTGATGTCAGTCATATTTTTCTTGGGTTTTCATCTAGCTTTTCCTCCTAGATCTCAAAGATTTAAGGTTCTCTGGTAACTTCAAAATGGTGCAGCATGCTGCAAATCAGTGTCGGTTTATGCTGTTATGCTGTACCTGTGACAAACAAGTGCTGTTTTCAGAGTTTGTCCTGCATCAGGAACAGCTCAGCTGCCCTGCATCTCTAAGAATTAAATTCTGCAAAATCAGAAAATTAGTTAATTAAATGAATGTTCCTTTCAGATACTTTGTGAAAGAAGCAATAATGATTAATAAGGTATAGATGCTTCTTTATTTGATGTTCTTTGACATGTTTGTAATAATGTCAATTTCTTGCTACAAATTTTAGAATTGACCTTTTACCATCCCATTTCTATACTAGTTATTTCTGTTATCGTACATGGTGTTCTATCTGTCCAGAACTGTATGCTAACTAATTTGATGCTTAGTGAGTGTGTATTAAGTTACAAATTTATCACCTGTACTCCTAAAGAACTGACGTAAGTGTTTTACAGCCCAGCCATAAGTAGACTGATCTTAGCTCTTACTATCTGTGTTGTTTTATTTTGCAAAGAGGAAGTATGGAGCTCCCCAGTCTTGAACTGACCTATTTAACGTAATATCTGAAAACTGTAATTCCCAACAATCAATTTACTAATATACAAGTTCATTAAATAAATCATGCTGAGTCTAATATAACTTGTTTTACAGTAAATCATCTTTCTCTAGATTAGCACCCTTTAAAGGTACACACTGAGCTTTTTTATATGGTTTGCAGAATTTAGCATTTTCTTTTAGTAATCTAGACATTTTATGATAGAAATTTAAAGTAAAAACATAAGTAATTTTTCCTCAAGATATATGAAATAAAAACATCTTTAGAATTGCATACTCTCTACACTTATGATAGAAGTACACAAACAATATTATGCTTCAACTGTTCCATTTTTCTTTTGCAAAACTGTTCAATAATGAAAACCTTGTCAAGTACTTAAATTCAGCATTGAAACCTACAGAAACATTTCATCTTTGCAGAACAAAGCTTTAAGTGTTAACTTCATAAGGTATTAATTTAGCCACATGCATTTCATTGAGCTAAATCTGTAGTATGGTGTTTATTGCATAGTTACATGCAAAAAAGTGAAGAATTCAGTAGTTGTTGCTGCCTGTACAACAGAGTTTTTCACTTTTTTACCATGAGCTTCCATTTGAATGAAGACATTACTTCAGTACATCAAGAAAAAACTCTTGCCATTTTAAGTATATTTTGTGCATTCCCATAAATGACTGTAGCAAAGTATGTTCTAATGTTTATTTTGTGCAATTAACAAATATATTAGGTTACCATTTAAGCTAAAACGTTTAATTGGGACAGAACAATTAAATGTTTGTTGTTCATTTTTTTTTCCTATTTATTGTTAGATCTTGCCAAGTATTGCTAATGCCCATCCAGCAGTACGAAACATGGCTGTAATCTGCCTGGGCTCCTGTGCTCTTCAAAGCAAAGACCTGGCAAACCGACATCTATTATTGCTTTTGCAGGTAAAGAGTTTAGTATTGAATTAAATTTAGTGCATTGTCTTTGAAGTGTTTATAGCCATAGTAATTTGCTAAATATTAAGGATTTGTTCTTGTAAGCTGTAAAGCAACTTTAAATTTTAAAATTAAATCATATTATTGTAGGTTAACTTATTTAAGGGTATGAAAAAGTGTTAAAATCTACTCTATAATGGGCGTTATAAAGATTATTTTCATTTTGAAGATTGCTCAGCTTGACGTGGCGAAGATCAGGATCAGCGCAATTAAAGCTGTGTTGGATCAGCTTCTTCTAAATGGTCTGGAAGCACTGCAAGGAAATACATATTCAGATGAAGAAAATAGTGAGGAACAGACGGAAAAAGAAAATAGTGAGGAACAGACGGAAGAAAAGGACGGAAATGAAGAAGACAATATTGTCAATAACATACTTGCTTTACTTTCCGGCTTTTTGGACAGTGAGGTATATCGATACATGATAAATAACTTAATATTTATATTTGATAATTAAGCACGGGATATTTGATCATTTTTAAATTTTAAATCCATATTTTCTGAAAATACCCTACCCCATAATTTGTAACTGAACTGTAGTAGTTGAGCAAAAATGATTTAAAAGTTTAATTTACTACTTTACAGTATATAGCTCTAGTATATTGTCTTTATAAATATTTGTACATTACTTTGGACAACACCATGTGCCAAAGGCACATAATTTGCATTGGAATAGCAATGAAATAAAAATGTAATTTGTACAGAAAAGTTTAAGAACTAATAGTTTTATTTGACTTAAATGATATTGTGGTTTGAAGTTCCAATCATAATGTTAACTTTAATGCTTATGAGAAAGTGTAAAACTGAAAAGATGCCCCATTTGTTTTGTTTTTTTTTTGTTTAGGCCTGCCTTCTGTTTTTATATTGAGTTTTTGGTAAACAGCTGTACTTCTCCTATACTGGGAATTAGAAATGAATGAATAGATTTTAAATACAAACACCAAATTTGCTAAGGGACAGCTCATACAAATGAAAATGATTTATAACATTATCGTTTCCTTTAGAATTGCATGGCTCATGGTATGTTTTATGACTGACAACAAAGTATTAAAGGTTATGGATTTTTAACTTTTACACTTAATTACAAATCCAGTTAATACCTAATAAAGTTTTATTAAGAAATATGATACATTTTATTCAAGTATTCTGCACAACTGTAGTAATGCCCACAAATTCTCATTTTTAATGTGTGAATTTCTTGCACATATGTATTTGGTAAGAATTTCTTTTTTTTTTTTTTATTACTGTTTTCAAATTGTGCCCAATTTTTACTTGTAAATAATGAAAGATTAATTCCCATTTTGTCAACGTTACATGCTTAGAATATCACCCCCCTGTTGCAGTGGTTCAGTAGAGCTGTGCAAGTGCACATCATGAGTTGAATACGTGGCCGGCACACAATATTCTGTGTTTAAACTGTGCTAGAAGAAACTTGAGTAAACTTTGTTAAATTGAAGACTAAATCATATATTCTTGTGCTTAAATCAATATAAAAATACTGGAAATTGATGTGGATTGTATAGCGATTTCATATTCAATTTGGCACCTTTTTAATCAAAACTGATCTCTGCCATTTCATGGGTACATTGTTTCTTTAAAATATTTATGGTGGACTGGCTGCCTTTTAACCCTGAATCTGAAAAGTAAAATCAGTAATACACACAAAAAGAAACAATGCTGAAGGATTACTTTCAAGATAATTGGATATAGACATATTCATGGCTAAGGCTGTTGCGCCCATCCTCCCAACCCCCCAAACTCAGAGAAGTAGGACATTTAAGCAGAAAAATGGCAAACCAATAATAGTCATAGTCACTCTCAGACCCACTTAATCTAATTCAGGGGAACTTGGAGCATGAGCCTCTTCTGGCATAATAGATACAATGCAGGAATAGGTTCTGGACAGAGTACCGGTTTATCACAGGGTCCACTCACTCACACACACCCAGATCCACACAAGGAGTATATAACCTAATCAACAACGCTTTGAGAATGTGGGAGGAAAACTGCAGTACCCAAAGGAAAAGCATGGAGTCGCAGGGAGAACATGCAAACTCCACATAGACATTCAGGGGCTGGGTCTGAACCAAGTATGCTGGATCTATAAAGTACCAGTGCGTGTCTGCTGCTGTGCTACTTAAGCTTATAATATTTTCAATATATTTTAACTCGTCTCACATTTTTTTAAATTAACAGCATTATGTTAAGTGCTCAACTGTCTTAAAGCTGCAGAAAGTTATAATCTGATAGAAACAGTGTTCCTAACACTGAAACAGATGAAAACTTCTTTTTCTCTGCATATTATATTTTACATTCTATAGATTTAAGGTAGGTTCTTGTTAAATTTCAAAAATTAAATTCAAGCCCTGTTGTTGCAGGTGTTTGTGCGCTTACTACCGCAAACAAAAATGCAAGTTGATCACATTTGACTAATATTTTACACTTCTCAAAAGAAAAAAAGTTTAAATTATTATATGGTCATTAGAAAATATTTGTTAACCATGATTGTACTTGTACTGTAATTCACTGAAATATACCTTTTCTGAAAACCTTAGATATCGGAGTTAAGGACAGAGGCTGCTGAAGGCTTAGCCAAGCTGATGTTTTCAGGACGTCTCAGAAGTGCAAAGTTGCTTTCTCGACTTGTTTTACTTTGGTACAACCCAGTTACTGAGGATGATACACGCCTTCGTCACTGCTTGGGGGTGTTTTTTCCATTATTTGCTTACGCAAGCAGGTAAAGTATAATTGTTTTGGTTTTTCTTTATAGTGGCCTAGACAGATTTCTTGGATGGATGTTTGCCAGTGACTGGTGTTGCTTCTAGTATGTTTAAATTAGGTAATTGAACTGAAAATTGATAACTAATTACACATTTGATGCTTTTCAGGTAAGAACATAAGACTCTGTGACAAATATAATGTTTGTAACCCAGAAACTGTACTCAATTTATTTGAAAACTGGCTTGAGAATTCAACAGTCCTAGGTAGACAGATGGCGAGAATTCAATGCCAATTACATTCACGACTGCTACTAGATGGCTGCACACATCAGGGTTAGAATGAAATTGTGATAATATGACAGCCCAGATCATACTGAACCCAAACCTGTTACATTGCTTTAAATTTTACAGCCATACAAAAAAAATTCTGTGCGTTGTATATCAAAATGTGTTGACTCTGCAGATGTAACAGTTAGATGATGAAACCAATGATGGTTGCAGAGAGAATCTTAAAGGCCGAGCAGAGTGGTGCGAAATATGGCACTGGAGATGGTATAACAGCATGTTACAATGATTATGTCGCTGCTTTCTGTGATCTATGGAGATGTGGTGTTGTATAAGGATTAATTGGGTACTTGTTGGTCTATGGACTCATAACTTGCAGAGGTGAGACTAAATTCACTGGAGTTCATTACAGTGACTACCATTGACCATTTGCTACTAACATTCTGACTGGTTTTAGAATGATGCTGCCTTTATTGTGGATTGGGCCATGTTTAGGCCTCACTTCTGCCAGATTTTTATATAATAGCAACAAGGACAGTTATGCATGTTGACAGAACAGAAGCTCAAGGGAGGCATCATTCATTATAACCCATCTACTTTGCATTTTGTTCAGGTCAGTTTTCCTGCAAATAGGATTTTCTTGATTTATCTCTCACCCTCACTGTATGACCTTTTTTGTTGGCCTGCATAGTATTATTTTGCAGCAATATAATTTGCAGCCAAACATGACTGTTATCTACCAGGAATACTGTTAGCACCTTTCCTTAGATTTAACAGTACTCCTTGGACCTGTGCTTACCTAAAGGAGCAGTTCTGCAATGCTTGGTTGGCCGCTAGACAGGAACACTCTTTGTTGGCGTTACTGTGGGCTGTGCTTCTAGTCACAAATCAGGGATTCACTGTAGATCTGTAGATCTGTTCTGCAAGGTTGCTTCTTTCTAGGGTGGGCAATGATATCTTATATGTCATCTCTTCCTTTATGTAGATTTTTATGCAAATTGGGCATGGGGCAAATATTGTTTTTAAAAAAAAACAAACTAAAAAAAACTATTTTTGGAAGACTGTATCTCTTGTTATGCTGATTTCCACTTAATGTTTGTTATATACAGTCATATGAAAAAGTTTGGAACCCCTCTTAACAAAGTAGCAACTTCCTTTTAATATACAGTATGATATGCCTTATGGAAACAGTAGTATTTCAGCAGTGACATTAAGTTCATTGGATTAACAGAAAACATGCAATATGCATCATAACAAAATTAGACTGGTGTATAAATTTGAGCACCCCAACAGAGATATGACATCAATACTTAGTTGAGCCTCCTTTTGCAAACATAACAGCCTCTAGACGCCTCCTATAGCCTTTGATGAGAGTGTCTGGATTCTGGATGAAGGTGTTTTTGACCATTGTTCCATACAAAATCTCTCCAGTTCAGTTAAATTTGATGGCTGCCAAGCATGGACAGCCTGCTTCAAATCATCCCATAGATTTTCGATGATATTCAATTCAGGGGACTGTGACTGCCATTCCAGAACATTGTACTTCTCCCTCTGCATGAATGCCTTTGTAGATTTTGAACTGGGTTTTGGGTCATTGTCTTGTTGGAATATCCAACCCCTGCGTAACTTCAACTTTGTGACTGATGCTTGAACATTATCCTGAAGAATTTGTTGATATTGGGTTGAATTCATCTGACCCTCAACTTTAACAAGGGCCCCAGTCCCTGAACTAGCCACACAGCATGATGGAACCTCCACCAAATTTGACAGTAGGTAGCAGGTGTTTTTCTTCCGCAATGCAAAACGCTTTTTGTTATGACCAAATAACTCAATTTTTGTCTCATCAGTCCAAAGCACTTTGTTCCAAAATGAATCTGGCTTGTCTAAATGAGCATTTGCATATAAGCGACTCTGTTTGTGGCGTGAGTGCAGAAAGGGCTTCTTTCTCATCACCCTGCCATACAGATGTTTTTTATTCAAATTGCGCTGAATTGTAGAACGATGTACAGATACACCCATCTGCAGCAAGATATTCTTGCAGGTCTTTGGAGGTGATCTGTAGGTTGTCTGTAACCATTCTCACAATCATGCGCATATGCCGCTCCTTTATTTTTCTTGGCCTGCCAGACCTGGGTTTAACAGCAACTGTGCCTGTGGCCTTCCATTTCCTGATTTCATTCCTTACAGTTGAAACTGACAGTTTAAACCTCTGAGATAGCTTTTTGTAGCCTTCCCCTAAACCATGATACTGAACAATCTTTGTTTTCAGATCTTTTGAGAGTTGCTTTGAGGATCCCATGCTGTCACTCTTCAGAGGAGAGTCAAAGGGAAGCACAACTTGCAATTGACCACCTTAAATACCTTTTCTCATGATTGGACACACCTGTCTATGAAGTTCAAGGCTTAATGAGCTAATCCAACCAATTTGGTGTTGCAAGTAATCAGTATTAAGCAGTTACATGCATTCAAATCAGCAAAATTACAAGGGGACCCAAATTTTTGCACAGCCAGTTTTTCACATTTGATTTAAGTTCATACAATTAAATAATGCTTCACTAAAAATCTTTGTTCGGAAAACACCCCAGTACTCAGATGTTCCAAGGAAATGAAAGACCTACCACTGTTATCTTTGTTGTTGAAAGTAGAGGAAATTATTATGCAGGCTCAGAGGAGTTCCCAAACTTTTTCATATGACTCTAAATAATCACTAGAACAGAGTTAGTGAGATTCATGGTAAACATCTGTGTTTTAGTATTAATGACTGAGATGTTTAAGGATGTCTCAAGCTTCTCTACACTTTAAGTATTTCACTTATCTGAATGGCAGTCTACAGCTTTATGCAATACCTCTGTACTGGAGCATGAAAACTGTTACCTTCTGTGTAGAAAGTCATGAATTTAAATAGTTGCCCATAACAGAATTATGTATATCTACTTGAAACATCCATCCATCCATCCATTATCCAACCCACTATATCCTAACTACAGGGTCGTGGGGGTCTGCTGGAGGCAATCCCAGCCAACACAGGGCACAAGGCAGGAAACAAACCCGGGTAGGGCGCCAGCCCACCGCAGTCTACTTGAAACAGATTTGTCATAATATTTTTACATAGTGGAATTGAAGTTGTGTTTCTGTCTTTACTGCATTGCTCACCTGCTAATTAGAATTTTTTTTATTAAATAATAAATTGCCACATATGATGCACTGCTAAAAACAGCTTTATATCACATCACATCACTCATGCTGTAGCTCATTTTAAAATAATGCCTTCAAAACAGCAATATGCGTTTTTTTTTTATTCAGTTGAGTTATATTAGTTTAATGATCATGACGGCTACTGGAGTTTTTTGAGTCTTAGACAACAACTTTCAGTAATTGACAGGGTTATTTGTGACAGGCCGGCAAGTGTTGTTTTTCTTCTTTGTTTGTTTTTTTTAGGAAAATGAAACTGCTTTCTGTGTAACCAAAATCGTTAAGTTTCATATATATACATTTTTGTTTGTTCTGCTTTGTTTCTCCTCATAAGGCACAGATACTGCATAAAGCCGATCTTGCATTATACACATTTTTGCACCCATAAAGTATAATTATATTTAAACACCCATTTTAAACTTTGTAATATATTTCTATAAATGTCCCAGATTACTTTCATGTGTATGTAGTACAGTGACTTTCTTTCTTGCATGACTCTTCAGAATGCTGACATTAATAATATATATAATATATACACGCATTCATAATTTAGGTATATACTGTACTTCAAATCTACTGTCAACTAAACATAGTACAATGAAATTTCTACGTGTAACTGTTCTAAGGAGACAATAGCAATACCAACAAAGGCACCCACACCAAAAAATTATACATCACAAAAATCTGTACGTACTGAGTGAGTGAGTGTGTGTGTGTGTGTGTGTGTGTGTGTGTGTGTGTGTGTGTGTGTGTGTGTGTGTGTGTGTACTGTGTGTATGTATAGTATTTATAATATATAATATATATGAAAAAATAAACTCACAAAATGTTTTTATATGTTAAAATATTTGTTTTTTGACTAATTGTTCAGTAACTTTACAACAGCAGGATAGACACTATAACTAAATCTGCTGGTGAAAATGCAAATGGTCCTGCATCATTTGCCAGAATGGAGAAGTGAAAAAGTAACTGGACAGAATTGCTGAGGTCTTTTCTAATGTGGCTTGCCATATTCTACTTCTGCTTTTGTCACCTCTTCTTCTTACTGTATGTAAAGTATATCTATGCAGTAACTATAAACTTGGGCAAAAACTAAAAGAAAACGCCTTATTGTCAGTTATTGATGATCAGTCCTGGATATGTGTAACCTTTAGTTGTTTGTGTTTTTTTTTTTTATATACAGTAGCTGTGAAATATAAATTTGTCATATTAATGCATTAACATGTATTTGCGTGTATTGCACAGTTTTGTCTAATGTGGGACTCGCTGGCTTTGCAGATGCGTGTATACATACACCACCGTACATGTAATAATTGCACTATTCATCTCAAAACAGTCGGTTAAATGTCAGGTAACAAAGGGCTGACAGTTTTACACCATAAATTGAGGCCTAGCTGGCATGTTTGCTGGTAAGCTAAATTATTACACTCCTAACAGCTTGCTGACATACTGCAAGCCTTTTAACTGTTAGTATGATTTGCAGAAATAAAAGCATCTGGCTGCCATAGCAGCACACTTTGGCTATTCACCAATTTAAATGGCAAAACCTAATATGTTGGATTTGTTGATGTACAGAATGAAATGCATGTACAGTTAATCAATTAAATCTATCACATTTGACAATAACAGTACAAACTTGAGGTAAAGTATAAATATTTGAAATATAGAAACTTCATCAGTCTGTGAGACAGCAAATCTTTGCAGCTTCAGCAGCAGGGAGACGTGTCCATGATAATGTGTCACACATCTTTTAAAGAGCTGTGTAATCTTAAATGGCTGTTTGAAAAAGTCATTTCAAAGTTTTTGCTTTGACCATTTGCCTTGCAGCCAACGGTGCCATAAATAAAGTGGTGAGGGAAATGTTTAAGTACACATCAACATCTTCTTTTTCAAGCAGGGTAGTTTTTTTTTTTTTTTTTTTTTTTTTTTTTTTTATTTTAAAATCCAGTTGTTTCATCTTCCTTTTGAAATTTGTGTACATTATGTTGGTTTTTGTCTTATTACCTTGGCTCTGGCCACACTAATATTTGGAACAAAAACAAGGCCAGATTTTATATAATAATTGAATTGCTATAACAAAAAACATCAAACACACACCTCTGTGTGGGGAAAAATACATTTCAATCATAACCAATTGATGTGATGTGTCAGAAAAGAGTTAGGATTCATTAATCATAATCAACACTTGAAACCCCACCCTTATGCATTACTGAGAACCATTTGATAACAAAAAGCCCATTATATTATAATTCCTAAAATTAAATAAAATACCAAAGGTTACACAAACATAGGAAGAGCTCAGCCAACTCTTTTTAGAGTACCATCCTTGCCAAATTCTGAAAAGACTTTGTACTGTTCCACATAAAGGAAATTCAATTTTTTTTTGAGATTTAGATAATACAGCACATCATTTTCCCATAGAGGGTGTATTACAATTCCTCCAAGATTGTTGATGTTTTTTATAAACTGGGCTTGCAGTTACATACCAAAAAATGTGTATTTTGAGCTGTACACAGTGTACACAAGAACAAGCAATTAAACAAATCATGACTAGCGGCAACTAGCATCTCTCAATTTCACTTGCATTAAATATGGGTAATCTGATCTGATCAAAGGACAGTTGTCGCAGTGCTGAAAGAGAAGAGAGTGCCGGAAATCTGCTAGAAAAGGAATTGAATTTACTTTTTTAAAATGTATGAATAGTGCATTTAAAGTCACTTGATATTGCAGATCAAATCAAGAATGCTTTGAGGACAGCTTCCTGCCAACAATGCATACATTGTTCAATGCACCAGGTTCGTCACCATTAGCTGAAGTTGATTTTAGTAACGTAGCAGAGCTGTTGGTGGATTTAACAAGACCCAGTGGACTAAGTAAGCAAAACAATACGGAATACCAGGTTAGTGTGAGGTTTGCTTTAATGTATTATAAATGTTTAGTTTGGTACTTTATGGATTTTTATAAATATGGTTGGGTCAGTTCTGACAATGACAGTTCTGACTGAGTTTTTTTATTTCCTTGTACAAACTTGAGCTGTAATAAATAATCTTAAGCATAAAATATTAATGTATAGTTTACAAAGTCAAGTATTGATGTTACTGTCTATTTTGATGTGAACATAGCAAAAATATAGTATAGCAGATCTCTGTTTTGGGGCGTGGGTACAGTATTCTTTGGGTATACACCCATACAGCTTTTGGGAGTGGAGAGGATCATTTATCTGGATGTACTGTATTTCCTCCTCACACTATATTTCTTGGATTTTAATAACCAAAAAATAAAAAAAAAAACTTTGACCAACTAGTTTTTCATTTAACATTCATTACATTTTGAAATATAATTTCACTAATGGCCATACCACTTGGTAATGTGTTTTATATATCTCTAGGGTTCTATGAAGAGATACTTCCCAGCATTAGTGTCAACTTATTCTTTACAAGCATTTTTTTGCCTTCGCCTTCTTAACAAAATAATTGTGTCACTTTTTTAATCCATTTGTAATTTTCAACATTTATAAAATGTCTACTCTTAATTTACCTCTGTAAACCTGTAATCATGGTTCATTCCCTGCATCCTCAAGACTACTTCATTTAAAAAAAAAAAAATGTTTTCCTTCTGAGGCCACAGTGGAAGCGTAGCTTGTATTCACTGTACAGCTAAAAATCTCATTGGTTTCTGCATACTCTGTGGCGCGGGACACTGATGAGTCCATTAAGATATGTGGTACACTTTCAAGCCTCATACACCAGTGTTTGATTATAACATTTTTACTTCTTGCTGTACATCTACTTTAATTCATAGATGTGTGTACAGGAATGCTGTGTGTATGTGTGTGTATGTATGTATGTATGTATATATAATATAATGTATGCTTGTTTCTTCACATAACAATACTTGCAATTATGCACAAGAAGTTCTTTGTTTATCTTATATTGTTGATGACTGGTTTTATATACATCTTTTTCTAATGTAAATGATTTATGTGCCTTTCAGTGCAAAGAGTCATTGCTACTTTATATAATATTGATTTTCTTCTAATAATGAGTATATACATATGTATTTTGCAGTTATATCTCTGTTATTAAATTTGTTGTGCTAGGGGCCCACAGTTCATGAAAGCTTAGCTGCAAGACTCTGCAATGAAATCTTAAAAGATCCATCTGCCCCAGATGTCCGTATTTATGCGAAGTGTTTGGGTTCGCTGGAGTATGAAGTTGAAGATCCTGATAACTACAAAGATATTCTGTTGCTTCTGGAAGAAATTGTCACTGCAAGTATTTTGCTTTGAGAAGTATACCTTTTAAAATTTCAAAGTTCTTCCACTGCATCTACTTATGAAGACCTTGTTAAGGGAATATTGTTAATCTTTGTGTTTATAACCAGTGTTTTCTTTCCACTGCTTTGTAAATATTACAGTATGAAATATTTAAATAAAATTTCTCTTTTAGGAAGTGAAAGATAAAGTCAGTTTAAAAGCCATTGAAAAGGTTATCAACCAACTTAAAGGAGAAAACAAAGGCAAAGCTGTCATGAATGATACCCAAGTGGTGAATGCCACTGATCAAGGCGTTGCTGAAACCAGTAAAGGTATGGCGTGTGTTGGTGAACTCCAAGAGTAAATCATTGGCCAAATAATAATAAAAACAGAATAGTCAAACAATTTCTATACTGAAGTCCCTGCATATTATTTGAGGTTCCCCCATGTCTGTTTGCCAAACAAACTTTCTACCATGATTCCCAGGAAACCTGAGAGTATAATTCCATGAGTAAGGGTGCCAGTGAATTATGTCCTATTCAGTTTAAAATCCTGTAGGCCTCAACCAAAAAGTGCCTTTTCTAAAGAAAACTATTAAAGGGATACTCCACCCAAACGTTATATATGTATTTTTTATGTTACATACTCCATGTGCTTTGTTAAACTCACGTTCTCAAGGTGAACAGAGATCAGATAATGGTCATGATAGAAAGGACCTCCGTGGTGACAGTGTAATAAAAAAATTTAAAAATTCTCTGGCTACTCCTGTCACATAATCGACTGTAAAAGTTGAATTACATATGCTTTTAACATAAAACAGGGTCTACGATGGAAGAATAATAAAGCACCAGAGCCAGACTGCTTGCCTACTGAATTTTATCATGTAGTCTCACACTTGTTTAGGGTGATAGAAGGTGCAGAGCAAAGCTTCAAAATTTCACCATAAAGCATTTGAGATCTCGGTTAGCAACTGGTGAATCCAAAGAAAGGCCTACCTTTACCATCTAGTTAGAGCCCAATGTCTCTGTTTACTGTAGGTACTAAAATTGATCAGGAATGAAATTTCTAATAACATTAAACTGGTTACCTGACCCATAACATCACCTGAAGGTTTGTGTTTCATGGAGATGATCAACTGGTAACAGACATGGTTTAATCTAAAACAGGCAAAAACAAATAATTTGATTTTTTTTTCTAAATTCAACAGGTAGTTTTCTTTACAGATAACATTTTACTGATATAATTCAAAATAGTATATATTGTTTTGCAAAGCACGCATTTGAAATATAAATGGTAAGCATTTGTGTTTAAACTTACCGTGTGTTCATTTATTTTTAGCTGAAATTGCAGCTGATGAAAATGATCTTTTGAAAACTGTAAAAAAGAGCAGCAAACGAGGCAAGTATTTTGAAGCAATGTGTATCAATTTGAAAGAATTTGTATAGTACTATTTTCCACAAACTAGTAAGTTTTCTTTAATATAGTTTAAGATCCTTACAGGTATCTATTCCTGTTCACTATCAATATTGTCTTGAAAATTTAAAAAAAAAAAAAAAGACAAAGGTCTGCAGGCAATACCCATATTGAGGTACATAAGCACACGCCTTGCTTCCAGTTTTGAGGAGGACACCTCACTTAAATGAATCGCCTTTTACAGAGCCAGCATAAATGCATACAGGTTGTTCTGATTCAAAAAGTGATGCTTCAAGCGAGCAGTTTGTGATTACTTTTTTTCTTTTAATCCTAGGCCAGAAAACTGCATCCACTGCTACAAGATCTACAAGAAGCAGCAGAGCACGTAAAGCAACAGATACTTATGAAGAGAGGTATGTGTTTTTTTTCGTAATCATTAAGTACATCACTATGGGGTGGGCCGAAAATGCAAACAACAGTGCATTGTTAGAAAACCAAAGCTCCTCATTTCCATTTTTAAAAGCCCCACTTCAACAGTTCTGCAATGAGTTTAGGCAGTAACTCTGTGGCTGCCTCACAGTGAAACTCCTTCTTTGCATCATATGTTTTTATGAAGTTAACACCACTTCGTTTAAAGCTGCATATATTGCATTACAGTGGCACTCCAAAAGTTTAATATCCGGTTCATTGGAGTAATGGCCTCATGGCATGAAAAACAGACTTGTATAAGCGATTAAATATTTCTTCTTTAACAATAGAATCTCTGAAGCCTACAAAAAAAGTTGTAATCCCAGGCCACCTTAAAGTCCTTAGCACCTCTCCATCTTTTTGTTTTGTGTCAGTCAGCACAAGCAGCCTGCTATCTCAGCCCCACAAACCCCGCCCCCTTCATAACCGAACTGAAGTCAGTCGCGAACCTCTCCCAGCTCAAGTCTGTTTATCTGGGTGTCAGGTGCCATGAGTTGCAGAGTAAATAGTATATCGTTATTTGGAACACATGCATTTCATGTATGTTTCGTGTCTACAACAATCTGTGTAAATGTAGATGACAGGAAATGCGAGGCAAGAAATGTTGAACACATACTTAAAGCAGAAGCTTTTTCCATGTTATACTAATAATGACGTGAAGTGTTAAAAGAGTTAAAACCCCAAGCTCAAATGTCATTCGACAGAAAGTTGACATGTATTCTTGGATGGTGCAGATGTAAGAACTGCTACCTTATAACTAAAAGATGGTGGGTTCCAGTCCGAGTGCTCCACGTTTTGAGTAGTGAGCTGCTATTATTATTATTATAATAAAAACATGCATTTAATTTGATACTGAGAATGCAGACAGACTTCTTTTTGGGTGCATACACAGTCAGCATGGCACTGCCAGATCTAAACACTAGCATGGTGAATTGCTTGTGTATTAAAGTGACTTTAGCTGCAGGTGGAAGTCCCATTTTACTTATGGTGCCAAGCAGTTGTTACGGTGCAGAAGTCTATTAGCCAGGGAAGTGCTATGAAGAAGATGTCTGTTGTTACGGTTCTGCCTTTGTCCAGAAACTGCTCCATAAGCTTTATGACCACAGACTCGGAAAGTCTTTGCCTTTGGATTGTAACTCAAAACACAGTTCTCAACAAAACGTTGCCAGATGTTTGGAAGTGCAGCAAACCTGTTGTTGTTCATGTTTTGTACAGATGTTACATGATAGCAGTCACAGGTCACCCATCGTATCTAAGGGCGGAGTGGTGGCTCTGAGGCTAGGGATCTGCAGTGGCAATTGGAAGGTTGCCGGTTCGAATCCTGTAAATGCCAAAAGAGACTGTGCTCTGTTGGGCGCTTGAGCAAGACCCTTAACCTGCAATTGCTGAGCACTTTGAGGAGAAAAGCGCTATATAAATGCAAAGAAAAAAGAATTATTTGATAGCCGGTACAACAAATAGTTCTGAGCAGGCATCAACCACAGCACCAACTGTGGCCATCGCTGCTCTTGTGAAAAGAGGAAGAGGCAAGTGAACATCACTAACATAGTAAAACTGAATAATAAAAAAAAGCTTTTACAAGTAGCCAAAATTTACACCGGGTGTTACAGACTTAAATCAAATGTATGTTTTTATTATATTATAACAATAATAACCGAAGCTCACTACTCAGAATGCGGAGTGCCCAGACTCAAATCCGCAACCTTTTGGTTATAAGGCAGCAGTTTTTACCTCTGCACCATCCAAGAATGCATGTCAACTTTCTGTCGATTGACATTTGAGCTTGGGTTTTTAACTCACTGGCAGCAACGTAAATTGAATGATTTTTTCCCCCCCGGTGCACGTGTTAATTTGATATTTGGACTAAACTCTTCACACATTATACACTTCACGCCATTATTAGTATAACACGGAAAAAGTTTGTTTTAGGTATGTGTTCAACATTTCTTGTCATCCTACATTTATCCATATCGTTGTAGACATGAAACACACATGAAGTGTACAATCATGCCCGAAATTATCGGCACCCCTGGAATTTTCCTATAAAATTGTTGCAATTACAAATGTTTTTGTATACACGTTTATTTCCTTTATGTGCATTGGAATAACACAAAAAAAGAGAAAAAAAGCCAAATCTGACATCTTGTCATACAGAACTCCAAAAACGGGCCGGACAAAATTATTGCCACCCTTTCAAAATTGTGGGTAAATCATTTTTTTCAAGCATATGATGCTCGTTTGAACTCACCTGTGGCAAGAAACAGGTGCTGGCAATATAGCAATCACACCTGAAGCCAGTTAAAATGGAGAAAAGTTGACTTAACCTTTTTGTTGTGTGTCTGAGTGTGCCACACTAAGCATGGAGAACAGAAAGAAGAGCACAGAATTGTCTGAGGACTTGAGAACAAAAATTGTGGAAAAATATCAACAATCTCAAGGCTACAAGTCCATCTCCAGAGATCTTCCTGTTCCTTTGTCCACTGTGCGCAACATAATCAAGAAGTTCACAACACAGGGCACTGTAGCTAATCTCCCTGGACGTGGACGTAAGAGAAAAATTGATAAAAGACTGCAACGAAGGATAGTCCGAATGGTGGATAGAGAAACAGCCCCAATCAATTTCAAAACATATTCAAGCTGTTCTGCAGACTCAGGGAGCAACAGTGTCAGCTCGAACTATCCGTCAACATCTGAATGAAATGAAACGCTATGGCAGGAGAGCCAGGAGGACCCCACTGCTGACACAGAAACTTAAAAAAGCCAGACTGGAGTTTGCCAAAATGTACTTGAGGAAGCCAAAATCCTTCTGGGCGAATATCTTGAAGACAGATGAGACCAAGGTAGCTTTTTGGTAAAGCTCATCATTCTAAGGTTTACAGAAAACTGAATGAGGCCTACGAAGAAAAGAACACAGTACCTACAGTCAAACATGGTGGAGGTTCTAAGATGTTTTGGGGATGTTTTGCTGCCTCTGGCACTGGATGCCTTGACTGTGTGCAAGGAATCATGAAATCTGAAGACTACCAAAAGATATTGGGGCGCAATGTAGGGCCCAGTATCAGAGGTCATGGGTGTTCCAGCAGGACAATGACCCCAAACATACCTCTAAAAGCACCCAGAAATGGTTGAAGACAAAGCGCTGGAGAGTTCTGAAGTGGCCAGCAATAAGTCCGGATCTAAATCCGATTGAACACTTATGGAGAGATCTCAAAATTGCTGTTGGGAGAAGGCGCCCTTCAAATCTAAGAGACCTTGAGCAGTTTGCAAATGAAGAGTGGTCGGAAAATTCCAGCTGAGAGGTATAACAAGCTTGTTGATGGTTATATGAAGCGGTTGATTTCAGTTATTCTTTCCAAAGGACGTGCAACCAAATATTAAGTTGAGGGTGCCAATAATTTTGTCCAGCCCGGTTTTGTGTGAAATGTCAGATTTGGCTTTTTTCTATTTTTTTGTGGTGATCCAATGCACATAAAGGAAATACAAATGTTTTGGTATACAGTAATCCCTCCTCCATCGCGGGGGTTGCGTTCCAGAGCCACCCGCGAAATAGGAAAATCCGCGAAGTAGAAACCATATGTTTATATGGTTATTTTTAGAATGTCATGCTTGGGTCACAGATTTGCGCAGAAACACAGGAGGTTGTAGAGAGACAGGAACGTTATTCAAACACTGCAAACAAACATTTGTCTCTTTTTCAAAAGTTTAAACTGTGCTCCATGACAAGACAGAGATGACAGTTCTGTCTCACAATTAAAAGAATGCAAACATATCTTCCTTTTCACAGGAGTGCAAAGCAAGCAGTCAAAAAAAAAATCAATACGGCTTTTTGGCTTTTAAGTATGCGAAGCACCGCCGGTACAAAGCTGTTGAAGGCAGAAGCTCACACCCCCTCTGTCAGGAGCAGGAAGAGAGAGAGAGAGAGATAGAGATAGAGAGAGAGACAGATAAAAAAAATCAATACGTGCCCTTTGAGCTTTTAAGTATGCGAAGCTCCGTGCAGCCTGTCCTTCAGGAAGCAGCTGCACACAGTCCCCCTGCTCACACCCCCCTACGTCAGCGCAAGAGAGGGAGAGAGAGAGAGAGAGAGAGAGAAAAGTAAGCTGGATAGCTTCTCAGCCATCTGCCAATAGCGTCCCTTGTATGAAATCAACTGGGCAAACCAACTGAGGAAGCATGTACCAGAAATTAAAAGACCTATTGTCCGCAGAAACCCGCGAAGCAGCGAAAAATCCGCGATATATATTTAAATATGCTTACATATAAAATCCGCGATGGAGTGAAGCCGCGAAAGGCGAAGCGCGATATAGCGAGGGATCACTGTACACGTTTAACTGCAACAATTTTCTGGGAAAATTTCAGGGGTGCCGATAACTTAGGCCATGACAGTATGTATTCCAAATAACAATATATTATTTACCCTATACAACTCAAGGCACCTCACACCCAGATAAATAGACTTGAGCCCTGAGAATTTTCCATCGGTGTGGGGGATGGGACAGCAGGCTGCTTGTGCTGATCAACACATTTGCAAAACAAAACACGCTAATGGAGAGGTGCAAAGGAATTTAAGGTGGCCCGGGATTACAACTTTTTTGTAGGCTTCAATTATTCTAGTGTTAATTTGAACGGTTGTTTGCCTGCATGTTACTAGAATACTGGCAGCATTAGCTGGTTTTATGTGGGAATCATCAAGTGATGCTAACGTTTTTTTTCATCCAAGCTGTCAGGTTGAATAGTCCAGATTTCTTGATCTGGTGTGGTGACAAGAAGAATGAAGTCTTTTACATGGGAAACATTGAGAGTAGATAATCTGGTGGTTAGCTGGCTATCAGTGCCTGTTGCTAGCTTTAATGATGCTGTCAATTTCCACTCATTGCCTATCAAAAATAGGGTGCTAATCTACTGCACTACAAAGTATAAAAGCCATACCTACTAATGGAGCTATGTTGATTATTTTTATTATCTTAAAAAGCTGCTAGCTACACAGTTGTAATGAGCTGCACTTCTGGCCAATACACATTTTTGAAACTCTTGCCTCTGAACAAATAACATGATGATGATGATGGTAAATGTTGTTTGCTTTTTGTGTCTCTCTCAAGCAGCGATCAAGATGAAGGTCCTCGGACAGCACCAGAGCCACCTTCAAGGCCGTCACGCCGTGCAAAACTGGCAGCAATAGAAAAAACGAGAATGAACTTAACACACCTGATAAACCAAGAGGCTGACCAGCCAGAGGACAAGGTGTGACCCCCTGTTCGTATTCATTTGTTTGTATAGTCCATGTACATGTGAAAATCTGTGGTTTACTTTTTTTGAGCTGAGCATCTTTTTTTCTTTACCAATAAACATTGTTTTTAAAATTAAAAATTGTGTCTACAGTGATATTAAACTACACTTTTTCAAGAACTTAAGGCAATCAAAATATTATTGGAAAAACAGAACTTTATTAGTTTTCTATTGACAGTAATTGCAATACAAGATTTAATTTTAAAGCAAATTTAAAAAAAACAAAAAACAAAACATAAATACAATTTAATCTGAATGAATGCTACACATAGCACCAGGTAAGATGAAGTCAAGTGCACAGGCTTTTGTAGGCAACCGCCTCTAAAAGGGTTTGTTTTTCTCAGAATACAGAACGAAATATTTCTCATGGAACCAAGCACAGTCATCTTAATAAATTTATACATTTAGAGTGAAGCCTGTGCTTTAGGTGTAACCTGGTTTTAAGAAGGGAAAAAAAAAAACACGCAAGGAGCGCAGAGAATGAAAGACACTGAAAAAGCTGCCCATAACTGTAAACAGAAACAAAACAACTTTCACAGACACACACAGCATGGTCGCCACAGGGCACAGTAACCGTAACACAACATAACATGTAATCCCTGAGGTTTTCTCGACTGTGGATTCCTCTTCCAATAGTGTGATCTGATAAGCACAAACCTAATTGCTGTGGTGCCTTGAATGCTGGAAGTCAGGGTTGCCCCCGAGTTGGTTAATGCCTATCGTACATGCTACACAAGCACTTTAACGAATTCTCCAGATCTACATGGCAATTTTTTTCAGTATGCAAACTGTCCTTTCCACACTATTGAATATAATCATTTCAGTGAATGAAGACATATAAAAAAATTCCTTAGGTTTATCTGAAGTAAATTATCCAATCAGCTGCACATCCTGGCTCTAAGGAACGTCCCCTTAGGATTTCCTGTAATAAGGAACAAATATGTCAGCAGGCTACAACCAGGACGTGCACTAATTTATGGCTGACCCACCTTTATTGTACATGTGCAAAAGATGATGGCCACCAGACTAAGAGATTTACTAGGTTTGCCCGATTGTATCTGATGACAGAAAGATGTCTCTTAACTAAATAAAAAGGCAACCCAGTCCATGTAATTTTAGAATAATCTGCAGATTACTGAGATATAGACGAGCAGATGAGTATTATTACGAGTGTGTGTGTGTAAACAGAATGTCCGCTACATTAGCTTTGTGTAATTAAAAAGGCCATAAACTGGCTTAATGCTTTAGTGAGGGGTTTGCTGTCTGCAGTCCTACAACAAAGCCTGGCTTGATTTTCATAATGAACAAAGAAATGAATGCTGGGATAGAGTTGTACTCACAATGCAGTTTTCAGTAGTTCACGTGTTCTCTCTCTATAGCAAGTACATTATATAGAATTTCCCATTGGGATTAATAAAGTATCTATCTATCTATCTATAAAGTTATTTGTCAATAGCCATAGTACAGACATTTGTGTGTAACACTTAAATGTACATTAACTTGTAAAATTAAAAGGAAAATCTACAGTGAAGTAGCTACTTTTAAACAAAATATGCAGCTAAGACACACTGGAGTGGTAAGCAACTTTAGAAATTTTATATTTAAAAACAAAAATGAGAAGCCTTTGACTACAAGGTTCAAATTAACACCTCAAATGTTGGCTTGATTAAAATGCAACTAAAAAAAGCCTTTCTTCTATTTAGTAACTTAAACAACATTTACATTTGTATTTTTATTTACCCTTAAGAAAGCTGATGCAATGTTGTAAACTAAAGCAAAAAGTCACCATGAAGGTGATCATCTTGAAGTGAAGTGTGTACAGTACATATCGTGGGGCCAACATCAAATTATGGGGTGCAACGAGACCATGCAAGACAACATTTTTAGATTTGGATAGTGCAATAACTTTTTAAATCAACGTCCCAAGATGAAGAGCTCAATGTGAGTTGTATCCTTCCCCAAATCCCACACTTTACAGCTGTTTCTGCCACCATACAGTATGTTTGTGTGTTCAAAATGAAATCTTCAAAAGGCTACAGTTGCGCTGTACGGACAAAATCAAGATTACTAGAATAAAAAAAAATAGTTCGGTGGTGCACAACATTTCCAAAACTGTAACAGGAAAAATGTTTGTGAGCAGATTTACAAAATAGTGCAATATTTTATAATGCATCTTTCCCATTGTTTTTAAAGTACAGTTGCTGAGATCCTGCTACTCCCGCTCTCTTTTTGTTAAAAGACTTTTAAGGCACATTTAAAGTTTTCACGTGCTGTTTTTGCTCCATCTCAAACGATGAACTATCCAGTTATGCTGGATTTTTCTGAAAAGGAAAAAAAGAAGACATGAATATAAAAACAGTAGATAATACCACAGAAAACAGTTTATCACCACAATTGTTAGATTTTAATGCCCAGCCAGGCCATCTGACCTCTGTGGCTCAGGCACAGCCCCCCTCTTATCCATGGTCCACATTTGCACATCTGTGCTTCCTGTTACTAACACTCTGTGATGCGTAACGTAACTGACTGGATGAAGCCACATTATAATGAAGGTTGAGACTCAATACTTGGGGTGGTCTCAAGGTTGAGCTGAAAACAGACAGCGCTATAATGGGGATTAAATGCCCAGAAATGAAAATAAAAGTGAAATGAACCTATTTAAAATAACAATTCTTTACATGTTTATTATTATTGTTAAATAGGTTCATTGCACCTTTATTTTCATTGATAATAATAATAACTCTTTACATTCCTACAGGACCTTTTCGTCCAGAGGGACTCCAGAGGCAGCTTACAGGTACTGGCAGGCCAAGCGGAATGCGGCTTCGGTGGTTGCTGAGGCAAAAACTTGGGTGTGGGAGGTGTTTGGGGAGGCCATGGAGAACGACTTCCGGATGGCTTCGAGGAGATTAAGGCATCTCGGGAGGGGGAAGCGGTGCAGAGTCAACACTGTGTATGGTGGGGATGCTGCACTGCTGACCTCGACTCAGGTCGGTGGGGGGAGTACTTCGAAGACCTCCTCGATCCCACTAACATGCCTTCCAATGAGGAAGCAGAGCCTGGGGACTCGGAGGTGGGCTCTCCCATCTCTGGGACTGAGGTCACCGAGGTGGTCAAAAAACTCCTTGGTGGCAGGGCCCCGGGGGTAGATGAGATACGCCCGGAGTTCCTCAAGGCTCTGGATGTTGTAGGACTGTCTTGATTGACACACCTCTGCAACATCCCATGGACATCAGAGACAGTGCCTCTGGATTGGCAGACCGGGGTGGTGGTTCCCCTCTTTAAGAAGGGGGACCGGAGGGTGTGTTCCAGCTACAGAGGGATTCACACTCCTCAGCCTCCCTGGAAAAGTCTATTTGGGGGTCCTGGAGAGGAGAGTCCATCAGATAGTCGAACCTCGGATTCAAGAGGAACAGTGTGGTTTTCGTCCTGGTCGCAGAACAGTGGACCAGCTCTACACCACTGGCAGGGTCCTGGAGGGTGCATGGGAGGTCGCCCAACCAGTCTACATGTGTTTTGTGGACTTGGAAAAGGCGTACAACCGTGTCCCTCGGGGAATCCTGTGGGGGGGGTGCTCCGGGAGTATGGGGTACTGGACCCCCTGATAAGGGCTGTTCAGTCCCTGTACAACCGGAGTCAGAGCTTGGTCCGCATTGCCGGCAGTAAGTTGAACCCGTTTCCGGTGAGAGTTGGACTCTGCCAGGGCTGTCCTTTGTCACCGATTCTGTTCATGACCTTTAGGTGTGAAGTGGTGAGAGGGACAGAGAGCCAGCCAATTGGAGGCAGGGGATGATTAGGGGGCCAGAATGACTAGGCCATGGTGGGCAATTGGGCCTGAACATTGGGATACACTTGTTTTAAATGTTCTTTTGTGTGCATTTGTGATATCTAGCATTGTTACAATGGTATGCATCGTATCTTCTAAGGATAGGAATAAGTTTGTATTACACAGTTAAAGAAACTCTTTTGTAACAAAGCAGCACATATTCTATGGTGTTACGGTAAGAGCCACTGCTTCAGAAGGCCTGTTTTACTTTACTGTTAAGAAAAGCTGTGCTTTGATGTTTACCTAACCAACCCCAAGTCTTCAGGAGATGGTGTGAAACACTGGCTCAAGATGTAGAATTTGTGATGGGGGTGCAGAGCTGCCACTGCACCTCAGAGCCTGAAAAAGGGACAGGAGGAGTGTAGACACATGAGAGAGAAAGACAGTGGAGTTTGGAGAGCAGGCTTGAAAAGGAAATGTGTGCACCCATTGGTCTGAAGTGTGGCTCTTCAGGTTTGTCTTGAGTTGCAGGGCCATTCTGTATCACAGCATCACCGTTGGTCCAGAACTTGTGACAAGAATTGGTATAAGTTGGTCAATCCACCTTCCTAGCTCTCCCTAGCTATCTCTCCCTGAACAGAAGACCACCTGTCTGATGAGAGTATGGGATTTCATTGTTAAGGTCTGCATAATATAAAAACGGAAGACGAAACACTCTTATAGTGAAAAAGGGAAGGGATGCTAGAATCAAGTACACTCCTCCACCCTGAACAGCTCAATTACTGGTAGGGAAGGATGGGCCACAAATGGCTATTACTCTCGAGAAGGAAGACTTTCTGGAAATCAATGGCCATTTTTATACAACCTAACTAATCAGGCTATGGATTAACGTATTGACATACTTTGTAACGTGCTGATTTCATAATAACAAGTGCAGTTAGCATAATTCATTTTAAGGGGAGAGCAGACACCCATTTTACAATGACACTGCTGTAAAAAAGTAAGAGAAGGGCCCTAGGACTCCTTCTACATTTGGATGTTTGTCTCACCTTTGGCTTCTTTACGTCCTTTAGGTATCCTCACATATTTAAATGCACTTTACTGCTAAAGTTTGTACTACTTGTAGTGCTTAGTTGTTTTGTTGAATCTTGACAAGACCATACTTTAATAGGAAGAGATCACTTCTGTTTTGGTTACTTTGAGAGGTGCACTCAAAAACATTCAGTCAGGTCAAGGGGTCTGAGAGGTGCAACTGAGCATGTGCTTACATGGTACATGTGAGGTGACCGTGGTGTGTGGAGGAGGGACACTCAGACAAGGTGCTGTCAATGATACGTGCGTGGGTCAGCAGCTCACTCAAAGAGGAGATGGACAGAGAGAAAATCCACATAAAAATAAAAATACATTTCAGATCTCTGTGCCCACATGTGCTTTTCTGTTAATGTTACACAATGTGGTAGAAAGGCTTAATCAGCCCCAGATTATCGGATGGGTAAATTGTCTGGAATATTTGTGCCCTTTATCATTCACCTCTTACAAGATGATATACTTCTTATTCAAACCTGTTACTATATTGAGTTTCAGGTTACTATTTTTAAAAAGTTCAATAAATCAAAATGCATAATAACTGGCCACTCAAGTGCATGTTACTGGAACAGTTGGATGTGTTGCTTTGTACAAATCTACAGTCAAATTGTGACATAAACAGGCCATTCAGCCAATGCAATTGTCCGAAAAAAGGGACTGAACTATATATAAAAAATAAACACAATAATACACTGAAAAAAAGTATTAAAATATTTTTCTCTAAATGTTCCAACTGCACACAGTGCGTTCACCAATGACACATGAATACTGCACTGCTTGGCAAGGTCCTGGGTGATGCTCTTCAAGAGTATGGCAAGATTTAGCTTGAACAGATCTTTAAAGCAGTGCTTTCCTCTGAATATATGAAAGGCCATGACACAATAATCTTTAGCATTATTATTGTTCACAGAGGATAACTTTGTTTTGCCCCTTAAATTATACTATTGTGAAAATTTTAACTTTCTTGTCTAGAACTTGAGAGTAACAAATTTTAAGTCTACAAGGAATTTTTTTTATTATGCTCTTCTATAAAATCACACGTTCTGTAAACTGGATTTAGTAGCAATACTTAAAAAGGAAGGAGAAAGACAACATTCCTGCCTCATACTCCAACTTGAAAGAAAAGCATCGATATTTATATTTGTGTGTACTGAACCTTCAAGGTTTGAGTGCAAACATATTTTTGTGAATAAAAACCAAGCATATTCAGCATGGCCCTCTAGAAATGGTCAGTGCTCTTAACACTGTGGAGACCTGTATCATTAACACTTTTAGGACGGATGTCGACAGGTGGGGTTGAGGACGCACGTCAACAAAAGTCGACAACTAGGGGTAGAGGGTGACAGTCAGCTGTTAATGGCAACAAAACTCACTGTTACGTTAAGGGCATTCCCTCTCTGCTTGGAGGAATGTTAAGACTCACTGACTCGGCATCTATTCCTTGTGTGTGTGCGAGTTATGAAATGTAAACAAAGGCAAGATGGCAATGACATCTCACGAGGGTGCGAACGAAGCAAGTGCAAAAAACAAAATACTCAGCAGATGATGTTTTGCACATTATCAATGAGTCGGACTCTGATTTTTCAGAATATGATTTTATTGAGAGTGATCAGGAGATCGAGGAACTGGTATCAGCTGATCAGACACCAGCCGATGACACCCCAGCTGATCGGCTGCCAGCTGAGCGCATTCGCGCAGCCGATGCGCCTACGGCAAGAGTTTAAGATTTGGAGGTAAAGCCACAGTCTAACATTTTTTCCACTTTCATTATGAAATGGTTGTTTACTTGTAACTGTTCAGCCATCAAGAACTGCAGAACAAGAAAAGTCGTGTCACAGGCTAGACAGCCACATCTGTCACTGCCTGAGGGAGGTTTCCTTTAGTGAAGATGCTAAAATGGTGGCTTGTATTTCCAGTGCTGAAAGTTTACATCCCACTTCTGCCTTCTATAAAAGATGAAAGTGCCATACAACCTCAAATATGAACTTAACTATTAAGGGAAAGACTCAAATTTGGTCTAAAGACTATCTTCCTGCTGAAGTATTTTAGTGGTTCTGATTCTAGTTTTGTTTTTTGCTGTTCTGTTTAATGTTTTCCATGACTCTCACTACACCTCAATACTTTCAAGCACCTTCCATCTTTGTTGCTTGCAAATAAAACCTAACAGTTAATCAAGGGTGTCTACATTTCATATGCACTCTTCAAGACGTCAGACTCGGTCATAACAGCATTCATCTGGAATCGACAGCCAGACATCCAAATGATGTCTCTACAAAAGTCTAAACCAGAAAGTGGCACGGTACTTCCTATCTTTCAATTTTATTACCGGTCAGCAAATATATAAACAATGAAATTTTTGGAAATTAGCAGAAATCGTGAATTTATACTAGCTTGGTTGTAACGGAAAACAAATCCCGTTCTAAACTGAATGCCCATTCAATGCTAAATACCACCAAATTACCAGCAATCCAGTAGTCCACCAATTACTTAAAATATGGAACCAAAACAGGAATAATTTTTAGAAGCTTTTATCTGTTACTCCTATACATGATAACCACCTTATTCCACTTTCTCAGACCTACCAAGTGTTTAAATGCTAGGGATTAAGACACTTAGACATCTTTATATAGACAACATATTTGCCTCTTATGAATTATGCTCCAAATGTATCTTTCCAGCTAAACTTTTTTCTATATCCAAATTAGAAATTTTGTTAAAAGAAACTTAACCAATATTCTACATTTCATACCCATATCAACTCCAGAGGCAGATGACTTACTCCTGATGAAGACTCAGACAGCACTTCAACAATATATAAAAAGTATTTCAAAGAATCCTTCAAAGCTACTAGGGAACGGAGGAAAGAGGGGACCTTTAAGTCGTCATCTCAGAAAAGGAGTGAAGCTCAGCCGTGCATAAAATACACTCTAGTTCTAAATGTGGCAAGCACTTCATAGTTCTGCTAAAGGTTTTTCATTGGTGACATTTATCCTGTTCAAAACTGTCCAAAATCTAACCAGTGCAAGAGCTGTCATCTAGCTCCAGCTTTACTATGACAAATGTTTTGGGAATGCACTAAATTAACATCATTTTGGACTTGCATCTTTATGTACTTCTCTGATATCCTTGGTGTTACAATCACTTCTAATCCACAATGGCGATATGTGGCGTAATCTAGAATGGCATTTAAGTGCCTAGGGAGAAATCGACTGCAAAATCCTATACCACACAACTAGCATGCAGACGTATCTGGCTCAACTGGAAGAGTCCCAAGACACCATTTATAACTCAGATGGGTAAACAGTGTTCTGTATTATCTCAAATTAATATTTGGGGCGGAGTGGTGGCTCTGAGGCTAAGGATCTGTGCTGGTATCCAGAAGGTTGCCGGTTCAAATCCCCGTCACTGCCAAAAGAGATTCTACTCTGCTGGGCCCTTGAGCAAGGCCCTTAACCTTCACTTGTTCCAGGGGCACTGTACAATGGCTGACCCTGCGCTCTGACTCCATGGGGTATGCGAAAACTAACAAATTCCTAATACAAGAAATTGTATAAGGCAAAATAAAGAACAAAAAGCAAAAAAAAAAAATCTAACTTCATGTTGAGGGATTTGCCCAAAACCAAACAAGAATTCATTAATGAGGGCACTATTAAGACTACGCATGTCACAAAATGGGTTACACTTTTGTAATGGCTGATAAGTGGATCCGTAGACAGAGAGGAGTTACTGTATCTTTACAAGAAAGTTGTACATTTTTACTGCTCTAAAACAAAATGGAGTTTTGTTCAATAAAGTACTTTTCAGCAGAACTTTAAACACTGCACAGTTGAACTACCTATGAGTTCATGTACCTACATACATGAAAAACTACAATTGGTAACCAACAATAAAAGCCGTGGCATGATTACAGTAAGAACCTATAACATATGGTATATATGGATGAACGTGAAACAATACATAACAATATATTAATGGGTTTTCAATAATTCCAGCTCTCTTCACTACCCTGTTATGGGAGATGAACTACAAGTGTTGCTCACAAGGCCGGAGGGCAGGTGCTTAAGCTCTTCTACAAAACTATTATACCTCATTTACTTTGCATATCCACAAGTTTCTGTTTTTTTCTGCATGCATTAAGTGTCACTTTTATTGCCTACAGAAAAATATTGAAAAATTCAGTCAATAATTACCATTCATCAATGTTAATAGGTATTCCAGTCTGGCTACATCAGCATTAGCTATTTAAATATGGAGTCAGGAGTGGAGTAAGATGACCAGATGGAGGTACGGAGCTCAGTGCTGACAGAGAGTCAGACAGACAGAGAGAGACAGGAGAAGAGAGCTGCCCTGTGGAGTAGGAAGGTGAAGAGGCCCCAGCGCTTGATAACAAGACATTCAAAGCCTACATATCAAGGCCCTGAGAGGCAGAATATTTTCCTGCTCTATTTTCCTCTCGGGTTCACTCTTTTGCTTACCTATTCCTTGTGCTTATTATGCTATCACATATACCTCCTTTATTATTCTGATATTTTGGGGTTCAGAAATGCCCCCACACCCCTGATATAAATGGCATAGCCTGTAAAGCCTGCAGCCGTTGGGTGGGCTGACCTAGCTTGTTTGAACCCAGGGTCTCCTATTCCTAACACATTTGCTGCAAGACCACCAGCCATCGTTATATTGCATCCTTTACTTTGGAAAACAAATGTTCCACTTACTTCACTGTAAGGAACATATTTAGATTTGCTCCTTTGGATTATGAAAAGACATCTGATTTCTGATATATATATATATATGTGTGTGTATGTGTGTGTGTGTGTATACATCTTGTGCTGGACTGACACCCTGTCCACAGATTGCTCCAGTCCAATGTATACAAGTGCAAGTTCTGGCATAGTTACATACAAGTTTTCACATGATGAACAATTTCTCTGGAAAATATTTTATAAATTGCAGTGAATAATAAACTCCTGTTTCTCAGACGTCCTTTACGGCCTGCTACCACACAAGCTCGCCGGTTAGAAGTTTAACTTGGCTGCCTCATGTTTTGTATTTTCATGTACTTGAATATATTAGCAAAACCGTGAAAGTTACCAGAAACATTTTGTGGCAGCATAACCAAACAGAAACTCAAAGCTTTTCTTAGATCCATCCATCCATTGTCTCCCGCTTATCCGAGGTCGGGTCGCGGGGGCAGCAGCTTGAGCAGAGATGCCCAGACTTCCCTTTCCCCGGCCACTTCTTCTAGCTCTTCCGGGAGAATCCCAAGGCGTTCCCAGGCCAGTCGAGAGACATAGTCCCTCCAGCGTGTCCTGGGTCTTCCCCGGGGCCTCCTCCCCGTTAGACGTGCCCGGAACACCTCACCAGGGAGGCGTCCAGGAGGCATCCTGATCAGATGCCCGAGCCACCTCATCTGACTCCTCTCGATGCGGAGGAGCAGCGGCTCTACTCTGAGCCCCTCCCGGATGACTGAGCTTCTCACCCTATCTTTAAGGGAAAGCCCAGACACCCTGCGGAGGAAACTCATTTCAGCTGCTTGTATTCGCGATCTCGTTCTTTCGGTCACTACTCATAGTTCATGACCATGCTTTTCTTAGAGCGCTGGCTAATTAGGGATAATTGATAAAGCTCACCACAATCTTGAAATGGCAAAAACAAAAAACCTTCATCCACATATCTGGACCTTGAATGTCTTTACCTTTACAATAATTTTTGTTTCAGAAACAGTTTGCTGTGGCAAAGTCCACTGTACTATAATGTCTACAGAGAATGCTACATAAAACAATTTGGTGAAGGTTTTGAATTAATTGAGGATGCAGTTATTCAGATACACGTTTTCACAGAAGCCACTCAAGACACACCCAAACTGCATTTACTGTACCAGATTTGTTTCACTGGGTTCCAACATCACAAACTGTGGGGTAAAAATTCAAAAAGATGTCCAGCCCATGCAGTTACTTTTTATTTCTTTGTTTCCTTTTGTGTCTACTTTACCATTATAGTTCTCTGCTATTGTGTTACTAGACCTCCTATCTTGGACCCTTGCCTTTGTGGCAAAATTTCTTAGGTATTCACTTCAATCGTAAACTGTGGGCTCTCACTGGGATTTCGTTTTCATCACAGTTTGTACCGAGGTGCTGTCTCTCTTTTGCCACCCTTTTTCCTCCCTCCATTGCCTTCTCTGCTGTCACAACCTTTTCTAGGCCTTTGGCATGTGCTGTATATGTGTAACCTGTTAGTACTTTTCTGTGCTGATTGATCAATTTGTGTAATGGCTTTCTTTGACGATATGTAATCATCTGAAAATAATTTGAAAATCATGGTGTATTTCCATTTGAATTCCAAAAAGACTTCTGTACTTAATAAGCACCTTCATTCCATAAACATTTAAAATCAGAAAGCAACATTTACATAAACAAACCTTCTGCTTTAGAGATGATTAAGGTACAAAATGACAGTGTAACACAATTTAATACTTAACTAGGGCTACACAATATATATATTGTAGATATACAAGGTGGCGGCACCAGTAATATTTTCCCTTGTTCCTGGTAGAGCTCTCATCCTCTTGCTATCATGATGGAATATACGCATGGACAGATGAACCAGCCTGGAAGGACTGCGATTCCTTAGCTGGACTGGGGGCCAAGCCTATCCCACTCCAAAAATGGGGCAAAGAAAACCAGGATGTCGATGCCAGAAGAAATACACTGGCATCCCGGCTGTATTAGATCCAGGAACAATACCCGGCTGGGAGGCTCTTATAATAGAAGGTCTGGGGAGGACATTCGATTCGGTACAATTCCTCCCCCAGGACGTTAGGTGTCAACCTCCCTGGTTTAAAGTTCCCACACAGACTCCTGGGCATGCTGGAACCTGTAATGCCTTGGTGCAGCCCTATGGTGTTCTGTGTGGGGGCTACCAGGGGGAGCTGAAGGGGTTAACAATCCCTATATGGTGGGAATTCCAATTGACCCGGCAGTACTTACTTCGGGCTATGCCCAAGCACTGGAAGTACTTCCGCATCTAAGATAAAAGAAGTCGCTGAACCTCAACCAGGGAGTCAGAGTCGGGTGGAAGTGGAGAAAGCTCACCTGGGAGGTGTTGAGGGGGAGAAAAGGAAGAAGAAAAGTGAAGACAGTTATGTTTATGGCGCTTGGAAACTTTGTGGAAGGTATCTGTGAAAATAAACTGCTTTTATTTGAACAGGACTTGTGTTTGTGAGGTTGTGTCTGAGGTGCAATGCTGCCTGGTGGTTCACACTATTACGTTTTTGCCGATATTCTTTCATTTTCAGCAAAGCTCATTCGAATGTTGTACAACTATGAAACAAACTTCAAAGTGCATTCATTAACTACAAAAGCAGGAAGTGCATTCAGCATGCAGCTTAGATGTTTAAAGGTCAAATCAAAATAAGACAAAATGGTAGCCATTATGATACTATAGATTTCCTATAGAAGGATATTAGATTTAATTCTTGTACAATACTGAATTACAGTACAGTACAGAGACTCTTTAATATTAAAGTGAAAACAGATCTCTGCAACGGAGTTTAAACTCATTCCAAATATAAAACAACAACTGATCACATATGTATTCACCCTCTTTAAGACAATAGTTAGTAGATGCACTTTTGGCCGCCATGACAGCTTTGGAGTCTGCGTCCACAGGTCTCCATCACCTTGGCACATTCGGACACCGCAGTTTTTCCCCATACTTCTTTGCAAAACTGCTTAGGCTCGGTCTGGTAGAATGGAGACTGTGAATGAATAGAAATTCTCAAGTGGATTGAAATCTGCATGGTGGCTCTGCCACTCCAGGACACCGTTATTTTTAAAGAAATACTTCACTCAAAAATGATACATCTTTTTTTTTTTTTTGCTACATACCCCCTTGTAGTTTGAATTTTCAATCTTGTGTTTTCATACATAATGACAGAAAACAGCTTATGATGATATGGTGAACTGTGATGGTGACCCATCTGTCCAATGGCAAACGATGTGAAAAACGGCCTTTTGAAAAAAAGAAAAAAATTCTCACGTTGCTTATAGCACATAATCAAGATGTCCATTATCCAGTTGAATTCTAAGTATTAGTACTATGTCAGCAAAACATACAAGTGTTCTGCATGCTTTGAGAATATCACATGTGTTCCTTCTGACAAACTCCTCGAGATGTTATGTGTTATTTTTTTTTTTTTTTTCAATGGTGGTTTTCTGTTTTCCACTCTACCATAAAAAGCTGTCACTGGTGAAGTCTCTCCAGTCTTTCCTACTGTAGCCTCCCTCTCCAGTTGTTTTCTTACACCATCGCTCAGCTTTTGAGGATGCTCTACACTGGGCAGATTTATTGTTGCTCGACAACCGTGTCCCTCAGGTCGGCCTTCTCCGGATCATCATCTTACAGCTATGCCATACTTGTTCCATTTCTTAATGATTGATTTAACAGGATTCCAAAGGGTATTCAGTGACTTGTACTTTTCAATCACTGAGTTGCTTTTGTCTTCATCGTGAAGGTTTGGCCTCCATGCTGACTTGGCATATGTTGGACCTTTCTAGATGCAATTGCTTGTAGTCAACATGCACTGATTGTATTCATGTGACTTCTAAAACGAAATGGCTGCACAAGTGATGATTTAGGGGGTGTCATATTAAAAGAAGAATACTTGCGTGATCAATTATTTTGTGTTAAATATTTGTGATTAATCTAGACCAGGGGTCTCCAACTCCAGTCCTGGAGGACCACCATGGCTGCAGGTTTTCATTCTAACCCTTTTTTTAATGAGTGACCTGTTTTTGCTGCTAATTAACTTCTTCTGAACTAATTTTAATTGACTTGTTCTTGAAGACTAAGACCCCTTAATTGTTTCTTTTTCCTTAATTAGCAGCCAAACAATAATGAGATATAAAATGAGCCAAAACAACTGATGTCCAAAGTACAATATCTGAAAATAAAGAAAGATGAAGGTCTCAGGAATGTCGATCTGCTCAGGTCCCCAAAACATTCTAACAGTGCACTTAGAAAGAGAAAATTAACAATTTCGGAAATGTCTGCTAATGCACCACGAGAACAGCAACAAGCCATGGAATAAAAGAACGGATTTAATTAGCGGCATCTCATTAAGACAGCTGGTTGGAGTGAAATTGGTTGGAATTTGAGGCCCTGACTTAGTTGGTCTTCTTTTGGCTCCCTCACTTCACATTTCATTTCTATTTGGGTGCCATTTAAGGAATAAAATTAAGCAATTCAGAGGAACGATGAAGAAATTCAGGGGAACAAATCTTAAAAAAGCAATTCAATTAAAATGAATTCACAAGTTAATGAGCAGCACAAACAGGGCACTCATTTAAAAAAAGGGTTAGAATAAAAACCTGCAGCCACAGTGGTCCTCCAGGACCGGACTTGGCAACCCCTGATCTAGACTACTTTGCATAGATGTGTTTTTACTTTGTCATTAGAGTCTTTTTCTATTGATCGGTGTTAAAAAAGCCAGTTATATAACATTAAAATGTGAAAACGTCAAAGTAGGTGAATACATTTTACAGGCATTATACTGTACACACGTTCATTTTGTAATCCCGTTTTACAGGTATTTAATGAACAGCTCAGTTCTGTAGTGGAGGAAAGATGCTTTTGTGCTCTACCCATGAACGTTCTCTGTAAGCAATATAACATTAATATTGTCACATAAACTGGAATAATCAGTACAGACCAAACAATTCAGTAAAAGATATTCCATGAAAATTTTCTTTGGTGCTAACAGGAGAAATGGTTTTCCATGTAAGTCAGATGAGAATTTTTGCTGTGACAATATTAATAAAACAACCTTCTTGGAAATTGTCTATTTACCGCAATGTTTATAAGAGAGCAGGGATGCAAGAATTTTTGACTTTTACAAATCATTAGGTGGTGGGAGAAGATGGTGAAAATGACTAGATTTTGTGAGTTTGAAAACAAAAGGATGGGCAGTTGTAATTGCTTACTAAAATTTGCTGATGAAATGTCCCTGAATTCACAAAGGTGTGCAAAAGTCACTTATCTTTATATAATGAATCTCTCTGACTTAAGTAACTAAACTTTCTCAAAGCTGCTTAATCCAAATCATGTCGATATGGGCCAGAGGCTACCTGTCAGTCCTCAGGATGGCCTATTCATGTACATACTCCACAAAGGGTGCTTATCTGTAAACACCAGTTAATATCATACATACAACTATGTCTTTGGGATGCTGGAGGAGAACTGAACTACCCAGAAAAAACCCGCACAAGCAAAAGGAAGACAAGTAAGCTACACACAGACAACAACCGGGTACAGGATGTGAACCCAGCATGCTGGATCTGTGAGGCAGCACTGCTAACTACTGCACCACTGTGTGTGCCACCCTAATCTACAACATAAAAATTATGGGGCAGTGTAGTTCCAGGTAATACAAAAAATAATTTCTGACTGAATAATTATCAAAAAATAAAGACTAAATTACTCATTTCTAAACCTGCATCCAAACGATCACTCTGAAGATTGCTTTTTAAGTGGAGCGAGAGACCACATCATCTCAGCAGTATTTCCACTTCTTTGGAAGTAGGGTTGTTGCTTCACATTTAAAGGTCCTACAAAATAAAAACCGATTATTTCATGTCTCTGATTAAAATAAAAATGAAAACCTCACACATTAAAAGTGATGCCAATTGAAAACAATATGATTAATAAGTCATCTAAAACGCAAAGAAAAACAGATGTCTTTCTAACTTAAAACGATAGCAATGTTAAGTCATTAGTTAGTGCTGTAATATATGCTTTTTAATACCTTATACAGTATATTCTACATAATAATTGCAGAAAAATCATCTATTACATTTTCATTATGGATAAGCCGAGTTTGTTCACTTAATATGTAACAAAATCCAGAAATTAATAGAAATTTTTAAAGTTGCTTATGCTTGAGAATTTTATACTTTTCTTCTTCCATATAATTTCAGCCTGTTATAAAAGAAAAAGCCATGTAAGCAGGGAAAAACTCTACCTGACGCCATGCCGTGAGCTAATACATATTAGACTATACAAAAGTGAGACACAGACAGAACATTTAGGTTGCTTTAACAAGATTGACATTCAGCTATCTTATCTATCCAAATTTTGTACAGTGTCTTTCAAAGTGTGCATTATCACTGTCTTAATAATCTAAAGTACTAAGTAGTATGGGAAATGAGATTTCGAGGCAGGGCAGCCAAGTATTCAAGGTTACTTTGTATTAATTTCTCTAGTTTTAGACTAATTACAATGCACTTAAGTTTAGACACAAAGCTCCCATGGCCACACTCCACGCTATAACCATTTAGATTACCAGGCTTATTCTTCCAGGTGATATTTTTGGTATCTCATGAATCCCTCATCCACTTCGGGATTAAAAGTATTGAGGGCGAGACTGGTCACTCTTTTCTCATATATAATACCAGTCAAAAGTTCAGACATACCCCAAAACATTTATGTTTTTGATACAAATTGATACCTGTTGGTATTTATTAACTGTTTACAGAGAACAGGGCAAAGTAGATCTAACCAGGAGAGAAAAAGTAGTGAAAATGAAGGTGCTAATGCATTAATAAAGGCTTTTCTAAAAACCAAAAAGAAAGATAAATAGACAGACAAACAGACAATACTTTAGCATTTAAGATGACTAATTAAGGACATGCTAAGGGAGTTTATCATTAGGACACTGAAGGAATGGCTGCTGAAATGGAGAATAAATAAATTAAATTAAATTAAAATTATGTCTTGGCTATATTTTTAAATCAATTTAATGGTATCTTCATAAAATAAGTGTACGTTTCTATCAAAAACATGAACATTTCTGGGTGTCCAAACATCTGACTGGTAGTGCATAAAGTATGGATATACTGTATGTTCAACTCACCAGCAGATTAGATATGTATGGAATGCTACGTTATACTTCAAGGCAGTATAAACAATAATCTGATTGATATTATAAGCATAGTGAAATGGCCATTTATTAAAATGGTCTGTCTGTTTCAATCCATGTCAAGCATTTACGAACATCTGTTCAATCGATATGCTAGCACTTACATCCATCTTTCTTTGTTCATCTAACATTTTAGCCCTTACAGTAGTCTTTCTTTGAGTGTTAAATTTTACAGTGCACCATCTACTGGAATATATTTTGTAATGCATACAATAATAAAATGCATTGATTTTTTTCATTCTAAAATATGTCTCATCACAAATCTTTGTAATAATAAAATGCATTACTACAAATGTTTGCATTTGTCATTGCAGCAGATGGCGTATCAATGTTATTTGGCATGGGATTTGTAAAAGGAGTGTTAATGTTTGTGATGCACCATCTGTTGGAATGACAAATGCAATGCATTTTATTACAACAGATGTTTGTGTTGTGCCATCTGTTGAAATGACAGAGACATAGCAACTGGACAGACACACAGATACATAGACACTTGTCCTTTTATTAAGGTGGATATATACTGAGATATTACACTTTAAAATAGTGTGCATTTGTATTCACAAAAACATTTAAACATATCTCATTATTGTTATTTATTACATCTTCATATTACCTACTGCATGCAATGATTTTAAAATTTTAAGGACAAACCTCAAACTGAAATATGCTCTTAAATGACCAAAGACCAAAACCCTAATCGACGCAGAATGGATCCCATGCAGTCATCCATTAATGTCAGAATGCAGAACCAGATGAAAGGGAGCTGGGCTCTTAAAGAACACAATTGGGACAGCCAAGTCCATGGGGGGGGGGGGGGGGGGGGGTGTTTGGAGGGTTTTGTTATGGGGAGCACTGGTAGATCTCTCTTGCCTCAGCTAAAGCGTCCACTGTCAGGGCTGTTTAACTCCGGTTTTCCAAAATATATCAAAACTAGCCATCCCCCGCGGCTTCGCCCGCGTATTAGTGAAACAGGACAGTGAGGAGGGCCCGGCCCAGCTCTCTACTTCTGATGTCACTCTTCCCCCTCCCCTTGGCCCACAGCCTCTGTCTGTGAGAAGTCGCAAAATCAACCGGAATGTTCAAGCAAATTATAGAAAAAAAAGATCTAAATCTGTTAAATAGTTCTCTCATTCGCTAACTAAGCGGAGTTAAAGTTACACCCCAAGGCAGATGTGTGAGTGAGGAGGGCCCCTCCCCCCAGCCCGATGAGTCTCTCTCAGATTCGCGCTAATAAATCAGTACTGCAAGCGAACTATGATACTTAGCGCGATGAGAAGGTCGCAAAATCAACGGAATGTTCAAGCAAATTATAGAAAAAAACCCAATCTAAATCCGTTAAGTAAACCGTTTAAATGTTTTTTCAGGTGTCATCATTTTATACTAAGCACCTTGAGCGTGTGAAAGGTGCTAAATAACTACATTATTATTATTACTATACTATTATTATTATTATTACTATACTAAATGGCAGTACATAGCCAGTTTAACAGGCAGTTTCACAAAATCAGGGTACAAAATGAAAATGGTTTAACAGAAAAAAAAAACTAGAATCACAAAGATCCCCATCATGTGGAATTTTTGAATAACTTTGGTAAAACAAAAACACAGGGCCAGAATACAAAAATTGGGTAGTTTTTATCTGCCTGCAAGGGTGTTTCCCACTCTCCTTTACAGTTCCAAAGCTCTGGCATACTTGAAAAACCAAATTAAAACAGTACACTAACATACAGTGCATCCGGAAAGTATTCACAGCACATCACTTTTTCCACATTTTGTTATGTTACAGCCTTATTCCAAAATGGATTAAATTCATTTTTTCTCAGAATTCTACACACAACACCCCATAAAGACAACGTGAAAAAAGTTTACTTGAGGTTTTTGCAAATTTATTAAAAATAAAAAAATTTGAGACAGCACATGTACATAAGTATTCACAGCCTTTGCCATGAAGCTCAAAATTGAGCTCAGGTGCATCCTGTCTCCCCTGATCATCCTTGAGATGTTTCTACAGCTTAACTGGAGTCCACCTGTGGTAAATTCAGTTGATTGGACATGATTTGGAAAGGCACACACACCTGTCTATATGAGGTCCCACAGTTGACAGTTCATGTCAGAGCACAAACCAAGCATGAAGTCAAAGGAATTGTCTGTAGACCTCCGAGACAGGATTGGCTCGAGGCACAAATCTGGGGAAGGTTACAGAAAAATTTCTGCTGCTTTGAAGGTCCCAATGAGCACAGTGGCCTCCATCATCCGTAAGTGGAAGAAGTTTGAAACCACCAGGACTCTTCGTAGAGCTGGCCGGCCATCTAAACTGAGCGATCGGAGGAGAAGGGCCTTAGTCAGAGAGGTGACCAAGAACCCGATGGTCACTCTGTCAAAGCTCCAGCAGGTCCTCTGTGGAGAGAGGAGAACCTTCCAGAAGGACAACCATCTTTGCAGCAATCCACCAATCAGGCCTGTATGGTAGAGTGGCCAGACGGAAGCCACTCCTTAGTAAAAGGCACATGGCAGCCCGCCTGGAGTTTGCCAAAAGACACCTGAAGGACTCTCAGATCATGAGAAAGAAAATTCTCTGGTCTGATGAGAAAAAGATTGAACTCTTTGGTGTGAATGCCAGCCGTGACGTTTGCAGGATACCAGGCACCGCTCATCACCAGGCCAATACCATCCCTACAGTGAAGTTTGGTGGTGGCAGCATCATGCCATGGGGATGTTTTTCAGCGGCAGGGACTGGGAGACTAGTCAGGATAAAGGGAAAGATGACTGCAGCAATGTACAGAGACATCCTGGATGAAAACCTGCTCCAGAGCGCTCTTGACCTCAGACTGGGGCGACGGTTCATCTTTCAGCAGGACAACGACCCTAAGCACACAGCCAAGATATCAAAGGAGTGGCTTCAGGACAACTCTGTGAATGTCCTTGAGTGGCCCAGCCAGAGACCAGACTTGAATCCGATTGAACATCTCTGGAGAGATCTTAAAATGGCTGTGCACCGACGCTTCCAATCCAACCTGATGGAGCTTAAGAGGTGCTGCAAAGAGGAATGGGCGAAAGGTGTGCCAAGCTTGTGGCATCATATTCAAAAAGACATGAGGCTGTAATTGCTGCCAAAGGTGCATCGACAAAGTATTGAGCAAAGGCTGTGAATACTTATGTACATGTGATTTCTCAGTTTTTTTTATTTTTAATAAATTTGCAAAAACCTCAAGTAAACTTTTTTCACATTGTCATTATGGGGTGTTGTGTGTAGAATTCTGAGGAAAAAAATGAATTTAATCCATTTTGGAATAAGGCTGTAACATAACAAAATGTGGAAAAAGTGATGCACTGTGAATGCTTTCCGGATGCACTGTACTCTTCTGAATGAATCCAACAGTAAGGTTAATTATAGGAAAAAATTACTATAAAACTGATTGAAAAGAAAATCTACAGCCATGTGGATGGCAAGGACTGAACTTGATAACCACAGATGCATTATGCTGAGTGCAATAAAAGCAAACACTTCACAGATGTTGCCCTGTCCCCATGATTCTCCCTGGCTACAGTTTCCTTATGCAGATGTTGCACTGACTCATGATTTCTCTGATGCTTCCACAACTGCTTTCCTCGGCTGCCTTTGACTAACTATCCTGTGCTGTACTATGCTGCATATACTGTACTAGGCTAAACCTTTACAGAAAATGTAGAAAGAGCGTGAGTCTAATGCATCATCAAATTTAGGTTTTCTGTTCACTACTCGTTAACTAATGTTAACTCTACTCCACATTTGATAATTAGTGTCCCTTTAAAATAACACTTTGAACAGTTTAGACAGTTGATTACATTCAGCTAGAGGAAATTACTTCAAAGAGAAGTCTGTTAACTATGACACCATCTAGTTTAACATCGGATGTTTACACCATATTCCTAAACTTTCAACTTTCCCTTCACCACTGACAGTGTTCAAATAAATCACTGATTTTTTTTTTTCTTTTTTACACTTTCCTGCTTCTTAGTGATTTTTTAGCTCTCCTTTCTGGTGTCTGAGATATTTCTTGTCTCTCCTCTTGCCTGTGTCCCTCACTTCTCTATTTTTTGCTTTTCTGCTGAGACCAATAGATTAGGGCAGAAAGACGGTTCAGTGGGTAACAAAATTATGTGATTGGAGAGATGCATTAAGAATGCAGTGTAGGCCTCTCCCTCATTAGCTCTGTCTCATTGTTTGTGAACCAACAGCACTGTCCACCAGGAACTGTTGTCCGGTAGCCCTGATGGCCTGTCTATCACCTGACTATACCTACCTATATAACAGTCTAGTGAAAGAAGTAGCCTTCACAATCCATAAGCCAGTTGGTAAATGTGGGACTCAGAGGACAGAGCAACATGCAGGTATGGTGACTCTTGATTTCGTTTACTGTGGAAATGCCAAATTTGCACAGGAAGGTTGATATGAACATTTTCAACAAAAATCCCTATTCGTAAAAAGTTCGGTAATTCTGAATCTTCTTTTTAAGATGGATTTCCGCCATCTCTAGCGTACATTTGGCCATGTTGATTGCAGACAAAAGTCTCCTGGGTTTAACAGCATGCGTCTGTCAAAATATCTATGGAAGTCATCAGCCAGTTTCCTGAAAAATATATAAATTTCTGACACCACACTTGTGCTGGTTTCCATACTTGGACCTTTACTTAATCTGAATAAAAAATATGCCTTTAATTACAACAATTTCATCTAACTGGGTATATTTTACAATGCTAGAATGTTCAGCTGTTAAATAAAACAGTTTTGTATCATATCTGTGATTTGTTTTTTTGGATTAAAGTAAAACAGCTGAATGAACATTCTCCAAGAGTAGTGAGTAATTCCAGAATTTTTGGTAGGGGTTGTATGATAAAGTATTGGAGAATGTAGTTTGTAGAACATCGAATCAGGCAAAAATAGACTGAATATCTCATTTTCATTGTAAACTGTCAGTTGTTTAACATTAATGCCTGGAGCAAGATATTTTCACTGGCTATGCAGTACATTAAATGTTTTTCTGTTAGCTTTATGTCCCTTGCCCACCTCGGCAACAGTTACTAAATGTTAAAAGAGGGATTTTAAATAAAAATTATTCATATTTTTCTGTGTAACTGCAATGACATGAAATAACGTAACAGTCAATTAGTCAGTCATTTTCCAACCTGCTACATCCTAACACAGGGTCACGGGGGGTCTCCTGGAGCCAATCCCAGCCAGCAGAAGGCGCAAGGCAGGAACAAATCAAAGCAGGGTGCCAGCCCACCGCAGATAACATAATCGGTCATTTACATTTTTGTCACAGGTTGGATCGAGCCTGCGGGCTACCTATTTTGAATCACTGAATCAGACAACTTGCCATCACTGAAAGAATTATTAATTCTTCTCTGTATTGGAGGATGCTTCAGAAAAATGTCAGGCCATCTGTCTGTGGGCTAAACTTGGCAGCAACAAATGGGTCGCTGAATTCTCCAAAGAACACAATCAAGTCTGCATCAGAATAGTTAAAGAAAAAAACTATTTTGACTTTTAAAATGGCCAAGATGAAGTCCAGTCCTAAAAATGTATTTAGGATACTATGATACTATGATAGCACTGTAGGGATGAGACAATAGGTCATTTATCTTATTGAAACAACTAGGAAAAAAATACTGACCATAAACGGTTATAAATAAGCAGAGTTTCATAGTGGTGAGCTGGTTAAACGTCAACGAGCCTAGGCTTAAAAGTACACGAAACATGCAAATCACACTTCCAAATCCAAGTTAAAGATATTTTGCAGAGAGGGGTAGGCCAAAACTCCTTCAAGGCATTAAAATCAATAACGGGATGGTATATTTACTTGAAGTTATTGTTGCTACAACAACAACAACAACAACATTTATTTATATAGCACATTTTCATACAAAAAGTAGTTCAAATAATAATAATAATAAATAATGGAGAGAAGAAAAATAAAAGACAAAATAAGAAATTAAAATAAGACAACATTAATTAACATAGAAAGGAGTAAGGTCCGATGGCCAGGGTGGACAGAAAAAACAAAAAAAAAACTCCATAAGGCTGGAGAAAAAAATAAAATCTGTAGGGCTAAATGCTAAAGAATGCTAAAGGCCCCTTAACCTGTTACTGAGTCCTACTGGCAGTTATTGTAAATCTTGATAAAGAACAATGGGATTTGAAAGCTGTCTTCTACATACAAAATAAGTACCAAAGTCTTAGGCTATTAACTTTTTAGATTGTGCCCCCATTACTTGTAGCCACCAGCGCCCACTGATATTAAGCTTGTTATTTTAAAAAAACTACTAGAGATCATTTGTTTACAAAGCACAATACTTAAAGTTTGACAGTTTCCACCAAAACGGCTTATTGCACATGTCAGTATAGCTAAACTTTCCTGTCAGAGACCTTACCCTGTTAACTGTACAACTTCAGACAGGTTTCATTGGATGGGCAGGCTCCTATCAACAAAGTGGAGTATTTCAACTCTCAAATACTGCCAATCATTCTTTCCTATGTTGTGTGGATCGTGAGATAAGACATTTTGAATATGAAAGTGTTAAGGTCTACATTTTTTGGTCACCTACTGGATTGTCAATTTGAAAATCAAAATGACTGACTGTTTTCTAAATTCCCCAGGTTCTGCCCTTTCAAACAAGGTACAACTTGTCTTTGTAAGTACAATCTCCTGAATGTGAGATATTCAAAGAAAACCAGAAGCAGGAAGACCCCACTACGACAGTCAGAAAGACAGACAGACAAAGGAGCATCTTTACATTTGTGGGAATGTTTTTAAAAGAATGATGTGCCAGAAAAGAAAAAGTCCATGATCAAACCAAGAAGCTTTAAACATTTTAATGGAGGATAATGAATGTAATGGATCATGTGTAGATTTTTTTTCAACTTTTGCATCTAAGACATTCTCATGGGGGTTGGGGTTTTGTGTGTACAGTACAACAGTGATGCCTAGTGGGACATGCAAGCTTTATTCATATTATATAGTTGAGGGCCACAGCTCTGTATTGAGTTCCAATGTTTTTACTGTTTATATTCTGTAGATGTTTGAAGTTACTTAAAGCTCATATAATGTTACAAAAAATTTGTGCAAAGATATGCATGGAGGTGTGTATGTGGGTGTATATACACATTAATTAGACGTGGCACAAATCTTCATCAGGTCCATAAAACTTGTATTGTAAATAGTTGCAGTATTTATAAGGTTTTCTTTTTAAATTAGAAAGTTTAAATTTGATTTTCCTGGTTTTTTTTTTTTTTTTTACTCGTTATAAAGTTTGGCATTATGGTGCTGTGCATTACAACTCTGCAGTGACTGAAATTTTAAATTAAAAATGGTGCAGTTCAAGCTTTGTGGTTGAAAGCACAGTGCTGTGGTGCTGTACAGCCACAGAGGGTACAATAGGGTGGTAAGAATAACAGAATAGAAACAACTGAGAGTTTGAGCCAGTATGGTGGGAAGGTAGCAAAGCAGTTGGTGGCACAGCCTAGTGAACGAACACTCCATGGGTGGGTAACACCTGCTGAGCATTTTGGAGGAGTGGGCAGCGTTCGAGTGCTCCAGGGCTCCTGCTGGACCACGAATAGGTGGCAGGATGATGGAGGTCTGGCTCTAATAGTCTCAACAGTGACTGACGGAGGTGACCGGAACAAAAGACAAAGAGAGGGACGGCAGCTTCCAGCGACTCCACTGAGTGAGAAGGCCTAAAGGGATGAGTGGGGAGACAAGTTGGGAAGAAAGATGCGCTGGGCTTGGACAGTGTGAACAGCAAGGAACCTGCTTCATTACTATACTTTATTCTTGGATTTTTAACTCAATGGAACTTATTTATTAATCATTTTATCCTTCATGGAGTAACACTTCTCTTCATGTATCTATTTATTATTTATTTAAAGTAACTGCACTGGACTTTACTTTGGACACTATTTCTGTGGAGAATAAAGGCACTGAGCAGTTTTACACTCTCTCTGATGTTATGTGTGTGTCCTCATTGACCTAGCCATCCTTGGTACAGGACTATTGATGACCCAGGTTGAAGAGAAATATACAAGATGGGGCAACCTGGGCATCACAGGTGTGCATCATTATTTCTTCTTATAGAAGTTTTTTTTTTACTATGTCAAATATTATTGAACTTGTATCACTTAAAAGGTAAATTATAATTCATCATGATGATGGTGTTATATTTTACAAAATACATTTTTTAGTAAAAACATTTTTGAATATTGTGTTTGTGCTATAAAATTGGGCGCAGAGTATATTTCTTTCACACACACACACATTATATACCTGTATTCAGAAAGAACAACTTTTACTTACATCACAGATGTGTTTTCAGTATAGCATATTAATTATATGGTGATTTATTTGAAAATAGTAAAGGCGGTGAAAGAAAAACTATTTTTTATTTCTTCAGGACAGCATAACTCTACAAATAGAGTGCTAGCATTTCATAACTTCTTTTATCCCCCCTTAGTTGTTCCCAACTATTTGAACATGCATTTTGTGCTGTTTTTGTTGTGTTTGGATGGATGGATAGATAGATACTTTATTAATCCCAAGGGGAAATTCACATACTCCAGCAGCAGCATACTGATAACAAAAAAAAACAATATTAAATTAAAGAGTAATAAAAATGTAGGTAAAAACAGACAGTAACTTTGAATAATGTTAACGTTTATCCCCCCGGGTGGAATTGAAGAGTCGCATAGTTTGGGGGAGGAACGATCTCCTCAGTCTGTCAGTGGAGCAGGACAGTGACAGCAGTCTGTCGCTGAAGCTGCTCCTCTGTCTGGAGGTGACACTGTTTAGTGGATGCAGTGGATTCTCCGTAACTGATAGGAGCCTGCTTAGCGCCCGTGGGTCAAACTGTCCAGCTCCATGCCTACAATAGAGCCTGCCTTCCTCACCAGTTTATCCAGGCATGAGGCGTCCTTCTTCTTTATGCTGCCTCCCCAGCACACCACTGCGTAGAAGAGGGCATTCGCCACAACCGTCTGATAGAACATTTGCAGCATCTTATTGCAGATGTTGAAGGACACCAGTCTTCTAAGGAAGTATAGCCGTATATATACTGTATACTACAACAGTTATGACAATAAATGTAGCATTCAGTAGCATTTTCAGTAAAAATATAGTTTGAGGTTGCAAATGTATTGTGTTGTAATTTCTACTCATATTCACGACTCTGTTCAGGACTAAGCGGGTTGGATAATGACTGACTGACATAGTTCCTTCATCAGATGTAGAAATTTTGAAAGGGTAATGTCTGGCCTTCACTTGGATATCTAGTACTTGTGCTTTTAATAAAGCATGTTCATAACTTAGTCATTTATTTGAACACAGTAAAAGTTGTAAAAAAAATATATTTTTTTCTAATTCAATACAATAAAAATACACATTAGCTGTGAATATATTGTAACCAATTTTTGGTCACTGCTGATACACTGTGCATCACTTTTATGGTGTTTGGGAGCTTATTCCCACATAAGATTCATAAACATTCAATGTATGTTTTTGATAAAAAATTGATTTAACTTTGCAACTTACTGTGCTGTAATTTATATACAAAACACAACTTCTTTTCCAGACATAAATATTCTGAAATGACATTCTAAAATGGCTGGCCTTCATTTTAATGTATGGAACATGTATATCGAGTTAAGTATGAAGAATTTGTGGCCAGTTAAATGAAAGTAGTAGAAAACAGCCTAAATTGAAGCAGGGTTTAAAGGGTTGCTACACTCAGGTTTCATTTTACCTAATATTACTTTTTGGTTGAAGGCCAACCACTGTGAAAAATACACAATATGAACAAATTATTTCTAAAAGCACTGTACTCTGAGGAAGACTAAACAGGAAAGTATATATTAAAAAAATTACATACACTTTATTGATACTCTTAAAATCAACTTCATCTTACCTAGAACAAAATGAGAATAGTTCCTCCCTGATGGGCTGCTTGTGAAAGATTGTCTTCTCTTTTTTGCAGTTTTGTTCAGACATGTGGCAAGCCTTGATCTTTTTCGTGTCATCACAGAGGTTTTTCTGCTTTGGGTGATTCCATTTGTATCCTCATAGACATCTTTCACAGTATTGGCTATAAGGGTCTCTGGTTTTAACCTGGGAGAATGCCGTGTTCCATGAGAAGCAACATTAAGCCTGCATTCACTCTGTTTCTTAAATCTTTTCTTATCCATCAATGTAGTACTGGACAACACATTGGTACTTCTTGACAAAACATCATAGAGTTTCACAGTGCAAAAACTGTGTTCATCAATTGTGCACTTTGGCTGTGTGGATTCATCTTTGCTACTTTTACACAAAATAGTAGTTTTATATTGTATGCCAAGATTTAAAGCATGATCTGTACCTTCCAGTGGACTTAGTTTTGTAAGGAATACCCGGCATTCTTTCAAGGTTTCTGGACTCCATTTTTTACAGAGCATTTTCTCTTCAGATTCCAAAAGCTCTTTGGCAAAATTTTGGTCTAGGTGTAGATCAGGATTTTTCTTTTCTCCATCATGGGACAACATACCAAATGAATGGCTTTGAGTTTCCTCTGAAAACTTTGTGCGAACAAAATGCAGATTTCTTTCACAAATATTGGTATTTGGACTTTTCAATATTACAGGTACATTGCTTAAATGTTCTCTGTTGAGCCCATTCAAGAGTCTTGTTTTATATGAAATTTTGTTTTTCCTCTTCCAATGATCATCTACAGCTTTACATATGTCATGCTTTCTATGCCTTAGTTTTCTATCACCTAAAGTTAACAACGCCACAGAATCCAAACAAGAATACAGTTGCTTCTTCACTTTCAAGTTTCTAGCATAATCCACCTTCTCTTGATTCTGAAAGTGAGCTGGAGGACTTAAAGGGGAAGCCACTGCAAATTTTTTAACATGCTTTCTTATGCGGTCAGTCTGAGAATTTCTAACAATGTCTGCTTGGTCTATTGTCCGTTTCCCAGGATAATGCAAAATTTCCAAGGGATTTCGAGCATTTGCCTTTCTTACAATTGACAAAGTCTGGGTTTCTGTACTTTGCATGAACCACACACAAAGTTTATCCACATCACAGTGTTTCCGAAAAAGCATCCTGACTACAGATTTTGGGTTGCCGTCCAGTTCTGGTTTTGACTTTACCTGTGACACACGTTCATTTTGCCGCTTTTGTGCACCGGTGGAGAGCCAGCTATTCGATATTTGCTCAAACCGCTGATTTAGCTCCTCTTGCAGTGTATCATTTGAAGCTGAGGTAGGCCACCATTTGAGAACTTCTTTAGTTGAAAAAATTGATTCAGCACAAAATTCATATTTAGAATTCACATCAGCATTTTCAGTCAGATTTTTTTTGACACTTTCTTTATGTTCAGTAAAATTTCTTTCAACGCTTCTTGTATTACTTTCAGAACATTTTCTGTTATTTGTAAGGTTTGTTACTTCCACCCTGTCAATATTATTCTTACTACTATCAAAAGAGAGCTTTTGAGTTTTTTGTTTCAATGCACTTCTATGTGTAAACATACTACAAGATGCAACGGAGTGCAGAAAGTGTATTGAAGGTTTTCGTATTCTATCAGAATGTCTTAATGGCAGCAGTGGTTTATTTACCTTGTTTAATTTATTTTCTGGTTGATGCACATTTGTGCTTTTAGATACTGTAATGTTATCATCTTCATTGGTATTCTCATTGCTAACAGGAAAAATTTGTTCAGCCAAATTAGATGTTGTATCACATAGCTTTGGTAGCTCACTGCTAAGGCTAACCTTTCTTTGTTTAGGAGATATGGCATTCACAGTTACTGAAATGCCTGAAATTTTTATCTTTGCTGGGCGACCTGGCTTTCGCATTGCTGCTGTAATTTTTTGGTTCAACTGCTTAGAGTTGCTATTTGGAGGAGGAGCACATTCTTTGTCTTTTACAGGTCTTATGAACTCGAATCGATTGTCTCCAGGTTCCTTGTTAGCAACATTATTTGAATTTTCTTTCAAATTTGCATCTAAAGTCCCTGTTTCCTCCTCATGCAAAACACTATGAAAACCTGTGTTGCTTGGTCTTTCATGATGAACCTTCCTGAAAAATTCAGAACCTTCACATACAAACCTTTTAATTCTTCTTGATCTACCATAGACCACTGTAACTTTGATGTTTTTGTTGGTACATTCTTCCTTTCCATCTGATGGACATGCAGAAGTGGTCATATTGTCTAAAGTGTCATTTTTTGTAGGTGGAATATAAGAACAATCTGCTTTACGCTTTGGGGGTCTACCAATTGGTCTTTTTACTTGCTTTTCAATTTGAGGACCTAATTTTTTCGGTCGACCAGGCCTTCTTTTAAGAGACTCCTTCATACATAATTGAGATTCTCCTGAATTTTCATATTTTGAACTATCACAATCTAAGTCCCATGAAGTAGTTTTGGTGTTACATGCATGAATATCTTTATCAATGTTATTACCACTGCTGTTTGACTCTGTGCTTTTGGGGGATTTTGGCTCTTTATCAAGATGTTTGTTTTGTAATGAATTATTGATCTCAGTATTTACAACACAGCTATCATTAATTATGGGGTTTGAAAATGAAGGTGTAATTGTGTATTTAATTCCATCTTTATCATTTATTTTAGACAGGTACATTAGTCTTATCGGACTAGTATAAGATGTAACAGTATTTTCTCTTGCTTCACACACAAGCCGCAGGTCGGACTGACTAACGGGTTTTCTACGTCTGGTTGTATACTCATCCCTGTTAACACTGTAACACGAATCGTCATCACTGTTGTTATCAGGTGACCTTAAAATTACTGATGTATCAGTGACAACTTCAATAGTAAGTTGCTTTACTTTGTGAGAATTATGCCTTTTAGTGTCTTGGCTATAAAGTTCTTTGCTGTCTTTTGTATCATTGCTTATATCTGTGATAGGGGCTTCAGGAGATTCTGGGTTTGTTTGATTGTTACATAAAGGCACATTATTGGAGATTAGTTCTTGTGTCAGTCTGTAAGGACTTCTGTTTTCATTTTCATGGTTATCAGTCTGAATCTTTGGGTCTGCAGGGTTTGTATTAACTGGTGGACTTGAAGCAGGGCTTTCAAAGACTTTTCTACATATTTTTTTAGGTTTTGCAGAGCTTTTCATAAAAATACTTTCTGAGAAGCAAGCAGCAAAGTACATCTTCCGGGGCTCCGTAACATACATGGAAAATCTCTCTGGGGGAATAATGTTTCTCTTTGTTCTGTGTGAATTATTAAATTGCTCAAATCTAGAAGGACTGCATGCATTCACCACATTGTCTTTTTCTTCACTTTCACTTCCATACAAATTTTGACTTTTCTTGGGGACATCAAGAAGTTCACCAAGCTCTGGATCAACATTAGGTTTCAAGACATCAGCAACCTTTTGCACTGAATGCAACTCTTGTGTCTTTTCAGCTAAACTGTTGTGATGATTTGTGAACAAGTCATCTTTCTGTATTTGGCTTGATGGCACTTGTTTGTTTTCAAGTGTTTTAATATATTTGGCATCACGGTCTTCAAAATCATTCTTGAACTCTGCAACTGCTGGTGCAACTTCAATACTGTGTGGAAGAAAAGACTTATGTTCAGGTTGGATGCATTTTTTCACATTCTTTTCTACTAGTGATGTTGCAAAGAAAGACTGATCAAGACAAGCTATTTCTCTTTTTATCTGTAATGTTTTGCGACGCAATGAAGGAGAATCAGGAGGTTGATGCATTGCAGATAAAGTTTCTTGCTTCCTACGAAAACGTGTTTGGATAGTTTTATTTTCCACACTTTTCTCATGTTGATTAAGCAACTCTCCCAAATTATAATCATTATTACCATTGTTTTTGTGCAAAATGGATGTAATAATTTCTCCTAAATGTTTATCATTTTTCTCTTCAAGGTATTCTACCATAGACACAGAAGATGAATTACATTGTTTTTCAAGAGGTTCAATTGTTTTCAGCTTTTCATTAATCCTTTCCATTAAATCATTAATCAAAGCCCCACTTTCTGTTTGCTCTAACTGGTTACCAGAGTTTGGTGTATACTTAATACTGTCATTCTCTGATGTCTGAAGCTGATGATCAAGCATGTCCTTTTCTAAATTTCTTCTTTTCTTTTCATATTTATTGGGAAAGATCTTCTCACTGACTTCAGTCTCTTGTGGCAAAAGGGAAGGAGGCTGATTATTTATAATTCCACTAGCATACTCCAAAATTGGACAAGTAATACCATGATCAGATTTCTCAGAACTTTCATTTGCTACAGGTGACAGTGGAGGTGGTGATGGGCTGCAAGCTCTATTAAAGGTACTGCCTCCAACAGATAGACTAAATGAACTCCCTGATTTACAACAACAATTTAAATTAACTGCCAAGGATGGGGTGGTCACAGTGTCTTCAAAATGCTGGCAAGAGCAATGACATCTGTGATTGTCAAACATATCACAGCCTCTGTGACCAGCTGCTCTGTTGATGCATGTTATTGGTTTGTTCTGGCATGACACGCAATGCATTTTCTTCTCACAGATACATAAGGGAGGCTTTGAATGTGGATTCAGTCTGCCATAATGAGTGCAGCATCTGTCTGTCATTTTGCTCTCCTTGAAATTGAAACTGTCATTGTTTACCTGATTAACTAAGTGGTAACAGTGCAGGTTTTGGCATGAAAAGCATCTGTGGCAATCCAAATAGTGAGAAACATTGTAATCCTCATGCATGAATAATAATATACTGTAAAGCAGATGCTTATGAAATGGACACAAAGATGCCAAAATCACTTCAAGAGCTGTTCTTCGGACTTCCAGCTTTTCATCCGGACTCTCCAAGTGGGGCTCAGGAGCTACTTCAATTGGCAACTTGTAGCTATAAAGACAAGTTTATTAGAAGCTTGTTAGTTATATTTTACTGAAACAAAACCACTGCTTACTTAAAGAGGATCTTGAACAAATGCTGAGGAAGACCCTTTATTTTATGTATATTGTTTATGACATATCTAGAAATTTTTTCCATATCTGTAATTTACTACGTTGTAGAAGCACTTTCTTGATTTAAATGTATTTTGTTTTTGTATAGGTATAATATACAATTTATATTTTTCTTTCTAATCATAGCATTGTTTTGGGTATATTACACTGTACTAAGACTCACTGGCTCAGTACAAACATTGGGATGATGCATGCTATTAACGTTGTTAATCAAGATTTCCTTATGGAAATATTTCAGCTTAGTAAAAATGGCAAGTAGATTTTCAAATGGATTTTGTTCCATTCAGAGCTGTCTTCTGGCTTTTGTGTCCAGTACTACTAAAACAGACCCTGGTCCTCTGTTATATTCCTAGTTGGATTCATTGAGTTTAAGAATGTAAAATACCATTGATATTAAGACCACTGTACTTTTTCAACCCATTTTTTCTTCTTATAACTTTTTATATAATAAAGGGCATGTAAGCTCTTAACCCATAAAAAATGTATATACAGTATCTATAAAAAAATGTTTTCCTTGGATTGATAAATCATGTGTGAAGCTAATCCATAAAATATTAATTTATAAAAATTAAGCATAGCTAGCAAACTCCTATGACACAACTATGGATACAAGTTAGGCAGAATGCAGTGCTTTTCAAGTTGTACACACTTCTACATAAAAAACATTATGGTTTTGGTTCTGTCCTGTTTCTTGAATTGAGGTTAATCTCTTATTTATGCAATGTTTTTTGTAATTATACATTTTACAGACAGTCTGCAATCTCAGAAATTAACATCAGTCTTGATCTTACTAATTTATAAGAAAAAGATTTATTGTTTACATTGCTTAAATATCCCACTTTTAGTACATTTGTCATCCATAATGTGTTGCTTCCCCATCTTAAATTAACAGAAATACACATTAATAAAAAAAAAGTAAATCAATGACCTACATCTTAATTGCCACCAGTGGCAAATTGCTTTGATTAAAATGATATTGCAATGGCCAGCCCAGCGTTTGCTTTAATTTCAAAGTAACTATTAAGAAGGGGAAGCATTAACCAATAGCCTATTAAAAAAACTTTATTAAATGTAATATATATATATTTATATTTGCAGCTGGAGATCCACAAAGGGAGAAAATGAATCATATATCAAAGTAGTTTTTATTCCTGAGCTTTCAGCCCCTACCACGGGCCTTCATCAGAGGATAACGCTTAGACTTACAAGAATCAAAGGCAATATATAGCAAAAAATTATGTGGGGGGGCAAGTCAGTGTGTGTGTGTGTGTGGGGGGGGTTATTGGTTGTAAAGATTTTATTTATTATGAACATGTTCTTCTTAAGTTGCTGGATTTATGTCCAAATGTCTGTTGATAGCGTTCTCATTTGATAGCCAAGATTCGGCCAGCTCTCTGGCACTTTTGGTACTGGCCTTAAATCTTACTTGTACATTGTCCTAGTTAAATGTATGTCCTGTTGATTTAGTATGCGTGTAGATCAGCGATCGCGAGTCCTTTCTTCTGACGGCGTTGCGATTCTGTTGCGTCCTTTCTTCTGACGGTGTTGCGATTCTTTTTGAAGTTTGTCCTATGTATATCACTGGGCAAGAACTGCATGGAATGCTATAAACTGCGTTTCGTGTTTCTGCTGTCAATTTCTTGTTTTTAGCATTAAAGAGGTCCGTGCGCAAATTAGTTGTGGGTTTGTGTGCTATTCTGACGCCTGACTTGGCCAGGATGCGTGCTGCACCTTCAGACACCTTGTGGTGATAAAGTAGTGAGTACCAGGTGGGGTGGGGGTTCTGGTTCAAGTCTATCGTTTGCTGAGTTTTTTGGCATCTTCTGTGTAAGCTACGATTAATGGCAAACTTAAGAAGAACATGTTCATAATAAATAAACTCTTTACAACCAATAACCCCCCCCCCCCCCCCCCCCCAAGGTGATTTTTTTGCTCTATATTGCCTTTGATCCTTGTAAGTATAAGCATTATCCTCTGATGAAGGCCCCTGGCAGGGGCTGAAAGCTCAGGAATAAAAACTACTTTATGATACGTGATTAATTTTTTCCCTTTGTGGATCTCCAGCTGCAAATATGCAAACCGTATCACAGACCTTCTCTTCCATATTATATATGTCACAGGTGGCTGTGGGGGCAATCGCCCTGGTGGCTATGGGGACCACGGGTACATAGCTTTGAAGCTCAACCCTGTAGGGGCCCGTGGTCACCGCCAGGGGGCGCCCCAATGCCTTTGGAGCCCTGGACCTCAGCACTTCCGCCACACCCGGAAGTTTCAGAGGATTTAGAGGATCGGGAGGCACCTGGAGCACATCCGGGTGATTATAAAAGGGGCCGCCTCCCTCTGATCGAGGGCTGGAATCGGGCGAGGAGAAAGACAAGGTCTTAGAGAGGCAAGGAGGCAGCCTGAAGAAAGTGAGGCATTTGGAGAAAGGGGTCTGGACATTGGGGGAGTATTGGGTTGTGTGTCACTTTGAATATAATGGACTTTGTAAATAAACATGTGTTGGGTGACTTGAACGTGTCCGCCTGTCTGTGTCTGGGTCATCTTCCACAATAATATTATATATATATATATATATATATATATATATATATATAAACTTTCTGCCTATCCATGCTCCCCAGAGATTCTAATTTGTTTCAATAGATTTAAAACACCTGGTCTACTAACTCCACTTTTATCTGCGCAAAGTTTTAAAAACCTATCCCAGAAATGGCCAGTGCTTGTCTGGTGGCACTTCTGGTTTTTTGTTCTAATCTACGTTTAACTGAACTAAACCCTCAGGAATTAAAAATGTGACATTTACTGCAATTTGAATCTTTGAAACATGATTACTGTTACTACAACCTTATTTAATTTCCTATCACTTTACACTAATTGCACGTCAAGCTTGTTAAGAATGTGTAGGCTTTTATCGTTACTTCTATTAACAAGGGGCAATTAAACAGGAGCTGCAAATAATAAGGCAGCATGAGCTAAATTAATGACATTTGTACCTCTATATATTTATTCAACATTATGTAGCCATATTTAAACATTTTAAAAACTGGGTGGAATATGAAGTTCTAAAGTTCTAAAAATCCCTGGTCAATTTTGCTGATTTTCCAAAAATATTACAATATAAGCTGAAAAAAAATTCTGAGAGAGCAGAATGAGAACAGGTATAAAAAGCATATCATCTTATTAAATTGCAGGTTCCATAAACTAAACTACATTAGGTAATTAAGAAGATTTGAAAAAAAGTCAGCAGCTATTGAGATCCCTCAGTACCAAACTGTCCACCAATGATATTTCCCACAGAAGCAAAGCACTTATAAGCTACCACAGGTGCTTACATTAAGTGTTCACCCATGGGATTTAAATGTACATATCTGTAATATTTCTACTTTTATGTAGCCTTTCACAAGGTTAATTATTGAGATAGGATTTCCATATGTTATTATATAATAATCAGTGTAAAAAGCAATTATTCATATTTCACTTCTTGAGAAGATTTTCTTAACAAGCTAAGCAATACCAGACTATCAACCAAATGTGAACAAAATACGTAATTTGGCCGGGGTGCCCAAATTTTTGCATGGATCTGTACACTAAATATATAAGCTCAGAGAAGAGTGAATAATACTGAACTTATTTATATTTCAGTCTGCTAGTAAGCAAAAATATTAAACTAAAGAAAACCAGATAGATTGACAAGACAACTGAATTAGGTTTGCACATTAAAGATGAAATAAGCAAAATGATTACTGATACCACAAGACAGAAGTAAGAACATCAAAAACTGAAGAATTTAGAAATTTCATTAATCCACTCATACTTTGCAATTATCTGTATACATTCAATTTGCATTCATGATTAGGAATGTTAACATTTCCACATGTAATTACTTCAAATGGATGCAACAAAAACTTTCTCCTATGTAAAATACACTTTTTAAATCAAGACAGCATTAGTTACTGTCAAATATAAAATGCAAAAAAGAACACAACTAAAATTATTCCCATTTACAGTACATACCTGCCAATTTTTTTCCTTAATTGTAATAACAAAAAACAGCATGTTCATTGAATTACATTTTTAACTGCAGCTAGAACGGCACAGCTGTATGAACCTCCATCTCAAAAAATGTTTTAAATCTGATAATGTGCAGTCATTTTTACTTCATTTTCAGGGTTCTCTTATTTTGTATTTCACATGTAGATCAATGCCTGAACTTATTATTGCTAATGCTGGGCAGCAATTAAATTTTTAATCGTGATTAATTGCATGATTGTCTGCAATTAATTGCAAACAATCACATTGTTATGTGCAAAATTCAATAATGAACTCAAAAAGTAGTGTATTGCGTGTATTTGGTTTGCAAACACTTTAAACAAATAATGTGCTTTTTAACAGCAGTATGATAGAGATAGAGAGAGATAGAGAGACAGAAAGATAGAGAGAGATAGATAGATAGAGAGATAGAATACTTTAGTAATCCCAAGGGGAAATGCACAATTTCACAACTTTACATAGTAGCAGTTGAAATATTTCTTGTAAATCTCAACTTAAACATGAATGTAATCAAATCAAATATACAACTAATGCTATTTGTCACTGCCAGGGCATTAATGTTTTATCTAGTTTATTATATAAAAACAAGTTACTCTCAAGAGTCCAGATCACAACATTATAACAGGCACCTTCCGAGCAACAGCAAGTTAAAAAAGAAAACAGATTTAGAAAAAAGTTATCTAAACAGATACCAGCAGGGAGCAGCATAAACAGTCTATGTTCAGTAGAGACTCTTTGAGAGCTAATATTTTTTTCCCAAAAAACTCAGTTTTCTGAAAAGCGCACAAAGCAATGGTTTCACACATAAATCAACATAAAACGTCTGTTGCTGCCTGTTGTTGGCGCCTGATTGCATTTTGTGGCAGCAGTGGCTGCTCGACGGCCAGCAGGAATGCATGGGGGGCTGGCTGCCTGGCTGTCTTTGTGAGACAGGTGTGCGGGGGTCGCAGTTGCAGTGAGACGCAATATGGTTTCTACCTCCTGTCATTGTAAGTGTCTGTCCTCCCAGGTGAATGTTGCCATGGGTGCATCAGCTACATGAACATGTTCAGCACCATTGTCAGCTAGTTGTATTTTATGGCAAAATTAAAGTTTATACTGATTCACAATTTAGTCCTGCATTTAAAATTGAAATGGTACTCAATTGTGAAAAATGTAAATTTAATTATGGAGAACAGATCAACTGAGATAAAATTATAAAAGCCTGAAAGAGGAAGATTCTATAGCGCCTATTAAAACAAAAGTGACTAGATCATATAGAAACGCATCCTGGGTTAATGAGAGGATTCATAAATAAAATGCCAAAAAATACAGCATTGATGGAGAACAAAGTTGAAAGTCTTAAGAAACTCAAGTCTCTCTATCTACTATTCCAGATTATTAGATAACACAGAAGTCTTCATGTACTATGTATAATAGTGGTTAATTTGAAAAATGTGAGCCGTAATCTACTATGCCAAATCCTTCCAAAAGTTAGCAATACAAACTTTATGAACATTTGTGACAGAAAAAAATATATAAAATCCCAGATTTCAATGTCACCTCACAAATTAAATATTGCATTGCCAACTCTACCTTTTCTTGTGCACACTGCCTTAGAAAATTTGAACTTACATTTATTTATTTGGCCAATGCCTTTATCCAAAGAGACTTACAACATTTGAGATACAATTGGTTACATTTCTTTTGTTTTTCCATTTGAGACACAGGCGGGTGAAGTGACTTGCTCAGGGTCACACAGTGTCAGTGGCAGGATTTGAACTCACAACTTGAGAATTTGAGATCCAAAACCTTAACCACTGCACCCCTTTATTTTGATAACAGAACAGAAAGTTGAAAATTTAAATTTCAACAAATAAACTAACTGCCTGTCTCTTAGACCTGCGGTCCTCAAATTAAAAGTTTGCACCAAGGACCACTTTGCTATATTCAAATCTAACAATGGACCAATTGAGTCTGTCAGTGACCTGTTAGCAATTCTATTTACATTTGCCAAATTACTTTTACAAATGCAATTATGTTAAAAAAACTAAGACTCGGCTACAACATTACTGTATATGCGTTTCAAAATCCAAAATTTCAGCCAGTTATACTTAACAACCGTGAAGCCACAAAGACCAATTAGCAGCAGGTACACAATCAGCACAAATAGGATCTTAAAGGATACACATAAAACCTTTATAATATTTGGAAAGAATCCATTATTATTATTTTAAATTAAACATGCAAGGCATGTGCTTAACATTCTTACTATTAATCGTTCTATTATAGAAAAAAAAAAAAAAAAGATTTCTTTCCTTGTCTCTCTTTTTTCAGTCAGGGTTAAAACTTGTTTTGCTTTTTTCCTTTTGTGTTAATTTTCTTGCTTTCTCTGAACTGATTTTGAAGTAAATGGTTGTTATCTGTCAAATTACTATTTGCTTGATTAAGTAGTATGCCATTGGAAATTTCTGCTCTGTGAAAATAAACATATTTAAAAACTTATGGATTAGCCCTCTTTACACTTCCATTATCTCCATGTTTATGTATACAAGAGCCTTCAAAAATTAAATCCAACTTGAAATTTGAAAGAATTTTATGCCACAGTATGAGAACTAAGAAGAAGCCAACAGGATAGGGAGTACTGCGTTTACCCAAGGAGGCCACTTGCTAACCACATCTTTGAGTTTTGCCTTCTTTTCTTCCTCCACTTCACTTCCTATGCAGATCATCATCTCGTCTCTTTTGCCTGTGCAGGGCAACTACCATTTTTCACTCAACACCATTCCCAGTTTTCTGCCCAATCACAGCATCAGCTTGCACAGTGGCACTATTCTACTTACAGCATTCATTTGCATGAACTACACTCCCCATTTCTCTAAGCAGCCACAGCTGAGGCAAAAAAATGGGATATACTGTCCACTCATTACAGTTTTCTTACTGACAAATATTGAGAAATAACAGTTTTCATTTTTTGTCACCAAATTTGACTTAAATTTGTCAAGGCATTTTTGAGTTTTTCTATATGCCAGTAGGTACCTATCCATCCACTATGTATCTTAGCAGATGTCTAGTGACTTGAAATATATCATCCTGACGAATTTCGGCTTTTTAACCATAAGGGAAAAAGTGTTTTTATTGGTGAGTTAGTGAGTGAATGAGTGAGTCAGTCAGTTTTGCATTTATTAAAGGGTTAGTCGAAACTGTTAGCATTCTGACATAATAAAGTTTATAAACTTACATGGGTAATCACAAAGGAATTCCTCCATGAAAATTTTATAGTTTTTATCGAGTTGTGATGCTTTTATTGTAGTGTTTTTCAACAATACTTTTCACATTACTAAAATAGATTAATGTAAGTAAGAAAGGTAAAGTAAACAAAATCCAAAGCTGGCTCACCAACAGGAAGTAAGTTTATCCATCCACAGGTTACTTTCAAAATTTGTAAAATGGACTAACTGCACAGTGCATGTACCCTTTTATTTACATTAGTTTGTGGTCCTTCATTTATGCAAAGCGTATAGTGGTTGTACTGCAAACTTGTGTTGTACTACTGATCCTACTACCTGAATGCTGTAGCAAAAAATAAGATTTCTCAAACCAGACAACATTTTTCATATCTTCAATCATCCACTTTTGGTGATAAATGTGTCCCAGAATGTTAACCCAGCATTGTCTTCTGCTGCTGTGGTCTATCCAAATTCAGATATATAGATGGTGATTTCTGAATTTACAATGTATCACAGTATAACTCATTTCAGTATTTGTGGCCTTTCTGGTAGCTTGAATGAGTCTGGCCATTCTCTTTTAACCGCCTCTCAATAAAATGGTTCTTTCACACAAAAACTGTCACTCATGTGGTCGCTGAAAGCCAGGAATGACAGGAGACAGACACCTAAGTAAAGTAAAAAAGCAATTTCTTTATTCTTGGTGAGCAGGAGGCCGCAGCAGCTGTAAGCTCAATCAGCCTCCCATCAGCAGGGAGTTCCCTCTTTTTATACCCAGCTTGTTTATTAAACAAAAAAGAGGAAATATGGCAGTTCATTTTGAGGTCACACAGACTGTTATAGCTTGCGGTCACACCCTGGAATGGAACGAGCAAGAGCGCACAGTGTTTCTTACAGATAAAAGAGTTATCAGCACACTCACAGTCTTAAACAATACACCCTTGTCAACACCATGCACACACAAGACCAGTTGCAGCAATTTCTTATCCTGTCAGCAGATTAGACAATACTTATATCCTCATTCTTCGTACACACATAGTTTATATAATATCAAAGGTTACATAGTTAGTTTAATACATTACACTAATAGCACAAGAAATACATTCTTATAGCTTAATATCTACATTAGATTACAGTGATCCCTCGCTATATCGCGCTTCGCGGCTTCACTCCATCGCGGATTTTATATGTAAGCATATTTAAATATATATCGCGGATTTTTCGCTGCTTCGCGGGTTTCTGCGGACAATGGGTCTTTTAATTTCTGGTACATGCTTCCTCAGTTGGTTTGCCCAGTTGATTTCATACAAGGGACGCTATTGGCAGATGGCTGAGAAGCTACCCAGCTTACTTCTCTCTCTCTCTCTCTCTCTTGCACTGACGTAGGGGGGTGTGAGCAGGGGGGCTGTGTGCAGCTGCTTCCTGTAGGACATGCTGCACGGTGCTTCGCATATTTAAAAGCTCAAAGGGCACGTATTGATTTTTGACTTTGTTTTTCTGTGGCTCTCTCTCTCTCTCTTCCTGCTCCTGACAGAGGGGGTGTGAGCTGCCGCCTTCAACAGCTTTGTACCGGCGGTGCTTCGCATACTTAAAAGCCAAAAAGCCCTATTGATTTTTTTTTTGACTGCTTGCTTTGCACTCCTTTGAAAAGGAAGATATGTTTGCATTCTTTTAATTGTGAGACAGAACTGTCATCTCTGTCTTGTCATGGAGCACAGTTTAAACTTTTGAAAAAGAGACAAATGTTTGTTTGCAGTGTTTGAATAACGTTCCTGTCTCTCTACAACCTCCTGTGTTTCTGCGCAAATCTGTGACCCAAGCATGACAATATAAAAATAACCATATAAACATATGGTTTCTACTTCGCGGATTTTCCTATTTCGCGGGTGGCTCTGGAACGCAACCCCCGCGATGGAGGAGGGATTACTGTACATTTGTTCGGTTAGTATAACACATCCTTATTTAATACCCAAGTGACACAATTCCTATATTTCTTATTATTATTCAGGAACACTGAAGCTTCTTAACTCTAAATATTCTTTCTCACTCACTTAACATTAGAAGTGCCACATTAGATACCAGCTGGCATTGTGCTTTTAAATCTTTAATTATTGTAATAGTGTGAATGTCACATTTCTGTCCTTCCTTAACTTTTTTTAAATTGCTGCACTTCAAATGACCAAATTGCTGTACCTCTAAATTCTTTTCAAAAATTGTGATTGAAAGTACTTTTTTTTCTTTTTATTTATATATATATATATATATATATATATATATATATATATATATATATATATATATATATATATATATATAAACAAGAACCTCCACTGAATGTTGGTACCCAGATGTGAATCACTGGGTCTTCTCCACCTCGCACTTGTGTATTCTTTTTACCTCGACAAATTGTCTCCTGTCACTTTTATTGACATTACCAAACATTATTTCCCAGATGTGAAATCAATGAAAAACATATCACACCTTTCATCTCTCACATGATTTATTTTCTTCATTATAGATAGTAAAACAAACCTGAACACTGTTTGGCACTCCATTTAAGTATAAACTCACATGAAATGGCATTGCAACGTTTATTATATAACGTGGGCTATGAAGTACACAGCATGAATTTGACATGTGGAAGCAAGAATATGCCAAGTGGCACATAGCTGATGGAATGATCAAGCCATGAGTGAAAAGCACAGTAGTAAATGGTGGCTCAGTCGCAAAGTTTTCACAGACACAGTGAACTTGACAATGAATGCAAATGTGAGAATAAACGGTGGGCTTTTCTTGTTTCTGTGAACACAATGCAAGTGAGTATTCATTTGTGGATGGCTCCATCTACAATGTTCCATCTCCTGTGCTCTCCTTTCTCCACATAAAGCTGATGCTGGCTGTGCACATTGTATACGGACAATTTTTGTTTCTATATCAGACACTTGGAACAGCTGGTTCTGATGAAATGTTACAATAAATCGATGAGGGATGTGATAAAAGCATGGACAAGCTTCTCAGCATTAGAAAAGGAGAAGAAACAGGTAACACAGGATATGTTACAGAGGTGGAAGTAAGAAAGTTTCTTACTGTGGTTTATGCGAGGGGAGTAGGAAAGGGAGTATTCAAAAATGACACCAAGATTCCGTGCATTAGAAGAAGGTCTAATGAGATCACCGTCAAGAGTGGCTGAAAAGGAGCTCATTTTCTTATGTTATGCTTTAGTACCAATTTGAAGGAGTTCAGTTTTCATGCAATTTAATTTTAAAGATGCTCAATCCAGGTTTTAATTTCATTGAGGCAAGTTGTGGGCTGAGAAATCTCTGATGAAATTTCGCTTTTAACATTGAAATAGAGTTGAGTATCATCTGCAGAAAAATGACAAACCAGTCCAAAGCTACAAATATGGCCAAGGGGAAGCACATAGATACAGAGGAACAGAGGGCACAGCCCTGAGGAACTCCTTGTGCTGAGCTGGACCTACTATTACCAAGACTAACAAACTCCAGCCTATCAGTCAGGTATGACTGAAACCACTGAAGGGCAGTGCCAGAGATACCCAGAATAATTGTCCACTCTGAATACTAGAAGGTCATGTCTGAAAGTGTTAAAAGCTGCACTGTGGTCTAAAAGAATGAATATGCTAGTTTGTTCAGAGTCTGCAACCATAAGCAAATCATTAGTTACCTGAAGCAGGGCAGTTCATAGCTGTGAAACCATACTGAAAGGGCTCCATTAATTTATAGATGTTAAGTAACTGGTGAGCTGGGAGGCTTAAGAACTTTTGACAGAACAGGTAAGAGATAGGCCAAAAACTGTTAAGATTGTCCACATCAAGACCAAACTTTAACACTGGGGTTACAGAGGCGATTTTAAAAGTGGCTGGCACAAAGCAAGTGTCAAGGGATGCATTATATTAATTATTGTTGTAACAGTCAAAATAATGGAATGAAGAAATAATTTAAGTAAGTGTGGTAGGAATGGAGTCCAGTATACATGTAATCTGCCTCATCTTACAAAGTACGTCATTAAAAAATCATGCTGATGTGACTTGCGAAAATTTAGAAAAGGAGCTGGATGGAGTTGGAAGACAGGGAAAAATGTAAATGGATGATTTTTTAATGTTAGTTGAATTATATTCAGTCTTTAATTTTATTACGAAAAAAGTGGAGGAATTTTTCACAGACTTCAGTTGGAGGTGGTAACTGGGCCAGATGCATGTTGAAGTAGTTTATTAACTCCAGAAAACAAAACCTTCAGGTTATCGTGGCCTCTCTTCCGTAAATAAAAAGAGACAAAGGAAAAAAAAATGTATGCATAAGTTCTACTGTGCAAATGTTAGTTATGCTAATGTTCCTTCATACTAACATCTGTACATAAAACTCCCTACACAAAAACCTGAATTAAATATATAAGCATTTTAGTTTACATTGGAAAAAAAATCCACAGCACAGTATGATGCATGAGAAGTAGTTTAAGCTGGATTACCATCTTCTAATGACATATTCAATATAGAACTGACTTGCAAAATTCTCCACCTCCAGTAAATTGTAATATTATAAATCATAATAATAAAAATGATACATTTTATTTAAAAGGTGCCTTTCTTAGCACTCAAAGTCACCTTACAATGAATTAAACAACAGTAATAAAGATAAAAACAAATAGGACAATAAAATCAAATAGCAATAAAGATACAAAAGGTAACTGACTGTTACAGTGATAAACTCAATTATTATGTCAGTTTGAAAAGATATGCTTTGATGACAGTCTAAAATTGTGTTATTGAGTCTAGCTGATGGATATGAGAGGGAAGAGAAGTCCAGAGTTGAGGGGCACTATGAGACAATGCTCTAGCTCCCATAGAACAGAGTTTGATGTGTCAATAAGAAAGTAAAGTTGCAGATGATGATCTGAGTGAGCGAGAGGGAGTGCAAGTCTACAGGAGATCAGTAAGGTAGGGAGGAGCAAGATTGTGGACAGCTTTAAATGTTAAGAACAGAATTTTGTATTGTATTTGGTAGTAAACAGGGAGCCAGTGAAGTTGGGAGAGAATAGATGTAACATATTCAATGGATTTAGAACAGATGACCCTAGCAGCAGAATTTTGCATAAGCGATAGATATATTTTTATGGATGGCAAATAGAATGGCATTACAGTAGTCTATTCATGAAGTGACTAAGGCATTAACCCATACTACAGTATTGCTGTGTAAGAAAAGGATGAAGTCTAGAAATGTTTCATAGATGGAAGAAGGCAGTCCGAGAAACTTTATTTATATGGAAAGAAAAAGAGAAGGTACTGTCTAGAATGACGCCCAGGCTCTTAATCCGGGAAGAGATATTTGTCATAGTGTTAATTAAAATGGATGAATAGTTAACCTTAAATTGTGTGGGTTGACTGCTAGGATGAGTAAATACAAAGTGAAAAGTTGTTTGTGATTTTATAGCTTTTATGATAAATACAATTTAAAGCAGAGTTCTAATATTTTGTTAGACAATTTCTATAATTTTGTTGTAAACTACTTCTGACTGGCTGAGGGCGTGGAATTTTGAAATTACGAAATGATGATAACATCCCTCTTACAATGCAAATGTACAGTAAGAATTAATAATTCGGGAGTGAATCATGTTCAAATGGCAGGAATATAATAATGGAGCTCTAATGATCTTAAATGTACTTTAAGCACAGCAATTTAAAACATGATAAATGCCCATGGAAAAAGTAAAAACTTGTGTCACTCACATCACAGTCCACATGTCCATTATCTAGTCGCATGATCAAAACGAGCAAAACACATGCATTTTGTGTTAAAATAATCCATCCATCCTCTTCTGCTTATCCGAGATTGGGTCATGGGGGCAGCAGCTTGAGCAGAGATGCCCAGACTTCCCTCTCCCCGGCCATTTCTTCTAGCTCTTCCGGGAGAATCCCAAGGTGTTCCCAGGCCAGCCAAGAGACATAGTCCCTCCAGCGTGTCCTGGGTCTTCCCTGGGGCCTCCTCCCGGTTAGACATGCCCGGAACACCTCACCAGGGAGGTGTCCAGGAGGCATCTTGATCAGATGCCCGAGCCACCTCATCTGACTCCTCTCAATGTGGAGGAGCAGCGGCTCTACTCCGCTCCGAGTCCCTCCCGGATGACTGAGCTTCTCACCCTATCTTTAAGGAAAAGCCCAGACATCCTACAGAAGAAACTAATTTCAGCCACTTGTATTCGCGATCTCGTTCTTTCGGTCACTACCCATAGCTCATGACCATAGATGAGGGTAGGAACGTAGATCAACTGGTAAATTGAGAGCTTTGCCTTGCGGCTCAGCTCCTTTTTCACCGGAGCCCGCATCACTGCGGATGCAGCACCGATCTGCCTGTCGATCTCATGCTTCATTCTTCCCTCACTTGTGAATAAGATCCCGAGATACTTGAACTCCTCCACTTGGGGCAGGATCTCGCTCCCAACCCTGAGAGGGCATTCCACCCTTTATCGGCTGAGGACCATGGCCTCGGATTTGGAGGTGCTGATTCCCATCCCAGCCGCTTCACACTCAGCTGCGAACCGATCCAGAGAGCTGAAGATCACGGCCTGATGAAGCAAACAGGACAACATCTGCAAAAAGCAGTGAGCCAATCCTGAGTCCACCAAACCAGACCCCTTCAACGCCTTGGCTGTGCCTAGAAATTCTGTCCATAAAAGTTATGAACTGAATCGGTGACAAAGGGCAGCCCTGGCGGAGTCCAACTCTCACTGGAAATGGGTTCGACTTACTGCCGGCAATGCGGACCAAGCTCTAACACCGATCGTACAGGGACCGAACAGCTCTTATCAGGGGGTCCGGTACCCCATACTCTTGGAGTACCCACAACAGGATTCCCCGAGGGACATGGTCAAATGCCTTTTCCAAGTCCACAAAACACATGTAGACTGGTTGGGCAAACTCCCATGCACCCTCCAAGACCCTGTTAAACCCTGTGTTAAAATAATGCTAAATAAATACTATTGAAAAAGTTAGTGCGCATCACAAACAGAAAATACTATAATTCTGAACTGAAAACAGGACTCTTGAGCAATTAATAAGAGGGAGAGGCAGATTAAAAAAAAATTCTCAGCCATCACTACAAACTACATATTTTTGTTTGGAATATTCCTTTAATGAATGTTAATATACACCATCTCCTGAACCGCTGTGAATCAACTATGCTACCAACCTAACATACTGAAAATTCATCGCTGAGAATGTGGGGGGAAAAAAACTATGCACATGCTTCAAGTGCAGCAAGTCTGATATGTCTAGAAGCCAATGATCAGTTACATTCATTGAGAGAAAATCTTAAAATTTCAAAAGGGCAGACATGAATTTTATCAAGTGTCAAGAGTTCATAAAGAGAATGATGGCTGAACATGTATCCCTCTACCATAACAAATGCAAATGACTGTTTAAAAAAATTACAGCTCCACCTCTTAGACAACTATTGCTATTACAACTGTCCATATCTAAGCTGGTGGGGAAAAAACACTATTTCAACCAGATGTGAATGATTCAATAATTGCACATTTCTGAAGTGAAAACAATCACACAAATGTTATGTACATACATACAGACCATTACTCATTTAAGTGTTTTGTTTATTATTGTCTGCGTTGTAGAATAACAGAAAAGACATACAAAAGATGAAGTAACAAATATAATTATGTAGTGACCAAGAAAGTGTTAAGAAAACCTCTTACACTTCAGATTATTCAAAGTAGCACACAGTATTGTCACAGTGATAAGTTTTGCACACTCTTGGCATTCTCTTCAACAGTTTCATCAGGTAGACACCAGGGATGCTATTGTACTGCATCATTCTTCTTTGTTGCTAAATCACTGATGTAAACCCTGGATGCACTATGTGGTTTGGTTAACTATTCTGTAGATAAATGACAGCCCAAAAAAAGAACAAACCAGGTTGGATGGCATGTCACTGCAGAATGCTGTGTTAGCCATGCTGGTTGTTTGCCTTCAACTCTACATTAAATCGCCAACAGTTGTCACTACTAAAGCACCTCTACACCATCACAACTCCTCTCCATACCCCCCAGTGGGAACTACATCTGCAGAAATCATCTGTTAACCAGCTTTATGTCTCCAAAGACAAAAGCGTTTGAGAAAAAAATCTTGGATTCGAATTCACCAGAAAAAAAATAGATTTCCACAGTTATGAGGTTCCTTTGGTCAAAGGAGGGCTCTTTTTTTTTGCCATCTCCTTCAATAGCCCCACCTCCTAAAACCTATGCCCCTACCATGCATTTCAACAATGAAGGTCCGATTTACACAGTCATCTGAAAAGTTAAATTTTAACATACTTCTGAAACTTAAACTCCCTAAAGTATTTAATCTGACTATAATATGGTGTGTAGTTAATTTGCAACATCTGAAGCTGGTGACTTTCAATATCTTTAGGAGAGGTAACACTTGGTCCGTCTTTTCTGTGACAGTTCTAGTAAGAGCTAACCATCATAGCACTTGACATTTTTTGATTAATTCAATTTTTATTTTCATTTAGTTTTTTTTTTGATTAACTTGATTTTAATTTGATTTTTGCAACTGCATCTGAAGAAATTTTCCTTTTCAAAGTCCCCAAAATTTCCCAGATTGACTTAACTTCAGGTAATTGAGGCTGAACTGTTCTTCACATATTATGGATTACTGCAACGAAACATATAGACTTCTCTAATAACAGGGGTACTTATAGTCAGGACAACTTGTCACAATACAACTACCTGGCACAAATGCATTAACAAGGAAAGAAATCCCACAAATTAAAAAGGCACACATAGTAATTAGGATGATGGAAAAATGTTGGACAACAATCATTACAATTCTAAACTTCATTACTATCCTAAATGAAAACTACTTGGTGGGGTTATTATACCTTAACATAATATTTTCATTTAACATTTTTGAATTTGAAAGAAATTCACAGAGGCATAATGTTCAGTTAAATTCGTTTCCAAGACTCAAGTATTCGAGCATAAATCTTTTGATTAAAAGGTCTATTAATTTAGATTTTCAGAAATCCCAATCAATCAGGAACTTACTAATACAAAACGTTACTCAAGAAAAAGTGTTGTTTTTCTCTCTGCATGTCTAAAACAGAGTGAAGGAATTAGGGCATCTATTATGTACTAAAATTTCATTTGTGGTTTATGATTGCTGCCAATTAAAATTTTCATTAACACTGAAAATTCATTAAGCAAGTGTCAGAGGTATTAAACTGAAAACGGGATATTTTGCTGAAATGTTTGCAACAACTAAAAGCAGTCATGTATGATGCTTAGGCAAGCAACCTCCATGGGAATGAGGAAAATATAGGGCTAAGCCAGGTTAACTAACAAGTATATATGTTTCCAGTTTTGCATATTGAACCTTGGGGCAGAAGCCTTTTCACAGTATCGGTTTCTAACAAAAAAACAGGATCTTTTGTATGCATGGCTATGATCTTAACATAGGATAGAGCTCTGAATCTACAGTGAACATTTTAGAAAGCCAAACTGGCAACAGTGTAGCATGAATGAGTATTGGTGCTAGAAGCTGAATTAAATAATTATTTAAACTAGGGAAAAGGAGAGCAATGGAGTTAACATTTCAGCTAAGGGCACTAATATTATGAATGGAATTCAGAAACCCAGTGGAAAACATAAAATGATACTAGAACTCTAAAATGTTTAAGATACAAGGATTAATATAATGTAAGCAGGAAAAGGGTTATTTAATTAATGACAATAAATCAACTAACACACTTTTTTCAAAATATAAAATGTTGAGGGCAGCTCTTTCCTGATAAACATGTAAAAACTAAGGGAATGAATCTCACCGAGCTCTTGAGTAGTGATCCCAACTGCACTGGTTTATTGTGACACACTTGTTCACAAACAAACTCTTTTCCACTAGAATCAGAAACTGCAGACTTGTGAGTAGTATCACTCTTTAGAAATTCTATTATTTTTTCAACTAAGCATGTTGTTTATCAGAAACAATGTTCTTTGAACAAGATAGGAAACAATTAATTTTATTTAAATATGTATGTATATGTTCATTCTTTGTCATTTTTAGGTCCAGGCATCAGTTTAATTAGAATAAACCCTTTCGGCACTTGTGCAATTTCTCCCAAAGCCTTGTTCTATGTGCAGAAAACGTTATGAAAGGTAAAAGTATATACTCAGTCTGCATTTTGACTATATTCAGACAAATGGGCAGTCACTTGCATCAAACTGTAAATTGTGATGTTTCTTATATTTTTGATTTATATACATAAGGATATCAGTAAGGAGGAGTACAGGGATGCATAATAATAGATCAGGGAAAATGAACACCCTTTAACTGTTGTGAGGCTCAGGCACTACTGAAAAAGTACTTCACAAAAATAAAACACTAACTAAAAATGATTGCTTCTGCTTCTATTGCCATTGAAACTTAGATGTCTGGTTTTACTCAAGGGTTACTGATGAAGAAAGGGTTTCAGAAATCCCCACAAAAACAATTTTCTGAAGATAAACAGAACAAAGTGATCAATGTGGTTTGGCAAGTATTCTGCACCACTATTTGGTTACTAAAACAATAATCATAGATTTAATTTATGCAGAAAAGCAGTCCAGAGAAAAATAGACACATCTCCCCTCCCACATCTGGGGAATACACACACACGAGGCCAGTGTTACAGTTACAGTTGTTATACCTTTTTCCCCTTTGTGTTCTACTCGCCTTCTGTAATATATTTTAGAGTCTTCTGCATTAGGGATGCAATGATATTGGGGCACATTTATGTTGCTCAATGCAAGATCTTCACAATAAAAAGTTTAATAATATACCTATGGAAATTTTCCTCAATTGTATTCAAAAGCTATTAGTGATGTTCCAATACTATTAGTTGGCACTTCTATCCAGCCAAAACCACTACCTAAATACTTTTCTTGAGAGTGAGATAAATTTCTTGCTAGAAGTGAGGGTCCAGGATTAAAATATAATGTATGGCAGCACTTAAGATAGCACTTACTGCAGATGATTATTTTTGGTGTCTACAAAGATGTCATTACGCAAGCTCACATTCCAGAGTGGGACAGACCAGAGATCAGTTATCAAAAATGATCCTCGATACACTTATAGTATTTACACATGAATTTGACTTCAAAAGGGTTTGAATTTCTTACTCATTTGTGTTTATTCAGAGTATTAGGATACCCTTAAACCAGGGCTGTGACATGGGCATCTAGATTTTCAAAATATTTCATTGTGTTTACAGTAGAGTATTTAAACTGAACTGACAGCTTTGAATCTCTTCGCTATACCTCCCATTTTGAAACACTGACTTCTTTGGCTAAGGGTGCTTTCAATAATGCTCATACTTTGTGTGTTGCCACTTGGAACAAGCACGTGAATACTTCAGCCCTGCCAAAGCATTATAGAATTTCTACAGCTGTTACTTAAATTCATACAGACATGATTACAGATTTTACAGTTTTTTATTGACCATACCCTATGATAAAAAATAAAGGCAATACAATACAAAAAAAAAATTTAATATTCTCATTGTTTACCATTGGCCAATATGTAATATGGCTTGTTCATGTTTGTTTTGGTAGCAGCCGTAACATTAAAACTTCCTGTCTAATACTGTGTAGGTCCCATCATGACTCCGAAACAGCTCTGACTTGTTAAGGCATGGACTCCACAAGACAACCGAAGGTGCCATGTGGTTTCTGGCACAAAGACCCTGTCAGCAGATCATTAAAGTCTTTTGTGAGGTGGGACCTGTATGAATTAAACCTTTTTCTCCAGCATATGCCACAAATTGTCAGACTGAGAATGAGGGAATTTGGAGGCCAAGTCAATACCTTGACCTCTATGTCATGTTTCTGAAACCATTCCCAAACAATTTTTACACTGTGGCAGGGTGCACAATCTTGCTGAAAGAGGCCACTGCCATCAGGGAATACTGCTACCATAAAGGGGTCTACATGACCTGCTACAACCATTAGGGAGGTGGTACATGTCAGAGGATAACACACATAAATGTTGAGACCCAATGCTTCCCAGCATAACATTGCCCAGAGCAACAAATTGCCTCCACTTAGGGGTGGGCGGTATGACCAAAATTCTATATCACGGTATTTTTCTAAATTATCCCGATTTCACGGTATTGGACGGTATTTTTTTCCCCATGCATGAGTGAATGTTAACCACATTTCCACTGCAATTACTGCAGTAGACTGGCTAAGAATAACCTATTCCACTGTTATGAGAATTGTACATTGTACAAAAAAACATTTTAATGTGCACACAAGTATTAATACATGTTTGCATGGCCCCATAAAGTGATAGTTTTCAAGGGGTGACACTAATGAAGAGAAGGAATCACATTGCATGACAGTTGCAGTCAAAATATAGAACCTTTATATTGAACAAATTTTGCAAAAACTTAAACTATGATTTTGACAACATATTTTCAACCATCCAAAGAGGCATTTAGACTTAGTAAAATATCCAGAGGTGCTTGTCAAAAGTTGTACTGCACTGAACATGTCTTAGAAAAGTAATAAATAGTAAATATTTTTTGTGAACCAACTACACTTTGTTAATGTTAACCATCTCTGTCCACCGACATGTTAAAGTGACTTTTTCAACAACTTTACCATCAATAAACTGCATAATATTTAAACTAATAAATAATAACAATAAAATAAATAAAAGTATTATTACTGATAGCTGCACTATTACTTCAAGACTTCAAGCCCAGGTGCATTACACAGTATTCACCAAATTAAAATAAAATAAAATAAGTGCAACTTTGTGATGACATCCTTACCAACCGTACCATCATTTAGGCAAACTGCATTAATATGGACCTTGCTTCAAGCTAAGCTATATACATAAATAATAAAACTGCAACTTGCATTTACTGTATAATGCTATTTGTGGTATTGCCCTACGGAAGTGCATTAGGGCCACGGTGAAGAAAAAAAAAATACAGACAGAGGGAAGAAAAAAAAAAAACTACCGGTATATGTCAAGAATAAAGTCGACATGCTGACTTTAATCTTGACATAAGCGTCAAAATTAAAGTGGAAATGTCGAGAATAAAGTCGACATTTCCACTTTATTCTCATAGTTTACTTCATAATTAAAGTAGAATGTCATAAACTAAACTTCATCCTAAAATCAATGTTTAATTTACTCAATTTTCTCAAACCCCGTCATAAGTTAATGCAGCACATTAAATGCTTTGTGTTGTGTTAATCACTAAGCTTCTTAAACTGACTTCCTCCGCACTAAGAGGAAGCAGCAATCACTGCACAGAATCCATTCACTTCATGATATTCCTGCTCTCTAAAAATTTAGAATGCTAAGAAAATACTTGATACCATTTTCATGATGAAATGCATTAAAGCAGGTATTAAACAAGCACGGAAGTGAGGCGGTAGTGCTGCACCCCCGCAGTAAGGGGGTGAGACCTTTATGGCAGGTGTGACGAGGCTCCAAAAAACTGGATGTATGAATGGGTATCGCACAGGTTTAACTTAAATATTGTGTAAATGTTGGGTTTGTGATCTGGTGGTCGGAGACACGAACACAGAATTCAATGCATGTTCTACTGAGCGGACTTTCTTTATTGCATGCGTGCTGTCTGCCTGACGTACCAAAACCCCAGTTCCTATCCTTCCTTTTACTTTCTCCACATAACCAATCACCACACGATAAATGTCTTTGTGAAATTGAAACTAGTTATAAACTTAGCCCACGGAGTGTTCAGAACTTTAAAAATATCTTCGCTATACATGTTTAATTATGCCATCTATTCAGGGTTGCGCCCATTCCAGCAAACATTGTGTGCAAGGCAGGAGAAAATCCTGAATGAGTCGCCAGCACATCGCAGGGTGAATACGAGCAACACATACACTAGCAGGGTCAATATAGCATAACAAAATCCCACATCCTACATGACTTTGAAAGGAAACTGAAGCACGCCGAGTAAACCCACCAGAAACAAATGCAAATTCAAAGCAGGGAACACCCAGGACCCCTTTGCTGCGACGCAGCAGCGTAACCTCCATGATTAATACATCATGAAAATGATATCAAGTATTTATCTTAGCATTCTAAATGTTCTGAGAGCAGGAATATCATGAAGTGAATGTATTCTGTGCGGCGATCGCTGTGGGTGCCTCCTCAGTACAAGAGGAAGTCAGTTTAAGAAGCACGTACATCGATTTAACATGGCTCGGGTAACACTTAACACAAAGCAATTAATGTGCTATATAACTTATGACAAGGTTTGAGAAAATCTAGTAAATTAAATATTCATTTTACGATGTTCTACTTTAATGGCAAATTACGAGAATAAAGTCAACACGTCGACTTTAATCTTGACATAAACGGCGAGAATAAAGTAGAAATGTCGAGAATAAAGTCAACATGTCGTCACACTATTACATAGTACCCAGGTACATTACACTGTATTGAAAACAAATAAAACAAGTACAACTTGGCTTGCAGTATTATCCAGTAGTATAGAAACAGTATTTACACATTTGAACATAATGGTCCACATCTGACCTTTTAAAACCAAAGCATCTCCAGATAACGGACGCGACTCCTTTTTTTCGGCAAAAGTTATTCTGTGTCATCATGTTCAACTTTATCGTCTGCTACAGCTTCAGTTTCAGTTTAAGAATGTTCGCTGTCCATTTTCAGAGTGCAATACCTACACTACCACTACCTATTTAGCAGTGTAGCAGTGAAAAAGAGCCCCTGTGCAACACCGCTGTGATTAGCGGTGTAGCAGTGAAAAAGGTCCCCACGTGAACAGTTTCCCGCTGCATCACGTTCCGAACGTCGTTTAGGCAATTTAAACCGGTGTTGCGGTGTAACAAAAATCCATATCATAACAAAATAAAAAACGGTTTTCGGTAAGAACCGGTATACCGCCCAGCACTACCCCCACTGGTGTGCATCCTTCCCACTGCGCATCCTGCTTCTGTCTCTTCCCCAGGTAAATGGGAAACACACACCAGGCCGTCCACATTATCTAAGAAAAGGCATAATTTATCAGACCAGGTCGTCTTATTCCATTGCTTAATGGTCCAGTTCTGATGCTCACATGCCCAATTTAGGCACTTACGGTGGTAAATGGAGGTCAGTGTGGACACTCAGCTGCGATGCACTGTGTGTTCTAAAACCTATATCACAAGGCTTTTCAGCAATTTGTGGTACAGCAGCTCTTTTGTGGGGTCAGACCAGATGGGCTTGCATGCACTTCCCAAGTGCATCAAGAGTCTTTGACACCCAAAGACCCTGTTACTGGTTTACTGGTTGTATTTCCTTGGACCACTTTTGGTAGGTTCTAACCACAGCATACCATAAACACCCCACAGGACCTGCCATTTTGGAGATGCTCTGAGCCAGTCACTCAGATCCTTATGCTTAACCATTTTTCCTGCTTCCAACACATCATACCTTCAAAAACTGACTTTTAACTTGCTGCCCAACATATCCCAACCTTAACAATTGCCACTGTAAATAGTTAATCGATAATGGTGTATATTAAGAAGCGCAGCAAACAGTTTATTCTATGATCATTAGTCTTTTTTTGGTCATGTGAGGGATAATCCCACCTGTCAAACAAAACTCAGGCAATTATATCAATGTGCTATATTTTAATAAATGTTTTAATGTTAATAATCTGTAATTTTAAGCACTTAATTTTTTACCCTGTGCCTTAATATTAGTCTTTTCATATATCCTTTTCTTAATACAAGTACTCATGTCAGGACAACAGATCAGCCATGGTATTGAAATACTCTACAATGGAATCGCTGGTCAAAAAAAAGTGTAGCTTTTATCCACAACTGTAATCAATAAGCTTATTTTAGATTGTCTAATTTTAATTTGGTTAAAATTTTGTTTAAACCTAACACGCTAGTGCATGGTGGCCTTAAAATGCAAATGTCAGAAAAATCAAAACAAGGTAATGAGCAAAATACAAGCAAAGCGTGATTTAAAGGCGGTACATAAAAAAATATCAATGTGCGGGGTTGGGCATGTGCACAATGTGACAGCATTAACATGGGGCACACACAAAACATGAGATGTTGGCAGAAAATCAGTGTTTACAGAAAAGGTAGGCATACATAGAAAATGGGAAAAAAAAACTTGTGGAAAAGACTTGTTATTCCACAGTGGTTTGTTGTGCAAGATGGTATGTAACAAACTGTTGCCTAGTGCTAGAGCAGTTCTCACAGCCAAAAGCCCAAACTTAACGGAGAGGAAAGATTAAGATAGCTAATGTGGTTGTTGATCACTCCCTGTAAAAAGGAAGTTGTATCAAGGTTCTGTCCAACAGACGATAGTGATTTGTACCTAAGGTGCTGACAATTAGATAATATCTGATACACATACACAATGTACTTGGATACTAATATGATTTCCATCTTTTATTTAAAAAAAAAACAAAAAAAAAACAACAACTACAAGTAGCCCATGTGTTTTTGTTGACTTACTACATGCTGTCAGATTCTGATTTGGCCTGGTTTAAGTAAGCACTGTTAGTGCATTGGATAGCCTGCTTTAGTATACTTTTTGTTGTTGTTTCAATAATTTCCTGAACTCACAAAAGAAATGAAAGATATAGATAACTATATCCATGTTAATGTATCTTAAAATTTAAATGGTGAAACTGGAACAGGTTTAATTGGCATGTCTACACAGAACCAGTGAATGCTCCAGTGTACCAAAAAATAGTAAAGTTCCAGCAGAGGGACAAAAGCGAATCTGGAATTTAAAGTTTTCTGTGTTAACTGCTTTCTGCGACAATTATCAAAGTATTCAAATTCCCATTATCTTTTTATATATATATATATATATATATATATATATATATATAAACATAAACATAAACTGAGAACACAATATGACAATATTATAATTATTAAAATATATTATAAAATATAAATTAAAATATAATACAATATGACAACTATTAACTATTACAAGCTACTAAAAAACATCTTTTCATATATCTGCATAAGATCATCATAATCAAAATTATAACCCACACATCTCCCTATATGCTTTCCTTGCCAATTATTACAATGAAAACCTGCTTATGATAAACATATTATAAACCCTAAATAAAGGTATTATTTATACCTGAGATTATTCCAGATGTGGTAATATGAAAAAAATCTCCTCTTTGCAGACTCTGCAATTTAAATCTAAGTTTTTATGTGTCCATATTAAATAAATGTTTTATTTACTTAAAAAAAAAAAAAAAAAAGTTTTTTTGCATTAAGTAAAAATTAGAACATTTTTAAAAATGGTGGCCAACATCATGTCAAGTTTTAAATTATACTATTCATTGACCACAGTTTCAAACCAATAAGGAATACCACAATTACCACTATTTTATCGGTCACTGTAGTTTTTCTTTAAAAACTTTCCACATTTCAAAATAATATAAATCACATAAACCAGTTAATGTTTCTAAACTGTGTGTATAATCAAGGTACATTCAACTACTTCAAGTAACTTATCTGTGGTATCCTGTTGGCTGATAATACATTTATAACATCATTTATTCAATTTTATCTGAGCTTTACAAACTTCCAAAAACTAACTTATTATTATTTCAGGTGTTTACTGTGTGTCATGGTTATTCTGGAAATGTATTTAACTTAGGGTATTCCAAATACATGACAGTTATAAGCAATGTTAAAAGGCTAGGTTAAGACAGGCACCAAAAAGCATTTTCTGTAACTAGAATAACCACCACAATATAATTGGTGAATTAAAATTCAATGCAGGAATTTTAATATATATTTTCATTCCAACAGTGCTAAAAATAATCTGCTGCTCAAGCAAAACTTGGTAAATTGCAAATATATTTAATACAGATTTTTAAATCTAAAAAACACTCATTTTAAAAATGTGTACAAAGTTGACGGAGTTGAACAGAAAATATGCTACTGTGAAAGTTTAGTGTAGCAAATTTAGAGAAAATGGTAAAACTGTTGTTGTTTATGCAGTTTATTACATAAGGCATGGAGTTCATTAGTTATTTTTAAATTATTTAATAAACTCATAATTTTGCAACACACAAATAACAGAATCAACAATTGGTATTAACTTTCCCTTACTGCTTCACATAGGAATGATATAACCATTACTAAATACAGGGTGCAGTTTGACAAATATAACCTGCTGAAGGCTTTTTTTTTTTTTTTTTTTTTTTAAATATCACACGCACAATTTTGCATAAAATCAAACATTTTATAATTGATTTAATCTTGTCGTAAGGAATCACTTCTAGAGTATTAGGAGTTATCGACTTTGACAAAAAAAAGTTTATCTAAATATTTGTATACTAGTTTTGCAAATATAATTTTGAAACAAAACCTTAGATTCAGTAAGTTTAAATATTATAAATAGCAAATTCATACCAAAAAAACTACACACATACAACTTGTTTTTACTCTTTTATGTGCAAAAGCATCAAAGTGCTTCCATACAAATTACAAACTATAAACACAGTAACAAAACAAATTCATACAGATTTAGATTTTAAACAAAGGGGAAACAGAAATACAGTACATTTACAACACAAGACAGTTAGATATAATTAGAAAATATTAAATAATTCATGAATTATAGTGCAATTGATTTATGCATAAATTTAACCAATAACTTACAAATCAGTTTATATTATCTCTGTCAAAAAAGGCTGTCAGAAATTACATAAGAGTACAGACAAAAATACTGCAATAAAAAAAATGGTGAAAAGTCTTGTAAACTAAAAGTCAGTTAACGATATTATACAATTTAATATAAAATTGTCAACAGCTACCAGAATATGGTTACATTTTGCTGAGTTATAGTTCTAAAAACCAGAGGCACTGTATTGTGATAAAAATGCTCTAAGAAACATTCAAATAAGTTTAAGAACATCATTTAAGCAGGACGTACTCTAACTGATTAAAGGCTGCCTCTGTGAGTGTGTGTGAGTATGTGTGTGTGTATTTTATATATATATATATATATATATATATATATATATATATATATATAAAACACACGTATAAATAAATCAATACCCCTTCAACTAAATGAAACAAACATACAAAACAATCACGACAGTGTGATTATGTAAAATTCATGTGTAAGATAGGAAAACGATTTTTATATTTCAATGCAGGTGAACATTTTAGTTTTATACCAGAGATCTACTACTTTTTTTTTTTTTTTTTAATTTAAATAAAGATAACAGATTAAATTATTAATTCCCAAATAGACACATCCCAAAATACATGTTTTTGTAATTACAGCTTCAAGTTGAAAAAAATTTAAACCATTGCTTAATTTACATTTTTTTAAATTTGAAGTCAAAAATTTGTAACTTTATTAGTTCAAACTAGTAATATTACACAAAACAATATTTTTTTCTGCAAAAAGTAAAAATCCCTGTTCCATCCTAAATGACACACTCAATTTTCAGTTATCTTATTTCCATTGACAAATGTGTTTAAAATAGCATCAAAACTGCTTTAATGAAAAGTGAAATGATGAGACCCTGAATGATAAAATTTGGTTTCAGCAGAATGATCATGCAATGGAAAAAAATACATTTGAATGATTTAACAAATGCAAAAAATTCATCTTGTTACAGCAGCAAAGTTTTAAAGTGAGGTTTTAGTAGGAGTCAGACAAGCCTTCATAAATAAACCATTAAAAAAATAAACCAGCACACATTCACTAAAACTCACCATTTTCAAGCTTATTCTGTGCACATTTTGAACATGCTTCATTTTGCATTCCAACTTACCCATTACATCTTGCATTTTAAACAAACGTTACTAGATGCTTCATACAGATTACCCTACTACAATAGGGTTAAATAATTTTTCTTTAAAATTACTTACGTTTGAAAACAGGAGTGCTTTTAGAGTTTCCTCTTTTACTGCTTGTACTGTCTACATTTTAAAATCAATTAATTATAATTAGCATTTCTTGCTGATCTTCTTCTTTAAAATAAATAGCATAAAACAGGTAGTGTTTTATTCCCTAAAAATGACATATCTCTAATTTTGACTAACCATTTCATAGTATAATCAAAAGGTTCCAACAGCTTTTACAAATTAGTGTTAAGCTTCAGTAGTAAGTCACTTTAAGCATGGGTTGTTTAATCCCAGCCCCCCAAAAAAATAAAAGCTGCACATAAACAATCATTAATGCTCCAAGAAGCTCAAGTTCTCTATAATAAATTAAACCTGAATATTTCTGGAAAATGTAAGGATCTTACATAATGAACTAACAGTGCACCACAATATATTTATAGCCACAGTGGAAAACCTGAATTACCTATATTTTTCTTTTCTTTTTTTTTCTTTTTTTTTTTTTTTTAAAGAAGGCATGTTTGTGTTTTTGAAGTGTTTGTTTGAATATTTCTTGTCAGTTTGAGTATTCAAGTTGAATTCTTGAATTTCAAATCTACAAGCTTTTGGAGCTACCTGTCCCTGAATCAACCACACCAAATATACCACTATCTGGTAATCGGAGTTTTTTCTTCGGAGGAGTCTTCAGTGTTCCTGATCTCTCTTTTACTTTATACTCTAAAGTGCTGTGTGGTACTCCGTAAATTCCTTGTGCTTTAGAAACACTCATTTTGCCACTTAACACCATCGATATGGCTTCCTCCAAGATTTCATGGTCATACTGCCGGTAACGACCACGTTTTTTCCTTGGCTGCTTGTCTCTCCTATCCATATCATCCAAGCTTTCATCGGTTGAGCCATTCTTCAAGTTAAGACACAATGGAGAAAGGTCGCCTTGTAACAGGCAAGAATCAATGCCAGAGTGGGCGAGAGGTACAGCGCATTCTATTTTGCTTTGCTTGGGGAGAATAGTCTTAAGTTTTTGAAGAGGTTGGCCTTCTGGCATTAAAGTAGTTTTAGACACTTGATACATTACATCCACAAAACTGGAAATATCAGATTGGGGTTTGGGCACAGAATTTACTCGTACCTGAGGGATTTTTAACTGTACAGAAGGACTGCTTAAATTTTCAAAATGAAGGTTTTCATTTTTTTCTTTTAGCTGAGAGACCATCCTCTGTAGAGTTAATTGGTGGAGGTAACTGGAAGCTGTTGGAAACTTCAACTCAGAATTTTCCATTAAGTTGAATTTTCCCTGTTCTGTACGTTCTGCCTGAGCTTGAGCCCAAGAGGCTACTTTCTGTAAGACAAGATGAGAGTCACTGTTTTTTGAGATGTGGTCATCGCCTATATCCTGGAAGTTGTTTTTCTTTGTGACCAGTTTTCCTTCAGCTAAGGCGTCCAATTGAGCAAGTAATTTATTCTGAGGTATGCCGTAAAGTATGGCTGCTTTGTGAGCGTCCAGTGCTCCTGAATTAATGTCTTTCAATGCTTTAGAAAGCAAACCTTCAGAAAACTCAGTGCTTCGTTCCACATAGTCATCCTTCTGCAGTCTCCTAGGGTGGATGGAATGAAACGATGGTAAGCTGATGCATGACAGACTGGTACACAGCAATGGAAGGGAAGGGTCCACTCCTTTATTACAGTCCTTGCTTAGGTAACATCACTGCTTCTCACATTGTTTAAAGTCTCTGAGTTGTGGTGGTTAACTGTTTATAGCGGAGTATGGTTTCAGTCCAGGAAGGACAGTCAATCATGCGGTGACAACTTTTATTGTATCCCTTTCAAGAACACTGCACTATGAGACCTTGCTTTGTGTGTATGCTCAGAATACTTGATATCCTTATCAAGTGTTGCCTGGAGTAATGCACACTTTTTATATTATAAAAATCAACCTTTACAACACTAAATAAAACTAAGTTATAATGTTAGTAAAACTGTGACGTTACCACTGAACAAGTAATAAAAGAGTCAACCCCTTTGAAATATGGTTCACTATAATTAAATGCACAAAAACTCAAAACGCACAATGATTTTACAAGTTCTGTAGAAGAATAATGCGCACACACACACACACACACACACACACACACACAATGCATACATAAAAATATATACATACATATATACATATATATATGAAGTATATAAAAAAACTGTTCACAGTCAATAACTTATCTGTTAGCTTACAATAGGCTGCAAACGTTTTGTATATACAACATGTTAGAATAAAAACAGTTCTAAAACAACCACATTCTAATTACACAATCAACGAAAAATTAAAAGCAACTAAAAAATGTTTTTGAACCTTCATTGAAATCAAGCTAATCTTGTGGTTTAAAGCTGTTCACAAAAAATGAGTCAAAATTGGGCAGTAAAGAAGATGCCCTTATTGTTAATAACTATAGTTTAAAACTACTACTTTTCAGAGAAAACAATACGGAAGCTATAAAAATCAATGCATTTATTATAAAAGCAAAAAAGGTGCATATTACTGCTCTGGGAAATCAGCTTCATTTATTTAGATAAGACTTGGAAAAGTCAACAAGTCCACGTATTTGCTAATTAATCACCTTGGTGGTGGTGGGGGGGGTGGCATTTGTGGAGAGACAGGGTGCTACTTACCTCAATATAAAGTTACTATCTGATACTGCTGTAGTTGATGTCGAGAGAGAGGATGTGGCACTAGTTTTCTTTGACAGATCAAGCACTCCATCAGCTGTTTTGTTAGAACAAAAACAAAAAAATGTGCAGCACTGTTTTAATAAAGTACTAATTTAAACATGTATGTTCTGTCCACAACTTCAAGTGACTCACTATACGTCACAAAAATAAAATGGAGACCAAAAACATGGGGAAGGAAAAACAAAACACTTTGTATTAAGTAGCCACACATCAAATTGGTGAAAAAAGTCTATAAATTATCATAGCATGAATCAGCTGCTATCAAAACACAAACACTTGTATTATCTATTGACTCAGTAATAACAGTGTATGAAGCTGTGGCTGCAAACAAGGCAATTGCTTAACTATTCTATCTATTAAACAACTGACAGTCATTCTGCCTACATGTAATTTTACAATACACAATAAGTGGAAACTGACATATTCCATTTACATTTTTTCAAGCAAAGAAAAAGCATCATTATTCAAATTTTGAAAGAGTGGTGTTGTCTTATGACTAAAAAAGTACTCCTAAGCAAGACACATAATCAGCTTGTGTAGAAAGTGGTCTGGCTTAGGGTAGGGGATAATCACCTTACGGTGAAAATCAATGCACGGGTACACTGTTACAGTTATAAACATTGTTTATTTTTTCCGGATTAACCATTCCATCCCTTTTTCCAAATAATGATCCTATTTCTATCCATAATCTGTTCCTATGAATTCATATCTCCAGCTATCTGAATTTGGATTATCACAAATTTATGAAGTGCTTTTCCTAATGTTTTTAATATTAGTTTCCCCTTCCAGGGTTTTACACCAATAATCACTTCAAAATAAACTTCTAATGTTTAATTGAGATTCCAAAACACATAGCTCCTTGTAAATATCAAGAGAACATAACGAACAGTTTTACTGATCACCTCTAGAAAAACTAAATTCACTAATGCACGCCTCACACGGCTCCCATTAATAATTCTGTAAACTGTCCTTACACTACCTTAACACACCTACTAGAAAGTGGTCTGGTTAGGGAAGCAAAACAAAACAACTAGGGAACTGTAGCATATCCCGATCTTGTTGATTACTTTGGGTATAGGTATTAACACACTATTAATGTGAACGAAATATTAAAAAAAAAAAAAAAAAAAAAAAAGAAAACTGTTCAAACATTGTAAGACATAAATAAAAAGCTATACCAGTTTCAACTAAGAAACATACTTTTTCTAGTTTTCTGCCACCTCCAAATCATCTATACTAATAAAAGGCAAAGCCCTCACTGACTGACTGACTCATCACTAATCCTCCAACTTCCCGTGTAGGTGGAAGGCTGAAATTTGGCAGGCTCATTCCTTACAGCTTACTTACAAAAGTTAGGCATGTTTCATTTCGAAATTCAAAGTGTAACGGTCATAACTGGAACCTCTTTTGTCCATATACTGTAATGGTCTACAGCTCGCTGGCCGTGGGAGGAGGAGTTGCGTATCGCGTCATCACGCCTCCCACGTAATCACGTGAATTGACTGTGAACGCAGTACGTACAAAACAAGGAAGAGCCCCAAAGAGCGCTGAAGAAAACATTCATTGCACAATTGAGAAGGCAGCGAAACAATAAGAAGCGAAGCATGGTGTAAACCGTAAGTTTAAATTAAGTTTATAGAAACGCGAGATACAAGTTTAATGAGAAGACACGAGGTATAAACAAGACTTTGGATCACTTTGTAACGGAGTTAAAATTGCTGTAGCGAGAAACTTTGAAGTGCCAGGTCTTAGCTAACATTAAATAAAGCCGTGGACATCGCAACATCACACAAGAGAGCGGCTCACGTGAATTGACTGAACGCAGAACGTCGGAAACAAAGCACCATGTAAACCTAAAGTTTAAATTAAGTTCATAGACCTACAAAAGGTTGCCATTGATTTGAGGCAAGATTGCTTTTCTCCTGTACAACTATACGTTGCATTCTCAAGAGTGTGCTTGCACAGCTTGGTCATATTACAACCGGAGTGCTGAACTGACAACATGGTATACAAAGAGAACTATAACAATCGTAATATGTATATATATGTAGATATGTATATATATATGTATATATATATATATATATATATATATATATATGTAAATATATATATATATATATATATATATATATATATGTAAATATATATATATGTGTCTGTGTGTGTGTGTGTATGTATGTATTTTATATATATATATATATATATATATATATATATATATATATATATATATATATATATGTATGTGTATATGTGTGTGTGTATGCATGTATGTGTGTATATGTATGTGTATATTTATGTTGATATGTATATATATGTGGATGTGTATATGTATATATATATATATGTATATATGTAGATATGTGTATATGTAGATATGTATATACTAGTCATTTAGCCCGTTACAATAACGGGCGCTAGAACAGTAGTGCATAAACATTAGTAGGAGCAGTCTATATTAAATGGCAAGGGTCTTTGACCTCATTCTTTTTGTTGGTCGTATTTTTCTTTCTTTCAGCCTTTCTTTTGTTGATGTTTACTTGCTGAGCTGACCGTTCTTCGTGGGCTGCCGCCGTGTATTGTGTGTCTAATTTTCTGTGACAGTAATACTGTCTTGTACGGCTCTATTCAATAAGGGCGCGCACAAAAAGGCGCCTTTATTCGCTGCGCCCAATTGAGGTCGCCCTTTTGAGGCTCGCCTTTTTGTGCGTGCCCTTATTGAAGGATGCGTGTGCGCGCCCTTATTGAAGGATACCGTCTTGTACGTCCGCTGGCTTGTACGTCCGTAATATACCTTTAATTTTCTCTGGCGGTAATACAGGCGTGCGCGTCGGTAATATGCCTTTAATCTCCTCTGACAGTAATACTGGCTTGTATGTGGCTGTAATATGCGTCACTGTGTTGTTTACCTTTAATTTCCTCTCGCAGTAATACTGGTTTGTATTTCCGTAAAACGCCTCTAACTTTCTCTGACAGTAATATCGCGAGTCGCACCGTGCCCCTAGCATGCGCATTTCACCAGAAGACACCCACACACGGACACCTGGACGCACATAGGGATTTTATATATATAAATGTATATGTATATATATGTTTATGTGTGTCTCTGTGCGTGTGTGTGTGTGTGTATATATATATATATATATATATATATATATATATATGACAGCAACACTCATAACAATGACAACACAATTACATTGACAATCATGTTACGTTATTTTTAAAATGTTTCTTTTTCATAACCTCTTTAACACACTACTTCTCCGCTGCGAAGTGCGGGTATTTTGCTAGTCTGAAGATATGAAGCAAAAACAAAGAAAAAAAAAAAATAACGTCCAGTAGCAGAAAGTCATTATTGGGTTTAAGCATGTGGTTTCATTTAAAACTACTTCTTACCTACATGACTTTACTTACAGTCACGATCAAAAATATTGTTTCAATATATAGGCTAAATATATTACCAGTTACTTTTACCTTGAACAGCACTGATTTGATTTCTGTTTATAGTGAGGTCCAATGGTCCATCTTGGTCATGAGGTTGTTGAAGGCTGTTTGCAGCAGAATCCAAATGTACACACAAACCATTTCTTGTGTCCTGAATTTGGTGGCTTTTTGAAGCATATTCAATAGCAAATTGACGGATCATCTTTTTCATCAATTCCTGAGCAACAAGGGGTATAGTTGGATCACAGTTCTGAGGAAAGTCTAGATTAGAAGAAAACAAACATAACTGTAATCTTTATTAATATATAAATTATATTAAAATATTGAAACAATGCAAAATATTACATACTGTAAACATTTAGCAATATATAATTATTATGGCTAAGTATGTATCCTCTAAAATGTTAAAATTGTTTAGTTGTCTTCATTTAATCACCTAATGATGATTCACAAAAATTTCCAAAATTCATTCACTATTTACAAAAAAAAAAAAAAAACAGCAGCAGCATGTGTACTTTGACAACTACATAACTTCAATTACATTCAACAAGCCTTCAAAAATTCATTTAGAGAATAACTGACAGTTTGCTTACCGACTTTACTTAATTTACTTTATGATCTGCCTGTAATAAAAATGTAACTGACTAAATTACTAGACAGCACCAGTTTTTAAGATTATAATTAGGAAATAAAACCAAAGACAGTGTCTGCAAAAAAGTATTCACACTCTTAAGTTTTACATTTTTCAGTGTTTCAATTTTTATATAACATTGTATTTAATCTTTGCCATCTTTGGAAAGAAAAAAAATGTCAAAATGGAACACTAAACTCCATAGTTCCATATAAATTAACATTCAAGCATTTAATATATATCTAAAATAAAAAGTCAATGAAAAGCGGAAGATGTCACATTAGTAAAAAGCACTTCAAGGATACACAAATGATCAGCATTCCCCCAAAATAAGGTTAGGTACAAAGAAATAGTGCAACAATGACTACTGAAAACGAACCAATATTTCATACAGAATGTTCAATGAAAATAAAAGTACACCATTTGTTTCTCAATTTCAAAAAAAAAAAAAACAAACCACAGTGGAGCCACACTCTTTTGTATGCCTTTCCAACATCTCAAAAAAAAAAAAAAAAAAAAAAAAAAAAAAAAAAATGTTAACGTCGCAAAGTAGCCCTCTGAAGTACACATCTAAATGTACATTTACATTTTCTTAAACCAGTAGAGGCAATGCAAATGACTTGCTTAGGATAACACAAGTGGAAACTGAACATGCAAAATACACACCACAAAAGAATTCAAGCCGACAGCTCTAGAGTAGTAAAGGAATTAGCAATGTGGTAAAAATGTAAAAGTTTATAAAGACTTTTGACATTTTCAAATGTACTGTTAAATAACTCTCCACTTCTTCGTAGAAGGTTTTGTGAACTGAAGGTATCCTTTGGATTTTTCCAAATTTACTCAGTCAGTCTAGAGGTAGGTACTAGGGTGAAAGACGACTCATAAGACCATACTACTACACTCTATTGCCAATAATACAGGTTTTGTGTTCCTTACTCTCGGTTACGCATCATTGTGTGTTGGTATTGAATGCAAGTGGTTTATTGCATGAATGCACCTCCATAGTTATTTATACTTCAGCTTACAACCATGATTTTTCCTTGCAAATGCAATTTGCTCATGTTTGGCATATGCTGTTTGTTCTACCTCGCAGAATTGCTGTTTGTTGTTCAAAGGAATATTAATATAACCTTATGAATATTCATGTAAATAGTTGTAAGGAAGCGGAAATAGAATTACAGGAAGTCCGTAGTTAGACAGAATGTTTCACGATTAGTCAGTGTTAGTCCCATTCAAGCAAAGCCTGTAAGTATTTTAATTGGATAAGTATATAGCAACGTTATATTGTTTATTTAAAATCGGTAATTATTTGTAATTTGCTTCTTTTAGGTTTCAGTCTAACTTAAAACTGGACCAAGGCACTATCTCCTGACTGAGTCTTTTGTGAAGCAGAGTTTGGCTGCTGTTTAGTTTCTGGTTCAAACACCAGAGACAAGAACAATACACTGTTATTACCTGGACTGTTCCTCTTGACAGATTTGTGCTATTTTTGTGACTGATCCATCAGTATTCTGGCACTGACTGTAAAGCCTTTTAGCTGTCTGATACTGCTTTGAAAACACAGATATCATGCTGTCAGAATATTTTTGTAGCAGACACCGCTAATTCCTAATAATTTTAAAACGATGCTTCTTTCCAGTTGTTTTTGGAATTGTGGTTTAACTCAAAGTTATTATAAGTAACCATCCAATAGAATTTTGATGGCATGGTCAAGTTCTAGGTGTAATCAACTCTTTTCAGGATTAAATAGGTTTAATTTCCTTATGATTGTGGGTGTCATGCGTTTAAACCAAGGATTCAATTAGCTATTCATCTCTACAAGGCTTCTAAGTACTCAGTAATTTCATTTCAAATCATCATACTTTTGGACCTCATCGTTAAGATTTTTTTGGACATATGAGTAACCCATGGAACTGAAATTAAATTGCATTGTCTTGGATCAGTTTTAAGAAGATTTACGCGAACAAAGTTTGAACTTTGGGGGTTGGATTACGACTTTGACTGGCTATATCTCCCTAAATATAAGTTGCGCAGAAATCGTTCTCATATCATTTTGAAACTCTGTATTTTATGTGAATACTATGCTATACCCAAAATTAAAACTTATGATTGATTATAATAAAAAATTGAATAGCAAAAAAAAAACAAAAAAAAAAAAAAAAAAACAGTTTTTTACTAAATAAAGCCAGAGCTAGCAGTGAAAATATATTTTAATATACTGTATTTTAAATGAAATAAAAAGTTAGTTAAAAATGAAGAAAAAAAGACAATAATGCCAAAGTAACTAAAACAAAAGATCAAAGATTATTACTTGACACCAGCCTTATAAAATACTTATCTATGCTGTAGAAAAATAAGAAATCAAGGAGCTGTTAAGACCACTAGATGCAAAACTTGAGTTGCTTGGCAGAACTTTCTGTGCTGGTAAATGTTATAATATTAATAACTGCAAAGAAAGAGTAAAGATATTCAAATGCATAACTTGGAAAAGAAATAATTATAAAACAGTACATTTATTGTGATAAATGTAAACATAATATCATATGTATTATGACCAGTGTTTAGGGCAGTGGTGAATCAAGAGCTTTGTTTTTACTTATGCAAAGCAAGAGAGAATGAGTGATGCTTACTGGCTAGCAGACAGAGGTGCAACACATTCAATGGAAATTCAAATATAAGTAGAGGAGCTATAAAACAAAAATGTTTGGAAAAAAAACTTTATTTGAGATGCATTTTTGAGGCATATCTATTCATGAAATTGCTATCAATTTAAAAAGAAAAACAAACTTTCTGTACAAAAACGCTGTCTGTTGCGTCATCACACTCACAGGTTATGTGTGAGCGTGCGTACGTGTTATTTCTGTATCTGATACACGGAAAACGCTGTACGCTCAGGAGTCTGCACGTACCCGTATTTATTCAATTGTTTGTTGACTTTGTGTGCGTCTGTTTGATGCAAGATACGCTTTGCGGTTTATTTTATTAGAAATAATTTTCTGCAAGTACTGATAAAGCTCGTAGCGTTGTTTTACTAACAAGTTCAGATAACCCTTTATGTCAAAGTGTGTTCAGTTTAACGTTCAAAACTGTATAAGTACATTCAAAAACGTTGCTTCTTTATTAATATATAAGAGCTTCAAGAAAACAGACTTGGTAATACAGTAATCCCTCCTCCATCGCGGGGGTTGCGTTCCAGAGCCACCCGCGAAATAAGAAAATCCGCGAAGTAGAAACCATATGTTTATATGGTTATTTTTATATTGTCATGCTTGGGTCACAGATTTGCGCAGAAACACAGGTGGTTGTAGAGAGACAGGAACGTTATTCAAACACTGCAAACAAACATTTGTCTCTTTTTCAAAAGTTTAAACTGTGCTCCATGACAAGACAGAGATGACAGTTCTGTCTCACAATTAAAAGAATGCAAACATATCTCTTCAAAGGAGTGCGCGTCAGGAGCACTGAATGTCAGAAAGTGAGAGAAAACCAAACAAATCAATAGGGCTGTTTGTTTTTAAGTATGCGAAGCACCGCCGGTACAAAGCTGTTGAAGGCGGCAGCTCACACCCCCTCCGTCAGGAGCAGAGAGAGAGAGAGAGAGGGAGCCAGAGGAAAATAAACAGTGAAAAATCAATACGTGTCCTTTGAGCTTTTAAGTATGCGAAGCACCGTGCAGCATACTTAAAAGCTGCACACAGAAGGTAGCAACGTGAAGATAATCTTTCAGCATTTTTAGACGAGCGTCCGTATCGTCTAGGTGTGCGAACAGCCCCCCTGCTCACACCCCCTACGTCAGGATCACAGATAGCGCAAGTGAGAGAGAAAGAAAAGTAAGCTGGGTAGCTTCTCAGCCATCTGCCAATAGCGTCCCTTGTATGAAATCAACTGGGCAAACCAACTGAGGAAGCATGTACCAGAAATTAAAAGACCCATTGTCCTCAGAAACCCGCGAAGCAGCGAAAAATCTGCGATATATATTTAAATATGCTTACATATAAAATCCGCGATGGAGTGAAGCCGCGAAAGGCGAAGCGCGATATAGCGAGGGATCACTGTAGTTGCTTAAGTAGTGATTTGTCTGAATCTGTACAGTGCTAACGTATTTGTTAAGTTTTATTTAGCGCCTTTTGCCAACGACAGCTAGCGCTCTTAATTTCTGCTGCCATCTACTGACCTTTTTGGGCATTACCTATTTTAGCATTCTCTGAGCCTTTATTTTGTGAGTTATTTTATGTTATTGTATTTGTTGTTTCAGAAACCACACAAATATTTGTCTGCAAATAAACATTTAGCTCTACAAAGCCATTGCAACAATTCCTTCTTTTGCAACGTTCAGCAGTTAATTGAGATCTTTCTACCTTAATTCTGGTCTGCCTCATCCTACTTATCAGGGATTAGGATTTGGTGCCACAGACACACACCAGTCTGACGCATGCACTGTTTAACAGTTTCCTTGGCAAATATTTTGCATTGTGATAAAAAATACCAGATTTTGGACTTTATATAGAAAACATCAACAAATGGCAAAAAGGTAGTTGGTCATTTTAAACATCTGAAATTAGGTAATTCTCACAAAACAAGAACTATGTATGCAGTCAAAAATGCTTCAACAAGAGGTTGCCACTAGATAACAGCACATTCAATATGCTGTGAAAGTCTGCTGGAGAAGGACTCCTTAGGACTTGTGCTGTTGATTTTGAGTTTAATGCAACTCTAATGTCTAATCAATAGGGGTTTAGGAGAACATAATCACACTCCTTGCCCTATCTAAATAAATGACAAAAGAAAATTGCCAATCTGAAGCCTTGGCTTCTAATGCGATTCTCTCAGTTAATGCATTAAAGCCAGATTCTGCGATAACGTATACTTGGAATGACAGCATAGATGACTGGGTGTTAGTGGCATGCATTTGAAAATCATCCCAGATTCTTCACATACATTAATTTTCCTAAAGGCAAGGCGGCAGTATTTTGAATAGTGGACTGAGTAAAACATTATCTGTATTTGCACTTTTGTTTCTTCGTTTAATAAAGCAATAAAATACTGTCAAGCAAAATATATAAAGTAGCCATTTGCATTTGAAAATGTAGTTAACAGTAGAAAAGTAAAAGTATGTCATCTGCAGACTTTCAGTGCTATTTGGGAGCAGCCATTTGGCTATATGTCAAATTGGCCATATGTCAATCACAAAAGTTTACAGGTCATTGCAATTGAGGCTCTGTGGGTTTGGTGTGAGTCACTGGTATGCATGCTTTAACTGTCAATATTGAGTAGAATAAACTGATCCTTACTTCTTGGCAGCCACATGCTGGGTTTTATATAAGGCAGCGTTTCTCAACTACCAGAATGCACCGACAGAGGTTCATGGGTTGCCATTGTTGGTTAGCAAGTGAGTTGCCTAAGCCACTGTTTCTCAACCATTGGATTGTTCTTGGTATGTGAGTGGGTTACCTAAATGATTGGCAGCACCGCATGATATATTTCCCTATTTGTATGTAAGCTTTGGAGCATCCCACATCGCACTGGTTTCATCAAGGGTCAGCTTTTCAATTGCTGCTAATGGATCGCCAATGAATATAAAAAATGGTAAAACTGGGGTGTGGGAGCATAATGTTTGAGAAACACTGGTTTAAGGATGGCAGTGCATGCTGAATACATAAAAATCGGCCATGTTGAGCAACGGCAATCAAAACGTACCTTAAAAGGCTCCCCAAGAGTCCAAAAAAATGAGAGAACCTTGGAAATAATAATATAGTAACATTTATTATTGTGGCTCGGTTTTTTTACAATTTCCAGAACAATATTTCCCTGTTGTTTTTCTATGGCCCAATGCCATCAGTACAATCGCCTCATCTTGGTCAGCCATAAAGCAGCGCATGACTGTATTCTGAAAAAATACTCAAGTACAGTGACCAAGTATTTCTACTTCCTTACTATACAACATTGATTGAATAGTTACAGGAGTTGTGTTGTTATTGTTCTTCATACTTGAAGCAGGTTTTGGTCACAAAATGTAGATGCAGCACACGAAGACTGGACACAGATGCGGTTAAAAAATATTATGGAATCAGAATGCCAAAATTTCCATTCCTAAACCTATGTTGCTTGTTATTTATAATATTTCATACTAATAGTCTTCTAGTTTAGTTCTGACTTAAACTTTCATAATTTTAAAGTACTTGTTACAGAGTTAATTCTTGATGGATTTGGATCACATTTGTTAATTTCTACTAACCTGGCTGGTGTTCTCTCTCTGAACTATGCTACCTAAAACTGACAACCAGTATACTTCATTAACTTCAGCACTACTGGTAAACTTTCATCAGGTACAGGAATTTTGATAATTTTAAACAACGATGAAAAGGTGGTATCTTTTAATAATGCTGTTTACAGATCTAAAAGTCAAAATTTTTGAATGGTTGGAAAAACGTGACAGGTTACTTGAATCTGCACCCAAATCCCACCCTTTGTCCCCATCCTCAAGACATATTTTTCTTTTGCTATCCAGGTCATGTCATGTTATCTTACAAGATGAGTCAAATCACAGCAAAGAGAGTTTCCACACTGGTATAGGGCAGTGATTTCCAGCCTTGGGACATATCAAAACAGTGGCACAAATTTACTTTGACAGAAGCAACTATGACATTTATTTAATAAAAAAGTAAATTAGTAAGAACAGCAATCTAAAGCAGCAATTTAGTTATTTCTATTTATTTTTGCTTAGACTGTGTTTTATTAAAAAGAAACTCATTTTCAGCTGATAGGTCCCAGAGATAAGAACGGTTAAAATATTTTTCCGAAACAACTCAAATCTTCGTTGGAGACAAACAGCTTTCAAGGCTTCCTGTTTGTGAAAACAAAGCCTCTAGTGCCAGTAGGTGGACATGCGCAGCTGCTGAATGTGCAAAACAAGGAAAATGTTCAGTGGTAATAGAGGCAAGGTTTTGAAAATTACAGAATACAGATGTGTACTTACCAAGGCCAGGGAGAAAATTTATCCAATTGTACTTTATGAAGCAGTGTCACTCAAATGATTTTCTAGTTTTTTAGCGGAGGAAGCAACACTCGTTTCTGCTATTTATATTTAACATGCCATTGGAAAGACTGAGAAATAGCTGCAAGCAAGGCATTAACTGACTCCTTACTACATTAGGCATCTGTTGTAGACAGCAATGACAAAAGCAGTGAGAGTTACCATAAAGTCCAATCATACCACCATTAGTAGTTGATTAAAATTGGAAGGCGCACATTGGGATGGTGGTATAGATATTTAAAAAAAAAAAGAAAATACAATTTTTGCCCCACTAAATCCGAAATCTAGAACTGTGCAATGTCTTTGAATTTCACATTGGCATTTCAAAACATCACCAATGTTCAATATCATTGGGAGGGCATGGCTGGAGAGATGCTTGTGGATTATGAATAATGAGCTGCTCAACCCATATTCCACAGAAAGCATCTACACTGGGCGGCTGGGTGAGGAGGGGGGCCAGTGGGTGCACAGGTGTTTCAGACTGGGATGCAGGAGCTAGTTTTGTTGTTTCAAGTAGTGGTATTTGGTAATGTTACCACAGTGACTTCAAAAGGCGATTCATTCCATGTTTAATGAAAATTGCTACAAATCACAATGTGGGGGCTGCTGGCACCGGCCCACTTTAAGTATTGCCTATAAGACCAAACAAGAACCACCAGGTCACCACTTTCCTTTGCCATCACCCAAATCTCAGTGCATAAGTTATGAAATAAATAACACAACGACAAGCTCCGGTTGCCCTGGGATTCTGTCCAGGATAAGTGGGTTAGAAAAATGGAAGGCAAACGAAAAACATTGTAACATCATTGACAAGTTGCATTACCCTATGGATAAGTCACCCAAAGTATAAGGTGACATTACATCACGCAAATCAGGGGACCATGTAAAAGGTACAAACCTGCAAAAGTGACAAAAGAACTCCAACTTCTGTAGCTACAGTGAGAAATTATTTTAAGGAAGACGATCTATCTAAAACAGTAATGTAAATAGCAAGAAACCATGGGCATTTGGAGTCTGTCAGTACTGCAGCAGCGAAGTGCTGCAAATATGTCTGCGCTCCTCCCATTCAAACTTTGTGAGTGATGCCGTAATCAGGCTGCCTTCCCTCAGCTATAGCACTCTCCTGGTAAACTAGCACAGCACAGGAATTTTGCATGATTCCAGCTATGAATTAGTGCCTGACAGCTTTCCTGTGAGGTGTGTGAGATTTAAAAAAATAAATAAATAAAAATAAGTGACAGCTGCAGTTGACATATTGAAGACATTTCCTCAAATATTTGGAGCCAATCAATTTTTAATTTACACTGATGATATGTCCAGCTGATCAGCAATAGATGATATGCTCATGCCTACTACTTCCTTATAACTTTATTTATATTTGGAATTTCTCTATCAGGGTTTTTTTTTTTTTTGCTAAATCAAAGGCTACTATCAGTGTTTTTCAGATTTATTATTTCATGTACATAGAACAAGTACATTTTAACTATTCCTACAGAAGTGGAACAAATAACTGGACGTGCTCTCTTTTATCGTCTTCTTCAAAGATTGCAGGGGGACAGTTTCAGAGGCAAGGGGTTCTGAACTGTGAGAAGTGTCAGTGGGTTTAAGGCAAAAAGAAAAAATGGTGTTTACCAGCACACTTCAAGCACTAGACTGTGGAAAGTATCAGCATGCACTTATTTTCTTTTGGCTGTACTCTGTCCAGACATTATAATTGTCATTGGGTTTGTAGTACTTTATTTTCCTTATTTTTCACATTTATGCATTATTTTTAATTGCTCATTTGTTTAACTCATGCAAAATGTATATGTGAGCATGTAGCAGTGCTACGATGAATTAAGAACTAAAAATCCCGGTAGTGGCCCTGATTGGACATCTATGAGATCAGATGGTGAGTGCTTTAAATGGAAGCTTACTGGATAAAGCAGGGGAAGTTTGTGTCCGAATTCACCTGTTTGTCCTATCAGCAATATCACCACCTGTGGATTATCGTTTTGTATTGTAGTATCGCACAACTGTATTGACGTATGGACTTGTCTTGTGCGAGTTGTGCTTTGGATTGGTCATTGTGCTTTATCAGAGGAGCGCTCCCAAATCTCACCACCCCGTCAATACATCAGGAATTCTGGTAGGACTGTTTACATATTACTTACAGCAAGTTGTTCTCTGGATTGTCATTTCTCCTTCATCTGTTGCCGCTGCATTTGGACTGCATTATGGACTTTGTCGCACGTGTTTATTGATTGATATTTATTGTTGTGGAGTTGTGTTATTATTTATTATCGCCATATACACGCTAGCTTAAGATGATATGTACTGGTGTTCTTTTTGCTTTTAACAGTGGATTGCTCCTTGCCACTCTCCCATAAATCTGTAAGTGGTGAAGCACCTGTATAAATAGCTGTTATATACTTAGTCTCCCCAGTTTCAGCCACTGCTCAGAGTTATCACAGAACTCTTCATGGTCTCTCTCACTAATCTAGTTTTTGTGGACGTCCTGTTCTGTTTTAAAGCTCTGCCATACTTTTTCCATTTTTTAATGATTGACTTAACTAGAAACCAAGTAATATTCAGAGATCAATTGAAACCCTTTGACTACTGTATGGGCACCAGTGTGGTATCTATTATTTCTGATCAATGTTCCATGAGACATATTTATTATATCATTTTTCCAATAAAACTATGCTTATTAAAAAAAAAAATTACCTTCTAAGGCAACTTAATGATTGCCAAATATTATGCTCTTTAAAGTTTTAGTTTATGTGTAGATCTGTTTAAAAAAACATTTAGGAGTTTAGTGATTTTCAAATTCAATTACATTTTTAATATAACATTTTATGAAACCAAGCTGCTCATGTTCACATATTGAATCTCTAGTGTGAATCTGCTCCTCTGGACAGTTGGGTTTCTGATCATTTACTTGAAATGGATAAAGGACTTAAATAACCTAGATCATTAAGAAATTAGACAGCTGACTGAGGCAAAGTATGAACGAATAGAAAAAATATCTTTGGTGGGATACAGTTGAAGTAGTCGCTATCTCAAATTTATCATGACCTACCACCTGCCTGCTATTTTATGTCATAAAATGTCTAATTTTGGTATAACAGACATGCCTTTCAAAGGTTGAGGCCTTTTGATAAATGTAACAAAAATTCAGAGCATTTTATTGCATTTTAAACATATCAAATTAAGGACATAGAAGATGATCTACTGACGATAATTGCAGACGGTGACACAATGTTTTAATTATGTTCTCTTCAGGCTATATGTGGTTAAAAATAGAAAAAATTAACCAATTTGTTCAACAATTAGGTATTTAGGTTAGTGGGTTGCTAATCAAAACACATTCCTCCTTTGAAGAACAATGATAGAAGGCACAATCTCTAACAGTGCTACTATTATTGAGATGTTAAATAAAGAATTGAGCATATTTTAACTTTATCTACACTCGGATAATATTTTTGTATGTTGTTGTGTGTTGAAATAGAAGCTTTTTATCGCAAATTCTGGCCAATATTTAAGTTTATGTCAGTCTGAGTTTAAGCTGTGTTTATGTTTTGGGATGGAGAAGGGAATCAACTGGGGTTTTCACTGAAAACTAATGGAAATTAGGAACGCCAGATGCATATTAGGTAAGCAAACCTGTTAAACTTCCATAGCCAGGGGATACACCCAGGCGTTTAGAACTGTGAGATGACCCTGAACAGTCCTAAGGTCACCACTGCCTCAATCTCTCTCAAACCCTATAAAAGTGAGACAGATAAATCTGGTTGTCTGCAGACAAACCGAAATGTCAGCCTAACCTTTTAAAGTCTAAATCCCTGACCACAACAAACTGAATGAACAAGAATCAACAGGGAAAAATATGGAAGATGTGCCAACATCAACACTAGAATTACTAGAGTCTACGAAGATCCGGCCCACCTTAAAACCATTCGCACCTCTCCGCCAGCGTCCTTTGTCCTCTAAATGTGCTGATAAAAACAATCTGCAAGCAGCCGGCTATTCCATCCCCCCACCGACTTAGAACATGGCACAAGCATCTCCCAGCTAATGCCTTGATTGATTATCTGGGAGTTAAGTGGAGTTTTAGAGTGGAAATAATAGATCATTATTTGGAAGACACGCATTTCATGTGTGTTCCGTTTCTACAGTAATCTGTGTAAACACATTGTTAAAACAGAAACGTTTTCATATTTTAGTAGTAAATGTTACAAAATGTAGGCATAAACTATAGAATGTGTGAAGCAGCATGAAGTCCAAACATCAAATATACACTTTCACAAAAGGTTCAAGAACAATACAACAGCTTCCGTGGTGTAGCGGTAAGATTTGCTGTCTCAGAGCGCAGCAGGCTTACTGTCCATCAGAGACCTGAGTTCGATTCCCCGTTGAGGAAAAGTGTTCTTTTTTTTTTTCTTTTTAACCTCAAACTGACATAAAATTTATAAATTGGTATGCACTATCAGTTAATGAGATCGTTATATTTTCATGTGGGATGCTCCTTTTAAAATATTTTTTAACAATTGAGACTGCAATTAACATGAACAAGTGTCCTTATAACTTATTTTTAAGATCCATAACACACAGACAGACAGAGCACTGCGTAATAGAGAGACAGACAGGCAGAAAAGTCACTAGATATATAAATAAACAGGGAAGGCACATGTACTGAAAGAAAAAAAAAAAGATCAACATGTGTGTTGATCCTGCTGCAGTAAATAAGCTCACGCGATCTAACATCCCCCCACCCCCCGATCTGACTAAATAACAGCGCAAGTACAGACGCAAACCAAGTGTATGCGTGTACAGTATAATATTAACAAAAAGAGCAGCTTACTACTGAAAACAGCAAATATAGGAGTGAGTGGGCATCGAACCGGGGACTCTTGATCACACTTGGTTTGCGTCTGTATTTGCGCGGTTTCTTAGAGTCAGATCGGGGGTGGGGTGGGGGATGTTAGAGCACGTGAGCTTATTCAGTGCTGCAGGATCAACGTACATGTTGATCTTTTTTTTCTTTCAGTAATAGCGCCAGCATAAATCCACACCCTATCTGAGGCTGTTCGTTTTCAAATAATATTGCATTAGTGCGATGATGTTTTCACATATATTGTCTCTTTCTTTCAGGTGTGTAATAGGAACCACAGCATAGAGAGAAGCGCGTACATTGTAACAGGTACACACGTTGTAAATGTAGGAAAGACGATCCTTGCATGTGTGTGAACAGTTAACATTTGAATCTGATGATTGCATATAGCACTGAACTTACTGCTCTGTACTATTCTATCCTCTGCATGTCCTGGAGTACAAAAGAAACAGCATACAGCAACATGTGGGGACTGGCAAAATCGGGGGGAAAAAAAAACACACAGTCACTGATTACAAACCACAAGATGTTATGCGAATGAATATGAATAATATGAATAATGTTGCATCCGTGCCACAAAGTTTTCTGAAATGTACTATACAGGTCATAAAACGAATAATTCCAGGTATCATATATACCTACGTCTGTGTTTGTTTTTTTGACATCATACACCATAAGGTGCACACTAATTCAGCATGAGCAGGAACACAATAAAACTGAATAAAAAAAAAAATCAAGTGACGGTGAGATATGAAGAAGGCAGATTCGCCAGCGTTTGTGTGTCAGCTTTAATCCCTCCAGATGAGAGAATGTCCAGTTCCATTGTCTCAAAACACCACTCACATCTCCACTTACTCCATTTCAAATGAAAAATAACAGCATCAGATCCCTTTGGGGGGTGGTAGTATGTATCGTGATTTAGAGAGAAAAAAAGTTTAAAAAAACGGTAACTTTTACAAGTCCTATAAACACACACCGTGTGTTACAGACACAAACCAAATGTATGTGTGTACTGTATAATAACAAAAGGAGCAGCTCACTACTGAAAATGGCAAATATAGGAGTGAGTGGGGATCGAACCGGGGACTCTTGATTACAAGTCAGCAAATCTTATTACTATGCCAATGAAGCTGTTGTCTATTCCTTGAATCTTTTGTGAAAGTGTTTACTTGATCTTTGGACTTCAGGCTTCATACATTATGTAGTTTATGCCTACATTTTATCATTTATTACTAAAATATGAAAAACGTTTCTGTTTTAAAAATGTGTTTACACAGATTACTGTAGAAACGGAACACACATGAAATGCGTGTGTTCCAAATAGCGATCTATTATTTCCACTCTAAAACTCCAGCACTTCTGCCACTCCCAGATAATCAAACAAGGCATGAGCTGGAAAAACTTAGTGAATGTTCTGTGGCGGTGGGGGATGGAATAGCCGGCTGCTTGCTGCTCGTCTTAAACGGCACATTTAGAAGACAAAAGAGAGGTGAGAACGGTTTTAAGGTGGGCCGGATCTATGAGTTTTTTCGTAGACTCTGGTAATTCTAGTGTTAAGAGGCCAAGTGTATCTGTTAGCTTTTACCTAAGCTGCTACCAAAACAGAGTTCATTAGTATATAGAGGGTAGAAAACTTGACAGAGACTTTGAAATACACTCAGAAGGCTGGAATGCAAAGTGCATGCCTGTGGAAAAGGGGTGCAGAGGTTTTGGGAAGTAGAAGGAGTAGAGCCATATACTGTAAAACAGTACAGAGGCTGCAGACAAAGCCTCCAGGTGGCTCTGTATCAAGAGAGCATATCCAAAGGAGATTGCTGCTAAGGCTTGATCAGAAGTGGTCAACATGGTAACACACAACAAATAAGAACACTTGTACAGATAGTCTACAAGAACCCTACAGGAATGTCTCGAGTTTTCTGAACTGTTTTTTCTGTGGATGAAGTCCATGTTAATAATTCTACAGTAAAATACAAGCTGAAGAGCCGAGGCTTTCATTTGGAAAATTATCCATGTGAGGACCTTTAATTTGACTTTAGATTTCTGGAAGGAAAAAAATAAAAATATTTTCAGCCAAAGACATGTGTCCTTCTGGATGAAGCAAAAATTTCACATTTTGTAAAAATGCAGCATTATTTAATACCAACAATCACAAACCCCCTCTCAAAGTATGGTAGGTTTATAGTTTATTTTACCCATATAATGCTCTGCATGTGAGATCCATCTTGAGCACTGACTCTGTTTAATCACTCTGTTCTCAGAATAGACTAGCAAAACAATCTAACCAGCTGAGCTAAATCTTAAAGAAAATAAAGGGAGATTAAAATCCTATACATTATATATGTTTCTTTATACATTAAAGTTTTTGTTTCATTACTGTGCCCATAAGAAATTGTTAACTGGAGAGAAACAGCAGAAATAGAGAGGGCCACCTTTGGCATAATACTGAGCACTTAGATTTTTAAGCATATTATTAAAAAATAGTGTTTTGTTATAAAGAATTCAATGCAGAAAAGAGCATTTTGAGCAATCTCTAGTGAAATATTGCGTCTTAGGTGGTCATGGGAACCTAACCCCTTATTTCCCATAGGTTAACATTAACATGTGAGCTTTTAAGTTTTGGACAGTTTCCTACAAACAGTACCCCCTGCAAAAAATAATACACACACACACTGTATGCACATATATACATATACATGCATACAGTATATACATATAAATATATAAACTGTATATACAATATGTACATTTTTTTCCAGTATTCTAATTAATTTGGATTAAATATGTTTTGTGATAACAGTTCCTGTAAAATAAACAATAGCTGTTCATTACCATTACACATTATTGTCAGCTTTCAGGTAAGATAGTTTGTGACCAGGATTGCACATGGCCAACAAAGGCTTCATGAATATAGCAATACCAGGCACTACTATAGGAAGTTGCAATCTTGTGTCCTATGAGCCTATTGAAGGCTTCATTTATCTAACTTCCAGAGGCCTATTAACTGAACAGCCAAGACAAAACTGGGGAAAAAAAGTTCAACAGGTAGATGCTAAAAAAAGCAAACAGGCATATACAGAAGCTGAAAACAGGAGTGCTTTCTGGCACTGGAACCGCAGGTAACTGGAGAGGCCAGATATGCTTACGTTTATTCCTTTGCACCCATTCATTTTTATTTAGTGTTTTCTCTGCATTAATCCCAATCAGCAGTTGTTTTAGTTCTCAAGGACAACTTTGCAGTTATTTTTATTACTCATGTGTTGCTCTGAGCGCAGAGGATTGCAATTAGGGATTCCTCTTATTCCAATTAATTTAAAATTGTTAAATCCACCAGTAATTTCCCCACTTATAAATAATCTTCATGTATAATAAAACTTAGATCTTCCTTCTTACAATATTAACCAAACACAGCTCCAAACCCACTGCTCTGAAAAAACTTTTTTTAATGTTGTGCTTACACTAAGTTCCATGTGTATTTATAGAGTAATCACAGCAACAGAATATAAGTTATTTAAAGTGGACACAGTAGACAAAAGAGACACTTAAAATATTAAGATGTTTTTTCAATAAATATACTAAAATTAACACATTTATGGAGTGTGGCTTCAGTCAACAGCATTATGAGCAGAGTGATATTGTCTTTCACCTTAAGACTGACTATACATGGCACCTATTTCTAAACTGAACCAGATGTATGCTGGATGTACAGGCAAAGCAAAGTAATTGGATTTTCCAAACACACAAAAAAAATGCTGGTCAGTACAAAGCACTGCACAAAAATCTAGATTAAATGTGCACATGAAAATTCTTAAAGCTTTTCCTCCTTCAAATTGATCACTGACATATGAAACAGTATACAACATAAGTTTAAATCTAAAAATTTAATGATGCATATATGACATTAAAACAGTTAACCTTTTAACTTTCATTAATATAAAATTCTGGGAGTCCAAGGTTTTATCTCAGAAAAATAAAAAGATATTTAAATTTAAACAATATATGAAGTGGGTATTTGGTGAACTACTGTTCTTCAAAAGAAAGAGGGTAATGTAGGAAAACAATGCTTAAGGTTTTGCTTGACAAAAAAACTGCATATTTCAGTTTGTTATAAATATTTTACCTTTCTTTCGAAAGATTGCATGAAGAAATTTGTCTGCTTGGCATTGAATTTGCTCAGTGTTAGACTGGCCCTGAGATGGAGATTCGTCTGAAGTTGACTGTAATGAACCAAGTGGGGGGATATAATCCTGTTAAATGTAACAAAAATAAAAAAATAAATAAAAAAAAATATCACTCATTTCAAAAAACACCTAATTGCACAGAAAGATAGACTTTCACTTTATTCACTGTTAGGTCCAATTAAAGAGAATTATTACAGCAGTAAGAAAGATGCACAGGATTAAAAGGCAGGTTCAAATGATGAACAAAAAAAAAAGTGAACAACTTTATAAAGCAGTCATGCAACTTGTGTGTATGGTGGTAGAGGTTAAATTATAAAGATAGCTCACAAGACTACATGGTGCAGTAAGGTAACATACACAGTATATTTATTCACGCAACAACACAGTAATGGTTGACGGAGTACATTTAAAAATTTGATATTTTTGATACTTAACAGTACATCTGCAAAAAAAATGCAGTACATTTGAGATTATTAAAAATTATTAAAATGACTTAATTTTTAAGCCCTTTCAAACACAAAATACAACTTACTTTTATTTTCTAATGTAGAGAAACTCACATATACATTAATTGTACATTAGAAAAGAAATTCTTCAAGTATATAGTATCTTTCAGATACAGTATTTACAATTTCTTCCTTGCATTTGCTTTTGCTCACTACAAATCCTAACTTAACTGGGATCTGCAACCTTTGAAGCCTAAATAGCTCTGTTAGTATTACACCTATTTGGGATGTATAATAACTTTGTTTGCCAGATATTCCAGTTTTCACAGATACCAAAGTTGAATATAACATTCACAAACACTTTGTGGGCAAAGGATTGTGATGCTTATCTGGGTAGCATCGAGAGCACTGACTACAGGGAAGAAACAACTCTAGACTGAGCATAAACCCATTGCAGGACTCTCATATACACATGCACACACAAGCAAACACTGGGAGTAAAGCCAGACTACCGAGAGGAAACCTCACTTAGACAAAGGCCCACTGACTCATTCAAACCCAGAATGCTGAATTAGTAAGGCAGGAGCACTACCCATTGTCCCATCCAGTAAAGAGATACAGTATTTTATAATAAAAATAATTAGTGTTCAAATTTTTAACTTTAGAAATGTTACAGCAATAAAGAAACGTGTTCTTTTATGTAGGAGATACCTAAAATGGTTATGAATTAAGTTGTTAAGATACAAGTATATAAAAGTCAGGTCAGGCTCCGGTTGTAGTGCATACTGGTACAGCGTGTTGCCACACCCACCACCCAATGAAACCGCTCGAGATCCTGGTTGGCAAGCTCCAAGGCAGACATGTAGTCCAGTCCCACCCTCCAGAAATGAAAAATCTACCTGCCACATCCAGGTGTTATTTGGGTGTCCCCTTGGCTTGGTCCAGCCGCCCTGTGAGCTGGATCATTCTCAGGGATTCACACCAAATGGCCGTGGTGCAGCAACTGATGCTCCCTCACAATGCAGGTAACATGGCTCTTTCGGGATTCCATGAGCAACTGCTCGTTCAACAGTCAAACCAGCGGTACCCAAGGATTCTCCGCAGAGACACAGTACCAAAGGAGTCCAGTCTTCATCTCAGGTCATGGAATAGTGTCCATGTCTCGCAGCCATATAGCAAAATAGTAAGTACTAGGACTCTAAAGACCACTCCATCACCTGCCCTGAGTGCGACTCTCAGAGGAACAGATTTGGACATGCATAATGCTTTGATTGCCCTGTAAGCAGGAGGTGGGTCACTAGACCATAGTTGGTGTGTCACTTGCTCACAGATTCCTTAAACAAACTCCTCCTTATCTGCCTGTCTTTCTCAGTTCCCAGTACAAACCAGAGTTGCCATCAAGCCGAGAGCGGCAGCTCCTCTCAATGATATCCAAAGAGTTCTGAGAGATGGAACACCTCCTTCTGGGAACACCGGCAACACCAACACAAACTCCTCAGCAACCTTCAGGGTCTTGTCACAGAAAGTCTTCCACGTCACATTGGGATAGGCAGTCACACCCAAGCCTGCAAGTTCCTCACACTATCTTTGTGCAAACTCATTAGAAACTGCATGATCTTGGAGTATGGCCAGGTTCAGTCTCATTCTCCTAGTAGGTGAAAGCCTACTGGACCTAAGCTGGATCTTCGGAATAGAAACAAATCTGAGGTCAGAATTCACAAACTGGGCACTTTTGTAAGACCCTGCAGTTCTGTAGGAGCCTCCAGTGTCCGCCCACACGGATTTAATCAGTCTCCTTTACTGCACCACTGGTGGTGGAGCACAAAGTCCAATGATGCAGCTCAGGGTGCTGGAATCAGGAGCCAATGACAATTCTCATAGCTATGCCTGTCAGTGCTAGTGGTCACACTGAAGTCACCCATGACCAGAGTGTCACCATGCAGACACCCATCAACTACCAAGTGAAGATGCAAATAGAATATCTCCCTCACCGAGACATCATGCACTGCGGTCGGAGCATACACTTAGGCAACAGACAAGCCACGCAGAGAGTGCCTTAATCCGAGTCTCATAATACGCTCGTTGAAAGGAGTGACATTGAACACCATCGGAAGGAGCGGACCCGTAATAGCAATGGCTACTTCCAAAGTATGACAGCCATCAGAGCAACCAGAACAATCATATGTGTACCTACTTACAGAGATCTGTCCAGTCCCAGGTCTGCATACCTCAGAGTGCCACCAATGAAATACTGAGTTTACAAAACTCCTGCAACGGCAAAGGAAGATGATCATCATGCTGGAGAGAAAGACATTCTATGCGCTTACTGGGATGGGCCACCTCACACTGGGACTCACATCAGCACCACATCAGTGCTGATCCCCCAACAAGCCTGACCTTGTTGGCTCTCTGGCAGTTTTGTCCAGGTATGCCCTGTAAATAATGCGAAACCTCCCGCTTGAAAGACTTATGATTTCGTAAAGCAGCAGGTGGTTCTTCGTACTACTATAAGCTCCCTAGCCTAGTGGCGTCAGTTCCAGCTGTGGCAGATCTATCCTAACCGCCCCATCCATGAACAGCTGAAGGATCTACTACAACTTATCCAAAGCTAGTTTTGTGAAGACTCCGTCGAACACTTAATAGAAAAAGGCTGCTGTTAATGCAGTGTCGTCTGCTAGAGGTGAAGACCTCCGTGATGAGATGCTTCAGAACAATGTTGACTCGCTGATCGATTTAGCCCATAGACTGGAAAGTGCCCAGTACTTGAAGTCAGAGCAGCTACCCTAATCTGGCTCCTACTACCCTGCAACCCTCTCGGCCTCGTCCGCTGGGCAATCTCTGCAGCTTCTTACCTCAGCCTCATGTCCTTTCCTTACCCTGGAGAAGCGTTCTCCACCTTACTCTTGCCGAGTTGCAAAACATTGCTAACGGAGGGAATTTTGCAGCTGGGATTGAGTGCAGGTGCTTCCTCTATGGCCAGACTGAATGTCTGGCTAAGGAGTGCCACCTCTCCGCTGCACAGTCCAAGGAGATCAGCTTACCGGAGATGTGTTGCTCTCAGGTCCCCTCTAAAACCTTGAAGAAAGATGGTTTTAGTGTCTCTGTCACCTTGGCCAGGCACAAGATTCCTGCCCAAATAGACATTGGTAGTGACCGGATGTGACTGGCTTCGGGAGACCCCCTGCTTTGGCACAGAGACAGAGAGTGAGCATTTGATGTGTTTATGGTAATATTAAGGAATATGAGACTGATTGAGATGACACTTTGAAGTATGGAGTGCCATATCCGACTTCTGTCCCTGGACCTTCTTGGTTAGGGTTAAGAAGATAAATGCCTTTTTACCGCAGGTCTCGGCTGACTAAAAAGCACATGGCTCTTTACTAGTAGGGGAGGGGCTTGTAGCTGATAGAGTTGGTCAGGAAACTGGCTTGGAAACTAAACCTGATCTGTGCAGTTAGGATGGGCGGGGGGGGGGGGGGGGGGGGGGGGGGTTTGGGTGGAATTCCTTATTGGATTTCCTCGAACAGCTGTCTGGTCATTCAAACTCTTTAGATGGGACCACTGCTCCAGCCCCTATGGAGGCATCAGCTGGTGAGCAGATGGGGTTTACATGCTTGCAATTAGCTGACAGCACCCCGGAGTTTGCATTTAAACAAGCTCATGCTGCGAATGATTCCTACTATAAGAAGCTTGACCATACCTTTTGGATAAAAGCAACTTACTTTATCGGGTGATTTTCCGATTTCATAGGTGGCAGTATGAATGAACAGCTTATCACAGAGAGCTTCCATTGAAGATAGCTCATACACATATCTTGGGCAGCCATCTGGGTCCTTAGAAAACTATGGACCGCAACTTGAAACAGTTCTAATTGACTGGATATGGGGCAGATAGGTCAAGCAGGCTCAGAGACCTTCTAGGGCACCCCTTTCACCAATGCCCACTTTAGATGTTCCCTTCCAGTGAGATGTATATTGTTGGCCCACTCCCTAAGAGTAACAATGGTTATCAGTATATACTTGTGCTGGTTGCTTATTCGAAACAGTATACTGAAATGACTGTTCTGCGGAAGGCCAACTTGCCAACTGATGCAAGGGCTGTAAATCTGTGCGAGATCTTTACTCGTACTGGCATTCCTCTAGAAATTTTAACTGACCAAGGTACGCCATTTAAACTAAATGAAACCATTAAACGATGACCTTGCCATTAAAAAATTGAGCACCACTGTTTACCATTCTCAGACGAAGCAATTTAAAAAGACTTTAAAGTAGATGATCAGGCATGTGGCCCAAGATGACCCAACATGCTGAGGATTCCTCTTGTTCCTCTTGTTCGCAGTTTGAGAATGCACTCAGGTTTCTACCGTTTGAGTTACTGTTTGCCAGGCGTCTACAGGGCATCTTGGATATTATTTGTGAAGAGTGGACTCGGTTTGAAATTGGTAGACTGGTCATTTCAATGTAGGAACAAATTTCTAAATTACCCGCTATTGTCATGGGGCATCAGTGGTGCAATCAGGAGACGCAGAAACATAATTGTGGTAAGAAAAGCAAAGTTTGTGAATTCAAAAAGTGTGATGGGGTACTTGTTCCGATTCCAGCTGACTGGCATAAGTTCCTGGTGAAATGTCAGGGGTACTGCAGTAGTAGAAGTGGATGGACCCTGTAAATTACAAGGTTAGAACACCAGGCCGGTGAAAGCCTGTTCAAATTTTAAATGTTAATCTCTTGAAAGAATGGCATGAACCAGATGAGGTGTTAATGTCCATGGCTGCAGTCTCTCAGACTGACATTACTATTCATGATGACTTGACGAACACCCAGAAAATAGAGTTGCTGTCTGTGATCGGAAGAAACACTGATATGTTTTCCTCATTTCCTGGCCTCACTAAACTTGCTGAACATAAAATCATAACAGAGCATGTTGTTAAAGTGCAACTGCAGTTGTATCAGATACCAGAGGTGAGGAAGAATGTGGAACACGATGAGGTGAAAAATATGCTCGATTTAGACATACTGTAATTCACAAGAGTAAAAGCAATGGGCAGAGCCTGATCGTATTAGTCCCAATACCCGATGGTTCAATTCGGTTCTGTATTGATTTTACACGCTTAAATAAGGTTTCCAAATTTGATGCTTATTCTTTGACATGTATTGAAGAATTACTTGTATATCTTTCCGCTCAATCTTGCAAAAGGGTACTGGCAGGTATGTCTTGAGACTTCCAGTTGTGAGAAGATAGCGTTCACCACCCCTGACAGGTTATCTGAAAGTATCTTGATGATGTCATCATTTTCAGTAATGATTGGCAGACACATCTGGAACGCCTCCGGGCTGTGCCCGACAGCTTGAGGCAGGCCATTTTGACAGCTAACCCTACAAAATGTAAGTTGGGTATGTCTGAAACATATTTTGGATATTCTATGGGGAAGGGATTAATTAAACCTCAGTTGAAGAAGGTAGACGAGGTGCTTGCATGTCTCCATCCAGAAATACAAAAGCAGGTTCATGCCTTCCTGAGACTCGCTGGTTATTAAAGGAGATTTACCCCAAATTTTGCAAACTGAGCTGCTTCTCAAACTGATCTTACAAGGAGCCAAAAGAATCACTGCACTGTCTGGTTCAATGATTATGAACGGTCCTCTGATTTGAAGATCACTTTGTCATCGTACCCAGTCTTAAGGAATCCCAACTTTTCTAACAAATTCATGGTTCACTCTTCTGTCCTTTCTCCCTCAGAATGTATCTGCCCCAGTTGCTGCTTCTGAGCCATGGAAACCACTTGATGAAGACCGTGTTCTTTTGATATGAAGAGGAAAGCTAAACCACCATGTTTGTCAGTTGCAATCTGCGTGTTTTTCATCAATAAAGATTTTGTACCTTGGAAACCCGGTCCCTTTTCCAGTGCAATTCTGTGACCCAAGCTTGACAATATACAGACTACATCAGTACACAGTTTCACTATATTACATTTATGCCTGATATTAAATGAATCTCCAGTGCCCGCTTGCATTTATCTGTGGAGCACACAGCACTGCCCTAACTTACAGATAAAATGGAAACTGGCTGCTGGTTAATGACTCACACAAGAAAAAGTGAAAATATATCTCACTTCCATAAAGAACCTTAGGCCAGAGATATACTTAATGCTATGAGACACGCGCACTTGTGAATGCTGCTACTATGTAAGTAGTGAACAAACTATACTTGCCCACATACTTTAACTAAATCTGGAGGATTTCAACACGGGGTTGGTAAAGTCTGGTTTCGCTGTGTTGTGAGTTGAGGTAAAATTTCTTTGCATTCTGATGCTGTTGCGAAGGTTTAACCCAAAAAAAAAAAAAAAAAAAGAAACAAAAAATAGTGGCAACAGCAGCAAAAAAGATGGTATCCAAACCTTAAGTGTATCACATCATTACAATGAGGAATATGTGACACTTGAATTGCCTATGTGAGAAAGAGCAACGGATGAAGAAAAGCACCATGAATACATGTATGTCAGCATTTAAGTTTGATGATGATTTGCTTCACCACATTGACCCATTCATCAAACATCGAAGCACGCAGATATATCTTGTTGGAGCTGCATTACAGCTTTCTGTCACATGTTGATAGTAAACAATGATGCTGACATCACATATCAAAACTTGAACACACACGGCACCCACATTTTTGCTGGTATTGCAACTCATGCACTTGTCACTTTAATTTTCGATGACATTCTCAGAAGACGTGTCAAAAGAACTCTGGAAATGTGTGGCAGCCATGATGTATGTGTAAAAGCATTCTGAATGTCAAGTATATAAAACAAGCCCTTCAGTGTTCTACCATGATGCCAAAGATGCGACAGTCTAATGAAAGAGATGGTAGCTCGACTTCACACACACACTGTTACTGCTGCCACTGCCACTACTCTGCTTACATTTCAAAGCTGCACAAGTGTCAGGGCTGAACACCCTTCCATGGCTTACCTGGCTGCTGCCACCCCTGTACGATTCTTTTCTCTTTTCTGTTGAATGGGTGGCTATATGTGGACAATCATCTTAAATTGTTATGCCTATCTGTTTTGACCCACTAAAATATAGTCTGTGATTCATCACCAGCATATTTATACCAAGATTTTTAGTATGGTCAAGAGTTATCTAATCACGACACATTAACAAGTAAACTGATGTTCTTTACCTTACATACAAATACTCACATGTGTTTTGACTGCTGCTATTACTTATTTCTATATGCAGATGTATTTTTTTCGCATTATGCGGATTATGGTCATGTTGCAACTGGTAGTTTTCCTATCACACTGTAATGTGCAAGAAAAGAAAGCTTGCTAAGACAAAAGGCAGCTTCAAGAGAAAAGCAAGGTAGAATACATGATTGTGATTATCAGACATAAGTGTTTCTTGTTTGTAAAGAAAACGATTATTCCAGTCTGTGTTAGTAATATAAAGTGTTACTTTTGGTCCTCAATAACTCCACTAGTCTGATAGAACTTTTTAAGTTGATTTATAGTTAATTACGGTATATAATATTCAGAATTAAATTTCTATGACATTGAAAATAGTGCAGGAAATGTCACTGAAATGTTTTACAAAACAGCTAAACACCGATGCACCAATGGAGAAAATATTTTGCTGCTCAATATGCACAATGATATGCTAGAGAAGAGTTGGTGCAAAGCTTGAGGAGTCCTCTGGCATTTCAGCTTTAAGTCTACCTGTCAAAACTACCAGTTTCAAAATCTGAAAAGGGACTTTAATGATCAGACCAGTAACAGAATTCTTGCTGCACTTGGTGACAATAAGTAAAATATACACATGACCACTGAAGCTATGCTATATAGCAAGCAACATAGATATACCCTAAACCAACAATTTTAAGAGACACTTTTTATAAATTTGTAGAATGCATAAATCTTTACACCCTGCCATGTTATGTACATTCAACACAATACAGTATACAAATGCAACCATTAAAGTCAACTATATCCTGCTTTTCCTCCTCAAATGCAAGAACAAGAATACTTTGAAGAAATTGACATGTTTTGCTGAGGTGGCATTGCACAAATTACCAAAAAATGTTTTGATTTTCATTTTACAAACTGATAATTTTCAAAGCTAAAATCACAAACAATGAAAACTTATGTCTGATACTGCCAGGATAGGCACTGGCTACCTGTGGATTAGAATTTCATCAGACTTTCACAGGCTGTTGTTAATGGAAAACAGCGATGACAGTCCTGGCATACTGAAAAGAAAATAGAAAATGTGCAAAAGAGCACAGACTCTATTGTTTGCCCATTGTCACCATTTCTTTTTATTTACTTGTTTCTGATATGGCTTTTTCTTTCAAATTCTGCCCCATAATGTCAGTTTTCCAGAGTAGTCTTTTCCTTGTTGCAGATGGCACTGGTATTTGGCATGTACTATTTAAATAAGGAGGCCAATAAGAAGTAAGGCACAGGTTTCTCAAACTACTGACAGACATACTTTCTATCAGGTGTTCTTTTTCTATCCTAGTTAGATCCAGTTTGCCTTTTTCTCTCAAGACAGTAGTAGAAACCTTTGAATAAAATCTTCATTTTCTAAGCAATGTGTGGTATTGAATAACCTTAAATTCCCAAAGCAAAAATAGATAGCTTTCTTTAGAAATAATGCCAATTTTGTTTTGGTAATTTTTGAACCCAGGATTGAGTTTTAGGAATAAGAATACCTTGCAGCCCAAGTAAAGACAACTTATTTGCTGTATTGAAGAAATGATAGATTTCAGCTGTGCTAACACAATTACAAAGATTTCTGTAATAATCAACAGGCATTTAACACTAGAATTACCAGAGGTCTACGAAAAAACTCGTAGATCCAGCCCACCTTAAAACCATTCTCACCTCTCTTTTATCTTCTAAATGAGCTGATTAAGACGAGCCAGCAAGCAGCTGGCTATTCCATCCCCCACCGTCGCAGAACGTTCACTAAGTTTTCCCAGCTCATGCCTTGTTTGATTATCTGGGAGTGACTGAACTGCTAGAGTTTTAGAGTGGAAATAATAGATCGTTATTTGGAACACACGCAGTTCATGCGTGTTCCGTTTCTACAGTAATCTGTGTAAACACATTGTTAAAACAGAAACTTTTTCATATTTTAGTAATAAATGTTACAAAATGTGGCATAAACTATAGCATTTGTGAAGCCTGACGTCCAAACATCAAATAAACACTTTCACAAAAGATTCAACGATGCTACAACACCTTCCGTGGCGTAGCAGTAAGATTGGCTGACTTAGCGCTATAGCAGCCGCTGGGGGAGGAAGTGTTTTTTTTTCTTTGTAACCTCAAACGGACATAAAATTTATAAATTGGTATGCACTGTAAATCGTTAAGTTTAAAATGTCGATCGCGGTTATTTCTGTTGATTCATTCATACATTTTTACTTAGAGTCAGAACAGGAGCTTATTCAGCTTATGATCTGACTCTAACAGCACCACAGTATAAATTCACACCCAATCTGACGCTGTTCGTTTTCAAATAATATTGTACTAGTGCAATTATGTTTTCTGATTGGTACTATTTGCGTCGTCATAAAATGATTTCTTCAAAATGTCACATATATTTGTCTCTTTCTTTTTTTAAAATGTGCGTTGATCACCACCAGCATGTTGTAGCACACAGCAACTGGAACTGCATGTTCTTGCGCGCACTGAATAAGCGCACTGAATAAGACAGCACTATATGCAATCATCAGATTCAAATGTTAACAGTTCACAGTTCACACACACGCAAGGATCGTCTTTCTTACATTTACAACATATGTACCTGTTACAATGTATTCACTTCTCTCTATGCTGTGGTTTCTATTACACACCTGAAAGAAAGACAATATATGTGAAAACATCATCGCACTAATGCAATATTATTTGAAAACGAACAGCATCAGATCGTTTGTGAATTTATGCTGGAACTGGAAATTCTCTGATGTGGAATCAGTTCTGTATGGTTGTGGGCGTGGGTGTGAGTGGTGGACATAACTGGGAATTACTGTGAATGTGTGTGGTGTTTTGAGATAATGAATAGAGCTGCGAATTACAGGTGCTTGCTCAGTGTAATAGAAACCATAGCACAGAGAGGTGTGTACACTGCAACAAGTACACATGTAAATGTAGGAAGGGCGCTCCTTGGGTGAGCTATAGCGCGTCTTTATGTGAAAACAGCAGTGTCAGATGGGGAGTGTCTGATGATTGCATATAGTGCTGAAGTTAATACTCTTTACTATGCTTTCCTCTGCATGTCCCGGAGTACAAAAGAAACAGCATACAGCAATGTGTGGGGACTGGCAAGATTGGGGGAAAAAAAAACACGCAGCCGTATGTATCGTGATACACTGCAGAGCTATAGCGCATCTTTATGTCAAAACAGCAGTGTCAGATGGGGTAGGAAGAATGAAAAGTGAATAAAAAAAACAAAAACAAAGCTAACTTTTACAAATATCATAAATTACACTGGCTGTTACAGACTGCAATCAAATGTATCTTTTTATTCTAAAATAGTAAAAATAAGAGCAGTTCACTTCTCAAAAGGGAGTCGTGCAGGATCAAACTCATGACCTGTTGATTGCCAGTCAGCAACTGATACTGTTGCGCCACAACAGTGTCAATGGCGCACACTAAGGCGGCTTTTTTTTCTGCAGTTGTATTTTTGAATAAAAGCACACTTGTTCCGTTATATTTGTACCTTTCGTGAAAGTGTTTCTTTGATATTTGGACTTCAGGCTTCATACATTATATAGTTTATGCCTACATTTTGTCATTTACTACTAGAATATGAAAAAAAGTTTCTGTTTTAAAAATGTGTTTACACAGATTTTACTGTAGAAACGGAACACAAATGAAATGTGTGTGTTCCAAATAACGATTTATTATTTCCACTCTAATACTCCACTTCACTCCCATATAATCAATCAAGGCATGAGCTGGGAGAAATTCGTGCACGTTCTAAGTCAGTGGGGGGATGGAATAGCCGGCTACTTGCAGCTTGTACATTTAGATGACAAAAGACGATGGCGGAGAGGTGCGAAAGGATTTAAGAAGCGATTTAAGGTGGGACGGATCTACGAGTTTTTTCGTAGGCTCTGGTAATTCTAGTGTTAAACGTAAGTAACTAAGGCAGAGTTAAAAGAGTTTACCATTAGGATGTTAGACCGCAGCATCCATCTCAAACAGTAATAATCATTTATTATTTACCAAAAACATGAAACATTTTTGTATGATTTCAAAGTGTTGAACCCTAGTTCTTATACAAGTTCTTATATAAAACAATTGCAAAGAGAATTTTTTTATAAGAAATTGTTCTGAGTGAACTCATTTGAGTGTTGCACAGAACCTTTTTCACAGAATTTTTTGATGGATTATCAGTGCACACTTACTGTACAAGGAAGCCTACTGTTAACTGAAAATTGCCACCAAACATCAAAAGTTAAAAATAAAAGGATTTACATATGTATTGTCATCTTTGCTCATCGCCAGTTTTATAAATAATGAATGTTTAAATATACTGATGGCAATAACAAGGAATAGGAAATAAAAAAAATGCTTGTTGTGCAGACATTTCACCCTTCAAACCAAAGTGCAAAGTTGCACTAAAGTTAGCAGCCTAAAAAGTAACTTTCTGAAAAGTTTAATCTGAAAGATTTATACTTCAGTGTTACAATTAATCCAGTCTATCTATCTATCTATCTATCTAAAAGAACCCAAAATTCTAATTATTTGGTCGTTTCAAGAAGCACCGATGACATCAAGCTATGTCAGTAAGACCGTGATTAATTAAAAATATCTTAATTTTTATGGTTAACAGTGTTTTGTGGTGTTCTTGTTGGAGTCATTTTAGTTGTATTTTTTCCAATCCTGATGTTTACAAATTCTATATTTAAAAAAAAAATATTTAAATTCAGTACACATTCATATGTCTCCTTGAATTATTTAGCAAAAAAAATAACTTAGATCAATCAATAGACTGATAAAAAAAACTTCACTGATTGTTTATAAAACAATTTGTGGTAGCCCTAATCCCGTTTATAAAATAATTTGTGGTTGCCCTAATCCTGTATCAACATACTGTAGTTATTTATAAACTTATTTTATAGTATTTAATCCAATCATTAAGTTATAAAAAAAAACACATTCAATAAACAATCAGGGTAACTCAAGATTTTTTTTAGTAGAGCTGACACAGTTGATTCAAACAGATAAAAAGATTGCGGCAGAGCAAGAAACAATTGTCGGCCGATAGAAGGAGATGCTGGTGCTGAGAAGTTGGCTTTTTTGGAAAGAAAAAAAAAATCCACTGCAGTTTCGATTGCCAAATGGACAAGTGAAAAGATTCTGGGTTCTTTCCACATTCTCTCTTAAGGCAGTGCAGACAGGCCTATGACTGCTCTGTACCTACATTCTTGCTGTAAAGGAGCACCTGGGAAGAGAAACGTACGAGTTATGCTGAATACTGCTTATGAAGTGGAAAGTGCTATGGAAAGGTTCTCTCTCACTTCTTTACTTCACTTCTTATGTCAAAAAAAAAAAAAAAAAAGTTTTGTCATCGTATTTAAACTTTTAAATGCTTATGAAGTGGAAAGTGCTATGGAAAGGTTCTCTCTCAGCTTCTTTACTTCACTTCTTATGTCAAAAAAAAAAAAAAAAAAAGTTTTGTCATCGTATTTATAACTTTTAAAAAGTTTTGCTCACTTGTCACCATATTTATTTAAAAAACAAGAAAATTGAGAATAAAAAAAATGCTTCAATGCAGTCACTTTTACCTTAATAAAAGTGAATGAAGCTGTACCCAAGTCAGCAGTGCAAACTTTTTTGCCCTTATACTTTTGCAGTTATACTCATTTAATGGTCCAGGGTGACTGCAAAAGCTGAGAATATTATTAATGTTCTACCTCAGGTTTCTCTTTCAAGAGATAAGAGTTGCCCATCTCCCAATACACAATTTAATTTGGTTCTATTTGTCAAATATTCCTAGTATTAGGATGTATTTGAACAACAACAACTACTTCAATTTAAGATGGATTAGAGTAGATTGGCTAAAAGAACCTAAAAGTGTAATTATATGGTCTTGTTTCAAGTTGGACTGCTAACATCCAGTTATGTTAGTCTATTATTAATATAAAAATGTTTTTAACTTGTAAGCTTTTTAGACTTATTTTATTGTTAAAAGTGTTGTTTTGTTTGCTTTCTTGTTGGATTTACTTTGTGTTTTTTCGTATCCTGATGTTTTCAAATTCAAAATATAAAAATATTCAATATTTAAATACAGCACACATTCATTTAAACTAGCTGAAGCAAAATATAAACAGCTAATTACGTGGTCCATGCCTCCTTCATTTTGAGTCCTTTCTACAGGCATCAGCCTAACATGGTTGAAGGGTACAATAATTAATATCACTTCTAAAATACAAGTAATTTATATGGTAAATAGAGATTGTTACAAGCATAGCGTCATAAAAATTGTACAAGGTGATTTCTGGGGAAAATAGCAGCAATAGCTTTCATTTTTTACTTGAAGTCTGCCACAGGGGCATTTTCAGTTTGTGTATCTGCCAGTGTTTTCGTCACAGTACACTACATATTAGGATACTTTTTATGGTTTGAGTAGCTGGATTTCTACAAACTGTCAATTTAAATTAATTTAAATACCCTTTCACAAACCTCAGATCTGAAATTAGAGGTTTACATTGACCAGACTCTGGAGAAAACTCTTTCAGACTAGGTGTGAAAGCTAACTAAATTTCAGTATATGTAAGTCGTCAATGAAGTACATCCCCCACAAGCATTCCGTATCCCTCACTCTACTTAGTCAGTAAATTAAATAAATGTCACACATCAGTAGAAATCAGCTTGATGTTGCGTCTGGAGATAGCAGTCAAAGATGCAAAGGTCAGGTGAAAATAGCGATTTATTGTGAGGCTGTCTCAGGTTTAATTTTTTCCCCAGATATTTTTATGTAGAAAATCTAAAATTTTACTAGCCTATATTTCAAATTAGACAATACCCATAAATAATTCCAATGTTTTACAGAAATAGGTCTGGTGGTTTTTTGTGTGTGCATACACACACATTTATACATGTATACTTCTCCCCCTGCTTGCTTCACTCACCACCCCCTTCAACCCCCTCCCCAACCCCAGCAGCACTATGCGCCATTGTGAAGAGGGGGGCTGAACGCATCCCAAGGAGACGCGGTCGCTCCTCCGAAACCCCTCTTAAACGGTGATACAATGGGAAACTTTTTTTTTTTTTTTACCTCCTCTTTGCTTGATCAGCTGCCGACTTGCTGCTGCTGCTGCTGCCGTGCCGCGTGATCTGCATCTCATGCGGCTCTTCGAACATTTAAAAGCCTGTACAGCAGCTGTCCTTTTGTCTCACTGCCTTGTCTGTCTTCTCCCCCAGACATCCTCAAACACTATGCAATCTCTTTTCACTGTTCTGTTATTTCACCGAGTAATATTTTCTGTTTGTTTGCACTAATGCGATCTTTACCATCATTTTTTGAGACTTACTAATTTTCCTACTTCCATTATCCCTGACCTGCTCTGCAGGTGTATCGCACCAATGTTTTTAAATTCTTTACGAGGTTCTACACCCAGGGCGTGGTTAAATCTCTTTGCACAAAGTCTAGTCTCGCAGGGACGGGCTGATTATTACTTTCCTTATTTTCAGAATTTGTACATAGATTATTTTTGTTCTTTTTTGCTTTCTTTTCTCTCCCAATGCTTTTGGGTCTCTTTTCGACACACTGCTCTTTCTTCTTCGCTTAGTTGTTGACGTGTCATCTAGAATAATTTTTAAGTGCTGAGAGCACAGGAGGCGGCACGGTGGCGCAGTGGGTAGCGCTGCGGCCTCGCAGTTGGGAGACCTGGGGACCCGGGTTCGCTTCCCGGGTTCTCCCTGCATGGAGTTTGCATGTTCTCCCCATGTCTGCGTGGGTTTCCTCCGGGCGCTCCGGTTTCCTCCCACAGTCCAAAGACATGCAGGTTAGGTGGAATTGGCGATTCTAAATTGGCCCTAGTGTGTGCTTGGTGTGTTTGTGTGTGTCCTGCAGTGGGTTGGCACCCTGCCCAGGATTGGTTCCCTGCCTTGTGCCCTGTGTTGGCTGGGATTGGCTCCAGCAGACCCCCGTGACCCTGTGTTCGGATTTCAGCGGGTTGGAAAATGGATGGATGGATGGATGGATGAGAGCACAGGAAGTGTGTCAGCCAAAAGCATTCCAACAACTGAGAGGTTAGATGACCGTGGTCTTGTTTGAAAATGTCACCGTCTTACGGGACTTGCACAACAATCGCTAGGGGTGGGCGGTATGACCAAAATTCTATATCATGGTGTTTTTCTAAATTATCCCGGTTTCACGGTATTCGACAGTATTTTTTTCCCCATGCATGAGTGGATGTTAACCCACATTTTCCACTGCAATTACTGGGCTAAGAATAACCTATTCCACTGTCAAGAGTATTGTACATTTGTTTTACAAAAAAACATTTTTAATGTGCACACAAGTATTAATACAGTTTTTCATTGCCCCATAAAGTGATAGTTTTCAAGGGGGTGGCACTAATGGAGAAGGTATCACATTGCAAGACAGATGCAGTCAAAATATAGAACCTTTTTATTGAACAAATTTTGCAAAACAAACTAATTTTGACAACATATTTTCAACCATACAAAGAGGCATTTAGACTTAGTAAAATATCCAGAATGTGCTTGTCAAAAATTGTCTTGCACCGAATGTCTTAGAAAAGGAATAAATAGTAAATATTTTTGTAAACCAACTACACTTTCTGTGAATGTTAACAAATCTGTCCACTGACACGTTAAAAGTTGACTTTTTAAAACAACTTTATCATCATTAAACTGCATAATATTTAATCTAATAAATAATAACAATAAAATAAATAAATATGTATTATTACTGATAGTTGTCACTATTACTTCAAGACTTCAAGCCAGGTGCATTACACAGTATTCACCAAATTAAAATAAAATACAACAAGTGCAACTTGGTGATGACATCTTACCAGCTGAACCATCATTTAGGCAAACTGCATTAATATGGACCTTGCTTCAAGCTAAGCTGATACTGGGAAGAAAAAAACAAACTATATGTCGAGAACAAAGTCGACATTTCCACTTTATTCTCGCCGTTTATGTTGAGATTAAAGTCAACATTTCCACTTTATTCTCATAGTTTACTTCATATTTAAAGTAGAATGTCGTAAACAAAATTCTTCCTAAAATCAATTTTAATCAATTACTTAATTTACCCCGTTAAAATTAATGCAGCACATTAAACGCTTTGTGTTACGTTCCCCCGACCCATTGGTTAATCACTACGCTTCTTAAACTGACTCCTCCGCACTAAGAGAAGACATGCGATCACCATACAGAATCCATTCAATTCATGATATTCCGCTTTCTGAAAATTTAGAATGCTAAGATAAATACTTGATGTCATTTTCATGATGAAATGCATTAAAGCAGGTATTACACATGCACGGTAGTGAGGCGGTTAGTGCTGCTCCCTCGCAGTAAGGGGTCCCCAGGTGTATGTTCAGTGTAGAGAACTTTTGGCAGGTGTGACGAGGCTCCAAAAAACTGGATGTATGAATAGCTATTGCACAGGTTTAACTTAAATATTGTGTAAATGTAGCGTTTGTGATCTGCTGGTCGGAGACACGAACACAGAATTCAATGCATGTTCTTCTGAGCGGGCTATCTTTATTGCATGCATGCTGTCTCTATCTGACGGGGGCTACCAAAACCCCAGTTCCTATCTTTCCTTTTTCTTTCACCACATAACCAATCACCAAACGATAAACGTCTTTGTGAAATTAAAACTAGTTATAAACTTAGCCCACGGAGTGTTCAGAACTTTAAAAATATCTTCATTATACATGTTTAATTATGCCATCCATTCAGAGTTGCGCCCATCTCTGAACGAATCACTTAACACAAAGCATTTAATGTGCTATATAACTTATGACGGGGTTTGAGAAAATCTAGTAAATTAAATATTCATTTAAGATGAAGTTTAGTTTACGATGTTCTACTTTAATGACAAAGTACGAGAATAAAGTCAACATGTCGACTTTATTCTCGTCATAAGCGTCAAGATAAAAGTGGAAATGTCGAGAATAAAGTCAAAATGTCGTCACACTATTACACAGTACCCAGGTACATACACTGTATTGAAAACAAATAAAACTAGTACAACTTGGCTTGCAGTATTATCCAGTAGTATAAGAAACAGTATTTATACATCTGACCTTTTAAAAACTAAAGCATCTCCAGGCGAGCAGATGTGATTGCTTTTTTTCGGCTCTCTGTCCATTTTCACCGCACGCATACCTATGCTACCGCCCACTATTTGGTGGTGTAGCAGTGAAAAAAAGCCCTAGTGCAAACAAATCTGTGTTTAGCGGTGTAGCAGTGAAAAAGGTCCCCACTTGAACAGTTTTCCTGCTGCGCCACGTTCCGAACGTCGTTTAGGCAATTTAAAACCGGTGTTGCGGTATAAGAAAAACCCATATCATAAAAAAAATAAAAAACGGTTTTCGGTGTGAACCGGTATACCGCCCGGCACTAATAATTATATATATATATAATACTAATATATATATATATATATATATATATATATATACATATATATATATTGTGGAGGATTGCCGGCTTTCCAGTCTGGCCCTCACGCCCCAGGCCACTAGGAGGAGCCCTCCGGACAGCATATTCGTGCCCCGAGTTCCAGCAGGGGGCCTCATGGACTTTGTAGTGTTGTGACACAGACCCTGCTGGATACCTTGGGGGCTGCCAGGAGTCGCTGTAGGGGGGGCTAGTGGGCTCTTGCATGCCTATAACCCGGGAGTGCGTGTCAGTCACGTGACTGGAGGAAGCGACGTGCTTCCCGGGATGAAGAAGTGGACTGTTTGCCCTGACCCGAAGGAGATGGACTTGTGGGTTGTGCTTGGAACCACTTCCGGGTTAGGAGCTATAAAAGGACTAAGGAAAGCCCAGAACACTGAGCTGAGCTGGGAGGTAGGGTGGCGACGTGTCTGGGCGAGGAGGATTGTTTATTGTGAGAGTTTATTGATTTATGAATAGTGTGGTGGAAAGTGTGCTTGGTGCAACATTATAATAACGAAATAAATAGTTATTGTACTTTCACCTGGTCTCAAGAGTGGTACCTGAGGGTTCAAGAGGTGGACAAACGCCTCATCTGTTACACTGGCGTAGCCGACAGGATACTCTGGCCGTCTGGAGGCAGAGGATCTGCATTAAAATTAAATTCGTTGTGGCAGAGAACCCTAAGAAGGTCCCTCTAGTAACCACGGAGGTGAAAACTCCACCCGCGAAGAAGAGCGCTGCAGCTGTAAGCCAATCTCTACAACAGGCTAGAATGGGGAAGAAAACTGGGAAGAAGGCTGGAATTGTCCAGAAGACTTCTGTACCGGATCCGATGGACACGCTGTGGACTTACCTGACGGGCAGTGAGGACGATCGGGAGCAGCTCAATGCAGAGCAAACCCGAGCGGGACGACAGCCGGAACGTTGCAGGATTGCAACTCCCGAAGATTATTACAGGGAGTTGGAGCGAGACCGCATACGTTCCGAGGTAAGTGCTGGGGAAGCATGCGCACCGCCGGGAGCTTGTTTTTCTCTATTTGCAGAGGCTTGTCTGCACGAAGCAGGCAAAGAGCACACCCCCGCCTCACACCTAGACAAGATGGCCGCGAAAGAAAGGAAGCAAGCCAGTCTAGGCGTCCGCGGAAAGGGGAGTCCATTGGCTGAGGATGTCCACGTGACCTCGCGCGCCGGCGACCAGGAAGAAGAGCAGTTGGGAGCCGTCGGCGAGGCGAATACTTCCCCGACGTGTCTGCGCTCCCTGAAGGGGAAGGGGGTGGCGAGCGAAGCAGCGCCAACTTCACATAAAAAGAAAGAGGGGCGGGATGTGACTGTAGGATCTGCCGTCAATGGTAAAAAGGCAGACCTCAGTCGGCTTGTTGCAGCCACCCGTCCCACAGAAGACTCCAAATCCCAGGAGACCTTGCGAAGCCCAGCAGAGCACGTGCCAGGAGTGGACGTGCTCATTGGTTCCCGGTCGGCAGGTATTCAAAATAATGAAAGGTACATACCTACGGCCGATTTATCTGAATATATGATAAGGGATCTCGAGGAGGTACTCGAGCCCGTACTGGCTTTCTTACAGGGGATTGCGGACTTAAGAAGACGTTTGGAGGAGCTGGGAGCTACAGTCAAAGCGCCGTTGATAAGACTGGAAGAATACCTTCGGCGCTTAGGCCATGAAGCCCCGGCCTCGATTAATGCGGCGGTGCAGGTAGGTGCCCTCTGTACCGTATATAATAAGGGGACACAGTGTGAACCGGCACCGCGTTTTAAAAGTAGCGGTTGCCAAAGTGCTGTGAACCCGACATTGGAGTGTGGCACGATGACGGAGTGGTCGGACAATTGTCCGTTAGAACCGGAGCGGCGGTATCAGACGCCGCTCTGGACCAATGCGGACCTTAAGAGCCCGACCCGCGTGGAAAAGGGGTTGCCGTTGGTTACTGGAGGGGCGGAGGAAGTGCCAATCGAACCGGGGCGGCTGGATAGTGCTGTTACCCGGAACGATGTGGTACTAATGACGCCGCCTCCAATAATACATAGGACAACGGGCGTGCAAACAGCAAAGAGGCTCTCTCTTTTCCATAGAGAGCCTCACGCTGTGCACAAGCCGCAGACAAAGCAGGAGATCCCCGAATTAAAACGAGGGTCTCCTAACAAAATAAAGAAAAGGGCAGAGAGCAGCAAGGCGGCCATAATTCCCTCCTTGGCGGAGGACAGGGCGGAGCTAACCCTGACGGAGTTCCCAAGGTGTTTTAGGTCCCAAGAAGAGAGGCGACCAGGAGAACGGCGGCGGTGTTACAACTGCCATCAACCGGGCCACCTATGGCGAAGTTGTCCCCGGAGGACAGGGGAGCGGTGGGATAACCGATACACTGTTCCCCCAAGGTTCGCTGGGGGGTCTCGACATCGTCGCCAGGGTCCGGACGACGCGTCCCCTTGGAGGAGAACGTCCCTCGCGGGGATCAACGCTCCGCCCCAGTTGGCTTCGCTGAGAGGGGGGAACTGTGGAGGATTGCCGGCTTTCCAGTCTGGCCCTCACCCCCAGGCCGCTAGGAGGAGCCCTTCGGACAGCATATTCGTGCCCCGAGTTCCAGCAGGGCCTCATGGACTTTGTAGTGTTGTGTCCCCTGTAGGGGGGGCTAGTGGGCTCTTGCATGCCCTATAACCCGGGAGTGCGTGTCAGTCACGTGACTGGAGGAAGCAACGTGCTCCCGGGATGAAGAAGTGGACTGTTTGCCCTGACCCGGAAGGAGATGGACTTGTGGGTTGTGCTTGGAACCACTTCCGGGTCACGAGCTATAAAAGGACTAAGGAAAGCCCAGAACACTGAGCTGAGCTGGGAGGTAGGGTGGCGACGTGTCTGGGCGAGGAGGATTGTTTATTGTGAGAGTTTATTGATTTATGAATAGTGTGGTGGAAAGTGTGCTTGGTGCACATTATAATAACGAAATAAATAGTTATTGTACTTTCACCTGGTCTCAAGAGTGGTACCTGAGGGTTCAAGAGGTGGACAAACGCCTCATCTGTTACAATATATATATTAATATATATATTAATATATATATATATATATATATATATATATATATACACATATATGTATATACATATGTATATGTATATACAGTAATCCCTCGCTATATCGCGCTTCGCCTTTCGCGGCTTCACTCCATCGCGGATTTTATATGTAAGCATATTTAAATATATATCGCGGATTTTTCGCTGCTTCGCGGGTTTCTGAGGACACTGGGTTTTTAATTTCTGGTACATGCTTCCTCAGTTGGTTTGCCCAGTTGATTTCATACAAGGGACGCTATTGGCAGATGGCTGAGAAGCTACCCAACTTACTTTTCTTTCTCTCTCTCTTGCGCTATCTGTGATCCTGACGTAGGGGGTGTGAGCAGGGGGGCTGTTCGCACACCTAGACGATACGGACGCTCATCTAAAAATGCTGAAAGATTATCTTCACGTTGCTACCTTCTGTGTGCAGCTTTTAAGTATGCTGCACGGTGCTTCGCATACTTAACCTCAAAGGGCACGTATTGATTTTTTTATCTCTCTCTCTCTCTGCTCCTGACAGAGGGGGTGTGAGCTGCCGCCTTCAACAGCTTTGTGCCGCGGTGCTTCGCATACTTACAAGCCAAACAGCCCTATTGATTTGTTTCTTCCTTTGAAGAGGAAGATATGTTTGCATTCTTTTAATTGTGAGACTGAACTGTCATCTGTCTTGTCATGGAGCACAGTTTAAACTTTTGAAAGAGACAAATGTTTGTTTGCAGTGTTTGAATAACGTTCCTGTCTCTCTACAACCTCCTGTGTTTCTGCGCAAATCTGTGACCCAAGCATGACAATATAAAAATAACCATATAAACATATGGTTTCTACTTCGCGGATTTTCTTATTTCGCGGGTGGCTCTGGAACGCAACCCCCGCGATGGAGGAGGGATTACTGTACATATGTATATATACATATGTATATATATGTATACAGTAATCCCTCGCTACTTCGCGGTTCACTTTTCGCGGATTCACGACTTCGCAAGTTTTTAAATACAAGTGATTACCAGCCTATCGCGGAAGTTATGTTCCAGACCCATCAGCAACAGGAGAAAATCCGCGATATAGAAAGACCATATAAATAAACATTTTTATAGTTTAAGCCTTAAAATACCCATCCCACATGCTTTAAACACATGTAAACTTATAAAACACACTTTGTTAACACATATGATATGTGGATGTCGGGCTAAGGAAATGAGTAATATCTCACTATTATAAAACTTTTTAACTTCACGCAAGACAAGACAGTGAGACAGGAAAATAGGTGCTGTACAGGCTTTTAAATTATTGACACGCAGAGCGACAAGCAGCACAAAGTCCACTTCTCCTTAGCGTTCATTCAGCTCCCCACCCCCTTGACAATGCGATGTGGCAGGAGCGTACTGCGCCTCCGGGGAGGGGGGTTTGAGCGATCGTGTGTTCAGCCCTCACACACCCCCACTCCTCCTCCTCCTTCCGAACGCGCAGAGCGACAAGCAGGCATTTTGGCAGAAGCAGCACAAAGTCCATTTCTGCTCAGCGTGAGTTCAGCTGCCCCCCTTCACAAAGCAAGTGCAGACACATCGACGTCTGATCGCTGCGTGCAGTGTGCAGTGTTGGTCTGCTGTGTTTAAGAATGTAGAAAGTGTTTAAGAGCATAGGAAGTGTTTATAAGAGTGTGGGAAAGGTTAACAAGAGAGTGAGAAAGGTTTATAAGAGTGTGGGAAGGGTTTATAAAGCCTTAAAATATGTATAAATAATAAAATAAATATAGGTCGCTACTTTGCGGATTTTCACCTATCGCGGGGGGGCTCTGGAACGTAACCCCCGCGATAGGTGAGGGATGACTGTATATATACATATACATATACATATATTCATATACACATATACATATATATATATACATACATACATACATACATACATATACATACATACATACATACATACATACATATATATACACATATACATATATATACACATATACATATACATACACATATACATATACATACATATACATATATATACACATATACATATACATACACATATACATATCTATATATATAATTCACTAAGCCAGAAGACAAGTAGCCAACCATGGAAAGCACGCCGGAAGGGGCGTGGATTCACTAAGCCGCCGACAAGTAAGACACCCATGGCGCACGCAGGAAGGAGCCACACCCACCAACTCTAAGACCATTGGATGCGACGACAACTCGCAGAGCCACGCCCACCAACTCGGACGCGATGACACAAGAAAAACGACGTCATTTATATTCGTCTGTCGTAGAGGCCACATGCACCTCCGAGCCACGTTGACTGTTCATAGAGGCATGTTTCTCGCAGAGGTGAATTGCCATATGCAGCGTGTAAAACGGTTTGCGAGGGGTATCCCATGGGATCCTTAAAACAACCTTTACAACTGAGGTTAAAACACAATGAAGTAAGCAGTCTTTAAAAACCAATACGCCCTGTGCCTCTGTTTCGTTAGCGTCGGCTGTCCTCCAATTGTAAGTCACGGACAATTGTATGTTTCCCTCTCAAAACACAATGAAGGAAGCAGTCTTTAAAAATCAATAAGCCCTGTGCCTCTGTTTCATTAGCGTCTCACCTGCTTCATCCAATGGTCTTAAAGTTGGTGGCCGGGGCTCCGTGAGTTGCTCCTGCGAGCGGGCACATGACCAGGGGGTGTGTAAGCTTAGAGAACGAGGGTGGAGGGGGGAGGACCAGGTAAGAAGAGGCATGTTTGTTGCGGAACTGAATCGCTGAATGACCGTGTGACGACGGTCGGCTGGCAAAAACTGGCCGGCAAAAGCGTGTGCATTATACTTACTGAAAGGAGCGTTACGGATTTTGCAAATGTTCATTTTCTTCCCTCCTTTTAGACAACTGTGTCTTTCCGGAAGTGTTCAGCAATCAATATATTATTTTTGCGGCGTTTGCCTGCAGGACCACATGCAGCGAGCGAGCGAGAGAGACAGCGAGAGCGTGTGACACACACACACACATACAGGCACGCGCGCACGCGGGAGAGAGAGCGCGCTGGACACATAGGAATAATAATACTTCGTTACATTGATATACCGATACTGATTCTCAGTATTCAAAGTGCTATCCACACAGGAAGGAACCGGGAAGCGAACACACAATCTTCCAGAGTCTCCTTACTGCAAACCAACAACACTACTACAGCCCCACAAGGCAGTTAAAAAATACACCCGGCTTGAATTTGTTTTCACTTCTGTGCATAGCACAGCATGTTACTTTTCTTGGTGGCTTATTACATTACGGATGTTTCACATGTACATTGTTTCCCTGTGCTTAAAAGACATTAAAAAAGTGTTTCTCAACTACGCCATGGTCTTAATGTTGGTGGGCGGAACCGTGACTTGCTCTTGCAAGCGGACACATGACCAGGGGGTGTGTAAGCTTAGAGAACGAAGGTGGACGGAGGAGGACCAGGTAAGAAGAGGCATGTTTGTCTCAGAACTGAATCGCTGAATGAAATTAAATGCGTGTGCATTGTATTTACTGAAAGCACCGTTACGGATTTTGCAAATGTTCATTTTTTTCTCTCCTTTTAGACACCTGTGGTCTTTCCGGAAGTGTTCAGCTATCAATATATTATTTTTGTGGCGTTTGCCTACAGGACCACGTGCAGCTATAGAGCAAGAGCGTGTGACACACACACACATACACACAGATGCGCGCGCGCGATAGAGCGCTGGACACATAGGAATAATAATACTTTGTTACATTGATATAGCGGTGTTCTCAGTATTCAAAGCACTATCCACACAGGAAGGAACCGGGAAGCGAACACACAATCTTCCAGAGTCTCCTTACCGCAAAGCAGCAACACAACTACAGCCCCACAAGGCAGTTAAAAAATACACGGGGCTCGAATTTGTTTTCACTTTTGTAGATAGCATTGTTGCAATTTTACTTTTCTTGGTGGCTTATTACATTACGGATGTTTCACATGTTCATTGT